>NC_092155.1:26412501-26785001 GCF_045791955.1 Oncorhynchus clarkii lewisi | reverse complement strand
GCTTGTAGCGTCATACCCAAGAAGACTCGATGCTGTAATCGCTGCCAAATGTGCTTCAACAAAGTACTGAGTAAAGTGTCTGAATACTTATGTAAATGTGATATTTCTGGTTTTTATTTTTTATAAATTTGCAAACATCTCTAAAAACCTGTTTTTGCTTTGTCACTATGGGGTATTGTGTGTAGATTAATGGGGGGGGGGGGGGGGGGGGGGGGGGGGGATTTAATCCATTTTGGTCTGAATATTTTCCAAATGCACTTTATGTCATGTAAAATAACAACAACAACCACAGCCAGTACAATAGGAGTAGGTCTACCTGTACCTGCCATAGTGTGAGAAAAGGCACTTACTGTACACAGCCCCAGCCCTGCCCTGTTATTCTGAATGGCTGGCGTTGTGAGGTCAAATAGACTGTCAGTCTATTTGGACCGCTGTGTTGACACAACCCAGGCCCTCATATTTACCCTTTTTGGCTTTTTCATGAAAACCTCACCCTCGGGACACTGGGCCGGACTGACTCGCCATGTGTTCCTGTTGTGGTTATAAAAACACAGATTTTAAAAACGTGAAAAGTAAGTAAAAAGGAATTTGGGGTGCGTGCTCGGGGGTAGTAGGCGGTACCTGCTTAGTAGAGTGTTGTGCCTGAACTGGATTAGTCCCACCCCCCCTCCACTCCACCCCCCTTCAGTCATCACTTCAGGCAGGCCTCGGTAGTACTGCACTATCACGCTGACTACTGAGAAGCCAAAAAAGAACACCGTCACGTATAGAATGTAGGTCTGTTGCACCTGGCAGAGAGATGGATTTAAATTTGGAGTGAAATGTGTCTTTTAAGTTCCAGTACCCTTTGCCATCAAATCTAACTCTCTCTGTTGGTCTCTGTGTCAGTGCGGGGATGTCGCCCTGGGAAGATCGTGCAGATGTCAGAGGCTGAGGTGAGGGGCCTCTGCATCAAGTCCAGAGAGATCTTCCTCAGCCAGCCCATTCTCCTGGAACTGGAGGCTCCCCTCAAGATCTGTGGTAGGTGATGATGACGATGATGATGACAAAGATGAGGAATCCCCACTACATCTCCCCTCCACTTTTTAACCTCATCACGTTGAGTGTGATTATTATAGCGCCATACAATTACATTATTATCGGGTCTCTGTCGAGCGCATTGAGTAAAAGCCTCTCCGGGGATTTTGTGACCCGTTGGTCTGCGCAGAATCTGTGCATCTCGAACACACATCGTTTCCCCTCCATGTCCAGTTCTGCACCTGTCATTCATGAATTGCCCTGACTGTGGATAGCTAGGCTAGGGTAGTTACGCTCCTCCTTTCTCTCCCCTCCTCCCGCTCTCAGGTGACATCCACGGCCAGTACACAGACCTGCTGCGGCTCTTCGAGTACGGGGGCTTCCCGCCCGAGGCCAACTACCTGTTCCTGGGAGACTACGTGGACCGAGGGAAGCAGTCCCTGGAGACCATCTGTCTACTGCTGGCCTACAAGATCAAATACCCAGAGAACTTCTTCCTCCTCAGGGGCAACCACGAGTGTGCCTCCATCAACCGCATCTACGGCTTCTACGACGAGTGTGAGTAGCACGCCTGCTTGCACACACGCTCTGCACACACGTACACTTCAATACATTGCCTAGTGCAATTGTTTGGGTTTCATACAAGTAATTGAGCTAAATACCTCACCGTGACACACACACTAATGAATGCTTATTTGGAAAAACAAATGCAGCCATTCAACACAGGGCGGCCTCTGTCACAAGAGTAAAATTGCTGGAATTACAAGATCCCTGATGTTACAAAGTGTGTTTTTTTTTCTTGTCTCACTGTTTCTCCAGGTAAGCGCAGATTCAACATAAAGCTGTGGAAGACATTTACTGACTGCTTCAACTGCCTTCCCATCGCTGCCATCGTGGATGAGAAGATCTTCTGTTGCCATGGAGGTACAGCACTGCTGGAGAAGCTGCCACTCAAACTCCCTGTCTATGACTTGGCTGTTAAACGATCATCGTCTTGCTCAGCAAATGAATATGAAAGTTGATGTAGCAAACCTTTACTCCTGTCAGTCAAATGAACACCCTATAGAACAAATCAGTCACATCATTATTTTGTGCATTACAATAATTATTACATACTACGCATGTATTCAACATGTGTACAATGGAATAACAATGCAAGCAGGACATTGGACATGAGTCATGACTATGACATGGTGCAAAAAAAATAGTTAAAGGCTCTGTGTCGAGCGGTATCCTACAACGGGCTGGTTCTGGCAGGAAGTGACCTTGAAAGTGTGTGGATTTTAAATGGATGTGTTTTTGATTACTGTGACTGAGTGCTATTGTCTCTGTGCTCCTCTGTCTCCTACCAGGCCTCTCTCCAGACTTGCAGTCTATGGAGCAGATCCGTCGCATCATGAGACCCACAGACGTTCCTGACACGGGTAGGTCCACACACACACACACACACATATATATTTATATACACACCACCTCTCCAACATTACAAAAACAAGTGCTATTTCCTTTAGCGGACAGTAGTGGTCAGTATTTCCTAAGCAAAATTTGATTGAATTGCCCACAGTGTGTTCCCAGACTATTGTACTGTACAATGTAGCTAATTCTTTAAAGATTTTCTGATTCTCAAAACCAATTGACTTTTGACATTACCATATGGGTTATTTAAAAATTATTTAAAAGACTGTTCATGTGTCCAGGATAAACCTATTGTTATGTCAATACAGTAGACCTATCTAATTATATCTAAATAAGGCTCTGATACTCACTGTATAAGTCACAGAAAACCTGACTGTCTGGTTCATTTTTAAAGAGAAGTACATTTTGACCAAGTCCAGTATCGGCTCATCACAGAACTTTCTAGAACACATCTCCTTATATGGTCACGATGTGACCCACCGAAGCCATTGTTCAAGTCTCAGATCCTGCTGTGTGTATGTGTGTGTGTTCCAGGGTTGCTGTGTGACCTGCTGTGGTCGGACCCAGACAAAGACGTTCAGGGTTGGGGGGAGAACGATCGCGGGGTCTCGTTCACATTTGGGGCTGATGTGGTCAGCAAGTTCCTAAACCGTCACGATCTGGACCTCATCTGCAGAGCCCACCAGGTACAACTGAACTGACCTGTCATTCTGATAGGGAAAAAAGACACTACCCACTGGGCACAAACTGGTTGAGTCAACATTGTTTCAACAGAATCAGTCAACGCATTGTGACGCGGAACATAAATTGTATTTGAAAAAAAGTCGTCCACGTAAACTGTTGTTTTGACGGTAACATTTCAACCACACAATTATGTCATCATGGTAACCAAATGTCAACAGAGACAAACCTTGTATAAAATATGTTGAGTTTGTACCTTTAAAACAATGTCAGATCTTCAATGTTATATCCACTACTTCAATGTCATATCCAAAAACGAAAAACAATAGGCTGGGTCAGCACCTCCTACTAAAGAATTGATATCTCCCATCCAGGGTTTTAACCAAGCTCAGCCTTGATTATCTATGCTATTTGACACCGATTATTACCAATGTGCTGTTCGTGAGAATGATTGTTGAGAGATCTCCGCTTTAAAACTAAATAGATTCACTGTTGCTATACGTCATTCCAAAGAGTAGGTTTAACAGAGCAAATTAAAATGTGACCCTTACTTTATCGCTTTTATCATCAATGATGATATTTAGGCCTGTATAGCATCTGCAAAGTCATCAACAGCCATGGTTGGAATTCAACACATACTTCAACAGAAAATAGACCACACAAAAGGCCTAGGCTTTCAAGCTCTGGTTTGATTTCAAATGTAATGATATTTAGAGCCAACGCAAACCAAACATCAACATTTGTAGGCGATGTATATTCTGCCGGGACACTTCCAGCCGTGCCACTGAATTAGTCTGCCGTTAATTCCAATCGGTTTTCAAATGAATCATTGATATGTTGGATTCACATCTCCATCTCAACCAAAAATGAATGTTAAAAGAATGGGAGTGTCAGGTGGAAGTATCCCAGCAGTAGATACATCTCCTTTAAATGTTGATATTGGGTTATATTGTCAACCAAACACAATTCAGTATTACATTGTAGTACCGTAAATAGACTAAAGTTAAGGGTCTTTTACAAACGTTTGTCACGTTCAACCTTAAAACGAGTAACACATCCATGGCCACATTTTAAGGTGACTGTAACTATAAAGGTCTTCTTCTGTAATCATATAAAGTGTGTGTGTTCAAGGTGGCATGCATAGGTTGTCGCAGGTCTGTAGAGAACTTCACAATTGCTGTAATAGTCTGCGTAGAATCTTTAACAGCATTGATTACTTGTACCAGGTATAATTTAAAAAAAATTGACTTTCTTTAAACCTAATTTGGTGAGTCCCGTATGGACTCAGGAGAGGCGAAGGTCGAGAGCCTCCGAAACGCGACTCTGTCAAGTCGTACTGCTCGCTTAACCCGGAAGCCAGCTGCACCAATGTCAAAAGTCAGCGTGCATGTGCCCGGCCCGCCACAAGGAGTCACTAGAGCGCGATGGGACAAGGACACCCCAGCCGGCCAAACCCTCCCCTAACCCGGACGACGCTGGGCTAATTGTGCGCCACCTCATGGGTCTCCCGGTCGCGACACAGCCTGGTATCAAACCCGGGTCTGTAGTGACGCCTCAATGTGACGCCTTAGACCGCTGCGCCACTCGGGAGGCCCTGTACCATGTACTTTTAATGTAATCTCAACTGCAATCCAGGTCATTTGGTTCTTCTATTAGATGAAACACAGTGATAACACATTCATCTGTTATCAAAAATATCTGACATTGTATTCCCATTTGAACTGCTGTGCTCTTAAATGGTTGAAAGCACAGCATACGTCATTCGGGTGACAACTGAACCAAAAATCTGACCTAATTTTTCCATTGGAATTTGGTTGTGCTTTCAGGTGCAAATTTAACTAATATTTGGCTGTCTTTTTTGAGTGGGTGAATATAGGTTATAAACTCATTAATGTCTCAACCAAATATGACCCAATTATCCACGTATGCCCAGTGGGTAGCCTATAGTTTAGTCTAGGTTCTAGACTAAGCAAGTTCATAATCATAATGTACTACATGGCCAGTGACCCTTGCCCTTCCTATTCTACCTTTCCGGTGTCTTTCCAACACTCTCTTTCCCATAAAGGAAAGGGGTATACCTAGTCAGTTGTACAACTGAAATGTGTCTTCCGCATTTAACCCAACCCTTCTGAATCAGAGGTGCAGGGGGCTGCCTTAATTGACACCCCACGTCTTCTGTGCCCGGGGAACCGTGGGTTAACTGCCTTGCTCAGGGGCAGAACGACAGATTTCTACCTTGTCAGCTCGGGGATTCGATCCAGCAACCTTTCGGTTACTGGCCCAACGCTCCTACCGCCAGGCTCATAAGCCACTTCTTAAAAAAAGGAAGACATTTACTACCTTCACTCTTAGATAAAGTACTCATACACTGACAACAGCACATGAAAAGTATTATACACCTCACTTGCAATACTACAACTTAACTCTGTAAAATACATTGACTAGCTTGACTGTGATACTGCGGCTCCTCTGATGTGCTGACTGTGTCTCCACCAGGTGGTGGAGGATGGATATGAGTTCTTTGCCAAGCGGCAGCTGGTGACTCTGTTCTCAGCTCCTAACTACTGTGGAGAGTTTGACAACGCCGGCGGCATGATGAGCGTTGACGAGACCCTGATGTGCTCCTTCCAGGTAAAAGCAGCGTCATTGGCACCACTGACAACCGCAGCTGGTTTCCGTCTGTATGGAGTACGATTGGTGTGGATGTAAAATCAGAGACACCGACTGCGAACATTCTCATAAGTCCCTAAAATGTATCTTTCCACACAGTGAAGTTTGTACACCGTTTAAGCAATAAGCCTCTTGTCCATTCTATATTGTGACTATATCACGACTATCACTCGGATACACCCTTAGGTGTGATATAATTATACTGTTTAGTCTCTTATTGTGTCTATTAGTATTAATGATTCACCAAACATATTAAAGAAGAATTGGGTACAATTATACAGGTGGTATATGCCTCTGATTGGGATTTAGGTGTATGATCCGTGTATCTGTCCTTGTCCACTACAACTGTGCAGATCCTGAAGCCGTCTGAGAAGAAGGCCAAGTATCAGTACGGAGGGATGACCTCCGGCCGACCCGTCACCCCGCCCCGCACAGCCGTCCCGCCAAAGAAACGGTGAACGTGGGAGCGAGAGCGAGGAAGGAGATGAGCGGACGTCGTGGATGAGCGACGGTCCCTCATCCGCTTTCCACGAGAGAAACACTTGTCAGAGAAAGTAGATAAAACCCAAACCCATTTTAATTCCCCCTCTGAACTTTTGTCACGCACCGCTCTCCTGCCAAAGGCTTTTTTTTAAGCAACTGTGTAACCAACCACACTTGTTTTTTTGAAGTAGTCATTCTGTTTGCAGAAGTGTTTTTTCTTCTTAATGTTTTTCTTCTTGCGTTTTTGGGCTTATGGCAGAATGACCGGCTACTAGCTCCAGTTGAGCATTTCATTCCTATCCAGTAAGAACAGGTGTTAATGACGACTGCTGGGTTTTCAATAAATAAATAAAAAATGGGGAATAAACCTTATTACATGGTCTGTTTTTTTTAAATATTTTTTATTGATAGTGCCTTCTATGCAGAAACAAATAGAACACCTACTCCATTAATCCCTGTTTGTTTCGATGTCCACTCAAGTACTGAACAAAGACATGAACCAAAATCTAAAAACAATCCATTTTAAATGTCATCAGAAACTATTCAAACAGCAAGTCAAATTCCTCAACACAGAATAACTACGCCAATGCATGCATATACACACAGAGCCACGATTCCCTTCGCTGTGGTAGCGCACGTTAAAATGTTTGTTGCCCAATCATACAGTACGATCCTGACAGATCAAATCCCAACAAACTGATTGGCATGATTGTTGCGCCATAAAACAAAAGCTGAAATTGTATTAAAACACTGTACAGTAACATGTATGTAACAATGGCATTTATATTCCTGAGAAGACTCTCTTCTCATTACCGGGGTCTCAAAAACCACGTTAAGGCTTAGTGCCTAAAGTACTTTTACAACAGGTATTATTTTAACTATATTTCAGTCTTTCCTACTCAAGTAATGTGTTATTACACAACTCTAGGCTGTCAACGGTGATCCACAGTATACGACCTCACTGTGACGACAATCCCATGTTAAATCATTCAGACAAGGTCATGACCCCGAGTCCTGACTCCTGCCAGAAACAAGTCATAGTAAATGGTTCCGATTCTCCACCATTTTCCTGAAGTGTGCACTTGCACACTCCTCGCCATGGATTTAAAAACATTGGTTGGAGGGATTTTCCACTTTCCACTACTGTTAACGCCAATGCAAGAAAGTGCACACTTTGGGAGAAGGGTGGAGAATTGGGGTGTATTCAAACAGGGCCATTGTCCACATCAGCCCTTCGTCCAGCCCTTTTGAAACCAAACGGCTGTTTCACTCAACAACACTATGTACAGGTACCTAATTTATGACTTAGTTCACTCCATTCCGAAAACTCACTCATACACCTTGATCAAATCAGAATGAAGAGATTCTCCGGTACTTTTGTATACCTTTTAGCTAGTAGTTGTGAAAGCGCTCATGAGCCAAAAGCAGTTCCCCAAAATTGCGTACCACGTCGCATGCAGATATGTGCCCCACGTCATGGCTCTCCCTCTGCTGTGTGTGCATCTTGCTAGCTGTCACTCGAATGGCGAGGGGCTGAAGCTCATTGGCTCTAACTCGAATGGCTAGGGTGGTCCAACGCGGGGGAAAATGAAACAGCTTCTAGAAAAGGTGGCATTCAAACTAGGGATTTTGTTGCTAATTGAGGTAAGACAGTAATTCTGCTCATAGACTACACATGTATAAACTACACCTTGACACAGCCCAAAGTGGAAGGTTAAACAAAACAACACTTAGAAGTCACACGTTCCAGAGCATTGGAGAATAAGCGTAATGGAGAAAGTCTAGAAACCAAAAAAGAGCAAACACAAAAAATGGTTCATGCAATAGTTTGTAGGGTTTCTAATGATTGCGTTCATTTCTAGAAGAAAATTGGAATGGGGAAAAATAAATACATTTATAGTCCTAAAAATCTATAGCTTGAAAGCCCAGTTTTAGAAAATAAAGTGATTTGTTGTCATTTGTGTTCATGGCACTCTTTATACTGGCAGTTTAAAAATGTAAAATCTGACTCCAAGTCAGTCATCGTGGCCATGACACATTCAAGAAATGAAAAATCGCCAGAGAATTGTGTCTCGAATTGTGATTTAGTGTTATGGTAATGTCTTAAAATATAAGGCCCTATAATGGCCTACTGTAATGCAGTTTAGCTAGTACTCCCACTGTCTTTGTGACACTCTATGAAGTATGAAGCTCACAGATTGGCAGATACAGACACCTTGACCAGAGCCAACGCCTCAAACAAAGACCGCTAGCAGCCATTCTAGTTTGTGATCCTACTTCAAACACTATAGTTTACTCTAGTAAATGACCAACAGCGAAACAAAAACCGCTACTTTAAATCCAACCAATTCACCTCATCAACACTACAGAATAGCTGCCACTTTTTTCGTGGTCATTGTCAGAAGTTAAACGTGTAATTACATAGGGACAAACACACCCTGCTTACGACAAAGCACGAAGCCTGGGTCTTTCCTTTTTGAAAAAGCTGGAACAGCACGCCTTTGTACACCACATCTAAGGCAAAACTTCTATTTAAACAAAGTGACTAGGTAGGTTGGCCAAGCCGAATGGTGTTAAGGTCAGACTCGACGCTACCCTTAGAACAAGAGGACAGGAATGGGTTAGGAATATGGTTAGGCTCCCATAACCCGCCTGCCCTCTCGTAAAAATAAATCAAAACAGAAGCTGCTTGGCTAACGTGGTCCTATCAAAAACATATTTTGTTTCTAAAAAAACAGTCCTACTGGGCCATTATCCTCACGTAAACAGGAAGTGAGTCAGACATAGGGCAATCGGATGACTGCGACACCTAGGTCAGGTGGTGGGAAACGATGAGTCACAGATCGAAAGGTAACATAATTGAGCAGACACGATAATCTTATAACGTGGAATGGTGAATAGTTTTTTTTTTGTCTGTACATGACATCTGTTTCACTCTACTGAACACGCCATAGGTGCTCCTCTCCACTCCAACGGGCTAAAAGGTTAGGAATGTGCTGATGTCGACAGACTAATGTCCATGTTTTCTGTGTAACGTGGTAACTTTGTTCTGATGTGTAAATAAAACCGAAACATAAGTTTTAAATCAAATAAAATGCTTCGTTGAAAAGAATAAGTAAATCAACTTCAGAGCCGGTAGCCGTATGATTTGCTCTGTTGTTTCTAGGCAGGATTATAATATAATGGAACTACTTAATGTAATAATACATTAGCCCTCCAAAACACACACACAGCTACAGTACTTGACTAAAGTTAATGCCTTACATAAAAAGCTCTAAAGCTAAGAAAACAAATAACTTTATACAAAAACACAAAAGAAATCCTTAAAATGGTCCAACTCAAAAATAACGAAAACAACCCAAGTTTAGAGCGGTCTGGCACTGACTGTGTCCATTATTCCGAGAGGCAACCAGTGATGCATTCTTATCACTGTAAACCACTTGTTAAGTAGGTAGCTAGCATTCATGTCGCATTATTCCCTTAAAGCCGGCTCCTAAGGCCATTCTCTCAGTTATTTCAGTGAGTATAGTATATGTATGTGGCAGATGGAGAGGTAATACTCAAATCCCTTGTATAATATCTATTGTGGTCAGTACTAAATTCATTTTTTTTGATGCAGGCTTTATATGCAGGCAGCTCTCTATTCCCAGCCTAGGTCCTTCTAGGTATTAAAAAAATATGGCATTTGGTGGCAGTGGTCGCTTAATTTATGAATGGCCATGGAGGCGACCGTCATTCGAAACAGGGACTGGCGACGGATGGTGGTGGTCCCTCTGGTGTGCCTGTCTAGACCAGTAGACGCAGCAGGAAAGAAAAGCCAGCCCCGATGGAGAGGCCCAGGCCCAGGAAGAAAGTCATCAGGGCCCCAGCCGTCTCTGCATCTTTGGACGCCACCAGCCTGGGAGGACAGAGAGAAAGATGATGCATACTGACAGATATGATGATGAGCCAGGCGGTATACACATAGATACAGTATGCAGGTACAGGGAAATGTCCTTCTTGCCCAACAATGCAGTAATCCGTATCAGTAGTACTATTTAATAAAGTGAAGTAGAACAAAAACACAATAGAAATAAGAACACAAGAAAGTAAGTCAGCTATATACAGGGTCAGTTCCAATACCATATTTACAATGGGCAGGGGTACTGGAGTGATGGAGGTAGATATGTATAAGGGTAAGGTGAAGAGGCATCAGGATATATGATAAACAGAGTAGCAGCAGCGTATATGATGATTGTATGTACAGTACCAGTCCAAAGTTTGGACAACTACTCATTCAAGGGTTTTTCTTTCAAATATAATTTTTCATATTTTCTACATTGCACAATAATAGTGAAGACATCAAACTATGAAATAACATATGGAGTCATGTAGTAACCAAAAAAAGTGTTAAACAAACCAAAATATATTTTATATTTGAGATAAGTAGCCACTCTTTGCCTTTGACAGCTTTGCAAACTCTTGGCATTCCCTTTTCCAACAGTCTTGAAGTAGTTCCCACGTATGCTGAGCACTTGTTGGTTGCTTTTCCTTCGCTCTGCGGTCCAACTCATCCCAAACCATTTCAATTAGGTTGAGGTCAGGTGAATATGGAGGCCATCGCTCTCCTTCTTGGTCAAATAGCCCTTACACAGCCTGGAGGGGTGTTTGGTCATTGTCCTGTTGAAAAACAAATGGGCAAACCAGATGGGATGGTGTATCACTGCAGAATGCTGTGGTAGCCGTGCTGGTTAAGTGTGCCTTGAATTCTAAATAAATCACTGACAGTGTCACCAGCAAAGCACCTCCACGCTTCACGTGGGAACCATACATGCAGAGATCATCCGTCCGATCACCTGCTCTGCGTCTCACAAAGACATCTGGACATATCAGACCAAAGGACAGATTTCCACCGGTCCATGTCCATTGCTCGTGTTTCTTGGCCCAAGCAAGTCTCTTCTTCTTATTGGTGTCTTTCAGTACTGGTGTACTTGCTGCAATTCAACCATGAAGGCCTGATTTACGAAGTCCCTCCTCCTTCTTCTTAGCTGTTCTTGCCATGATATGGACTTGGCATTTTACCAAATAGGCCTATCTTCTGAATACCACCCCTACCTTGTCACAACACAACTGATTGGCTCAAATGTATTAAGGAAAGAAATTCCACAAATTTACTTTTAAAAAGGCACACCATCTGAAGCTGGTTGAGAGAATGCTAAGAGTGTGCAAATCAAGGCAAACGGTGGCTACTTTGAAGAATCTCAAATATGAAATGTATTTTGATTTGTTTAACACTTTTTTGGTTAATACATGATTCCATCTGTGTTATTTCATAGTGTTGATGTCTTCACTATTATTCTACAATGTAGAAAATATGAAAAATAAAGAAAAACCCTTGAATGAGTAGGTGTCCAAACTTTTTACTGGTACTGTATGGGAGTGTGTAGTCAGTACATGGTTCTGGTTTTACAGGAAGTAAACACAGAAGTTGGCCTGAGATAGAAAATGTCATTTCAGAAGAAGAGTGTGTATGTGTGGGGGCTGGGTTTCTACTAAGCTAACATATGGAATTGTTTTAAGATGGTCATGGTGTCAATACAGACCCGGGTTCGACACCAGGCTGTGTCACAGCCAGCCGCGAGTGGGAGACCCATGAGGCGGCGCACAATTGGCCGAGCTTCGTCCGGGTTAGGGGAGGGTTTGGCCATCCAGGATGTCTTTGTTCCATTGCACTCTAGCGACTCCTTGTGGTGGGACGGGCGCATGCACGCTGACTTCGGTCGCCAGCTGAACGGTGTTTTCTCCGACACATTAGTGCGGCTGGCTTCCGGGTTAAGCGAGCAGTGTGTCAAGAAGCAATGCGACTTGGCGGGCTCGTGTTTTGGAGGATGCTTGGCTCTCAACAATCGCCTCTCCCGAGTCCGTACGGGAGTTGCACCGATGGGACAAGACTGTAACTTCTAAAAAGTAAAACATTTAAAAACATCTCTGAATTAAATAAAATATTTGATAAAACATTGAATTTGGCCTTACTGCTATTAGCGATTAGAAACACATTGAATAACATTACATGGCAAAACAGATGTATCAAAAAGGAGTTTGTTTTGAAGCGTCTGTCCTATATCTGAGAGAGAGTGTATATTCCTGATCTTTCTTATATCTATATGACCAAAAGAATGTGGAAATCTGCTTGTCGAAGTTGTCATTCCAAAATCATGGACATTAATATAGAGTTGGTAGCCCCATTTCCTGCTGTAACAGCCTCCGCTCTTCTGGGAAGGCTTTCCACTAGATGTTGGAATATTGCTGTTGGGACTTTCTTCCATTCAGCCACAAGAGCATTAGTGAGGTCGGTCGAGCACTGATGTTGGGCGATTAGGACTGGCTCGCAGCCTGCGTTCCAATTCATCCCAAAGACGTTCGATGGGGTTGAGATCAGGGCTCTATGCAGGCCAGTCAAGTTCTTCCACACCGACCTCGACAAACCATTTCTATATGGAGCTCGCTTTGTGCATATTAGTTTGTAGGCCAAACCGTTCAGACACTACAGACGTTTTCGTGAGAAGACCCATTTTCGCTATGACTCCTAGTCTGACAAACACTGCTGTAGCTCAGCCACCTTCAACCGTGGATGTGGAAGACCGACATCAGCGGATTGAGACACAGCCCACGCAAAAAAAAGACGGATTTTGACGGGAACTTTGCTATTATGCTAACTAGAGTAATTAGAATAAGTCAACAGAGTGACACGCCAGAGAGAGAGATTGTGTGTAAACAAGCCATGGAAATGAGATTGAAGGAGCTAATATGTGCACAACTGGCGTATTGTTACGACAGTGGACTGTCACGTACGTAGCGTGCACGTGTGCTTGTCCTATTTCACACGTTATAAAGTGTGTGATTTAAATGTGTTTTTTTTGCATATCCCACTCTCCCTGAGACACCCTTAAAGAGTAGGGTCACAGCCAGGGTTTACCATTATGAACGGCGCACCTGCAGCAATTAGTTAAGTGCCTAGCTCAAGGGCACAACGGCATGATCTCTCGCCTTGTCTGCGCGGGGACTTGAACCTGCGGCCCTAACCGCTAGGCTACCTGCCGGGTAAGCTGCCGCTGTGTGTGTGTGTGTGTATTACTTCTACTCACTGTGGGGCATAGGACATGGACAGGCAGACGCAGTAGCCGCTGGAGAGGGAGAAGAGTACCATGATGAAGGCGAAGGCAGCGTCGTGGGAGAAGAGGACGGGGAGGTAGGAGCGGCTCTGGACGTTACAGAGCATCAGCAGGGGAACAAACACCACCCTGGAGACCACCAGTACCGGGAACAGACGACTCTCCTTGGGAGGCTGGGGAACAAACACAGAGAGAAATGTTACTGGTAAGACAAAGTAATAATAACAACTAAATGTAATACGAGTAATAACTGAAGCTTTCGTGCAGGGCTAGAAAGTGAGAGAATTTCAATTTGTAGAGGATTATAAAAACCCTGAGAAGATTGGAAAAATGTTACAGAAATCTAATCCATCGTGATCCTATCAAGTGTGTAATAAAATGACAATCCACACAGATCAAATGAATCAGAAACCTACCCATTGGAACAGGGTGGTGACGGTTCTACCGATCCAGTCACACACGTTGAAGATGAGGAAGCAACACACAGAGATGAAATAGGACTCTGATGGGGAGAAAGAGGTGGTTAATAGGGGGTTTTAAGTCTCATGACATGCATACTAAACACACAGTATACAAAAAGGTGCTATATAGAACCTAAAAGGGTTCTACCTCGAACGAGAAAGGATTCTCTTATGGAGACAGCCGAAGAACCCTTTTGAAACATATTTATCAGAGAGAGTAGACATACCCCATTTCCCAGGGTATATGGTTTTGACGTCCACAGTGATGGCAGGAAACACAGCGAGAGTGACGGTGAAGACAAAAACCACACAGAACGCCATCACCCATATCTGAAGAGAGACAGGGACAAGGTAAAAAATATGGTGGAAATTTTTAGTCCATGCTTACACTACTTCTAAATGCATGTAGGGGAGTGAACAAGTGTACACTTTGGGAAAAGGGTAGGGAATTGGACCGCAACTAGACCAGAGCCATATATAAAAAATATATATAAAATAAAAAATTATATAAACTCAGCAAAAAAATAAATGTCCTCTCACTGTCAACTGCGTTTAAATGTCCTCTCACTGTCAACTGCGTTTATTTTCAGCAAACTTAACATGTGTTCATTTGTATGAACATAACAAGATTCATCAACTGAGAAAACTGAACAAGTTCCACAGACGTGACTAACAGAAATTGAATAATGTGTCCCTGAACAAAGGGGGGGTCAAAATCAAAGTAACAGTCAGTATCTGGTGAGGCCACCAGCTGCATTTAGTACAGCAGTGCATCTCCTCCTCATGGACTGCACCAGATTTGCCAGTTCTTGCTGTGAGATGTTACCCCACTCTTCCACCAAGACACCTGCAAGTTCACAGACATTTCTGGGGGGAATGGCCCTAACCCTCACCCTCCAATCCAAGAGGTCCCAGACGTGCTCAATGGCCATGGCAGAACACTGACATTCCTGTCTTGCAGGAAATCACGCACAGAATGAGCAGTATGGCTGGTGGCATTGTCATGCTGGAGGGTCATGTCAGGATGAGCCTGCAGGAAGGGTACCACATGAGGGAGGAGGACGTCTTCCTTGTAACACATAGCATTGAGATTGCCTGCAATGACAACAAACTCAGTCCGATGTTGTTGTGACACACCGCCCCAGACCATGACGGACCCTCCACCTCCAAATCGATCCCGCTCCAGAGTACAGGCCTCGGTGTAACTCTCATTTCTTCAACGATAAACGCGAATCCGACCATCATCCCTGGTGAGACAAAACCGCGACTCGTCAGTGAAGAGCACTTTTTGCCAGTCCTGTCTGCTCCAGCGACGGTGGGTTTGTGCCCATAGGCGACGTTTTTTGCCGGTGATGTCTGGTGAGGACCTGCCTTACAACAGGCCTACAAACCCTCAGTCCAGCCTCTCTCAGCCTATTGCGGACAGTCTGAGCACTGATGGAGGGATTGTGCGTTCCTGGTGTAACTCGGGCAGTTGGTGTTGTCATCCAGTACCTGTCCCGCAGGTGTGATGTTCGGATATACCGTTCCTGTGCAGGTGTTGTTATGTGTGGTCTGCCACTGCGAGGATGATCAGCTGTCCGTCCTGTCTTCCTGTAGCGCTGTCTTAGGCGTCTCACAGTACGGACATTGTAATTTATTGCCCTGGCCACATCTGCAGTCCTCATGCCTACTTGCAGCACGCCTAAGGCACGTTCACGCAGATGAGCAGGGACCCTGGGCATCTTTCTTTTGGGTGTTTTTCAGAGTCAGTAGAAAGGCCTCTTTAGTGTCCTAAGTTTTCATAACTGTGACCTTAATTGCCTACCGTCTGTAAGATGTTAGTGTCTTAATGACCGTTCCACGGGTGCATGTTCATTCATTTTTCATGGTTCATTGAACAAGCATGGGAAACAGTGTTTAAACCCTTTACAATGAAGATCTGTGAAGTTAATTTGATTTTAAGAATTATATTTGAAAGACAGGGTTCTGAAAAGGGGACGTTTCTTTTTTGCTGAGTTTATATATATATATATCACACACATACATACATACACACACACACAGCTGAGTAATAACAGAGGTCAACATTACCTTTTTAAATACCTCCATGACGGTGGACTTCCGGTCCCTGTCCTCATCCTGCTCCAGGGGAAGGAAGTTATGCTTGGGACTGCCCTCCTCTACCTCCACCTCCTCGCCGCTGGCATCACCATTGGCCAACGAGCCGTTGGCCTTGCCCTTCAGCTTGCCGTTCTGCTCCGTGTCCCTCTCTGCCAGGTGAGGAAGAACGGGGAAAATGCCAGGGAAAACGGTCAACTTGACCTCACATTGATAAATCAACAGGCAGAGGTAAATGTGTGAGGGAGTAATGGGCAGTGTTGGGGGGAGGGAGGGAGGGATGCAGCGCCATACATGACACTAGTTTCTGGGGCATGTGCCCACCAGACTACTACGGTTAGTGAGGGCCACAGCCCGGGGGAAGAAATTGTTAAGGTGGTGGGTAGGTTTTGGTCAGGAGTGATCTGAACTGCCTGCCAGAGGGGAATTGTTGGAGGAGGGGGTGACCGGGGTGGAAGGGGTCAGCAAAGATCTTGCCTGCACACTTCCTTGTCCTGGAGTTGTGCAGGATCTCGATGGAGAGTAGGTGGCAGCCAATAACCCTCATGGACCTGATGCTAGATTGAAACTCCTACTCTGAAATGCTTGATACATACAGCCCCCCTGAGTTTAAAGGGGAATACTAGCAGTGACAGGCCGCACTGTACTGGATGGTCATTGAGATGTATAGGAGCATAAAATGAATAGGCCTCTCAGCAGCTTTCAGCAGCCTCACCTTTCAGCAGCTCGTCTGTGGTCTCCACCTCATAGCTCCTGCTCTTGTCCAAGTAGAACCGGGCAAACTCCTAGATGAGACCGGAGCAGAGGCCAAATGAGACAGACAGAACATTCCCCGAACTTGAACACGGATTCCTTCGATGAAACATAGTAATGCTGTACTGGTCAGTTACAAGCCCAACCTGCGACACAGATTCTTTAGATATGTCACTCCCACTCCCACTCCCTGGTGCTGGACGTCGCCGATCTACTAACCATCATTACGCACACCTGGCAACCGTCATTACGCACACCTGCGTCTCATTATCAGTCACACATGGACTTCATTACTCCCTTGATTACTCACCCTTTATATAGCACTCTTTTGTTATCAGTCATCGGGTAGTATGTTTGTGTTTCCATGTCAGACGCTGCTCTTGTTTTTTGTTATCGGTCCATTTTTGTTGTCATTTAACTCACTAACTGCACCTGCTTCCTGTCTCCCTGCGTCAACGTTACAAAATAAAACTTGGCTGCAGTCCCGAGGGATACAGGGTCTGTTCTGAGGCCCAACGTGTGATATCTATCTATCTATTACATTCCAAGCCTGGGGCTTCGTAGGGCTGAGCCACTCACCAGGCGAGGCAGGAGGAGGTAGCTGAGGAGAGTGAGCAGGGTTCCTACACAAGGAGTGATGAAGTAACCCAACGCAGCCGTCTCAAGGTCTGTGTCACCTGTCACACACACAGGAAAGAAAAAGGAGAGGTGAAAAGGCCACACCATACTCATTTAACTACTTGCCGCATTTGAATGATTTGCTAGTCGGCCACTGAGCATATCTGATGTGAGCGGTGCGCGTTTATTTCCAAGTATTTCTTTGCATATTTGATATATTGGTTTGTGTGTGTGACTCACTGGCTATGGAGACCAGCATGGCGAGAGCGGCGAAGGTGCCGGCCAGCCCCTGGCCACTCATAAACACAGCGCTGTACCTCTGAGGCAGCAAGCCCACCAGGCCAAACAGACTGCCCTGTAACACCGCTCCAAACGCTACAAGGAGAGAGAGAGAGAGAGACAGGGTTAATAATATAGCGCACATCATCGACAAACAGTTAATGATACCACCCGCTCCCGCCCACACACCTTACTCATACACACTATATTAATGACATCACACACATCTTGTGACAAATGGTTTCTCTTCCACACACACACACCACAATGACCCCCCCCCCCCCCCCCACATACACACAGACAACCACGTCCTACTCACAGTTGATGAACCAGATGGTCGCCATGGTAACAGAGAAGAAGCGGTCCTCCTCCATAGTGACCTTGACCAGGATGGCAGTGAGGATGAAGAGGACGAGGATGAAGACCAGGCTGCCCGCTATCCGCACCATCTCTGATATCCTACGCACAAATTTAAAAAAGGTTAGTTCACAATCTCACTGGATTAGACAGCAACACACCACCTTCACGCAATATTACACATTTACTTTTTACTTTAAACTGAGGCCAACCTAAAAATCCACTCTATCACAAAGCATATTAGCTTTTTTGCACCTATTTGCAGTTGAATAAAATGGCCAACAGGGTTGTTCATACACACACACACTAGATTGTCAGCCAAGTATGCAGTAAAAAAGAAAAGTGTTTGTTTAGCATTTGGAGGACATGTAGACCTGAGAGAAGAAGTGCTGTCTCACCGCTGATAGAAGAAGGAGTTGAGCAGAGTGCAGAGCAGCAGGGGGAGCTGGGACAGCAGAGTCATCCAGTTGTTGAAGTAGTACTCTTTCTGGACCACCACCGTGCCGTTGCTCCATTCTGTCTTGTTGAGGCGTCTATTGAAATACTGTTGACAGAAGAGGTAAAAATTGTCTTTTTGCAAACACTTTTCTCCACATGTTGGTACGTTACAAGGATGCCCGATCAACTGAGCCACACAGGACTCAAGAGATGACCCAGTTTACATCAACAATCGATATGGTTGTTAGTTGCTATCGGCTAAGTACATACAGTAATGGTACATCAGTGGTCACACGTCACTTGTTCCTATACAAATGTGTACTGTATACCAAGAATCAAAGCTAACCCTACGAGTTGTGGGGTTTGACATTTGAACATAGAGCGAGCTTAGCCTTAGAGGCTAGCACACACACACACACACACACACACACACACACACACACACACACACACACACACACACACACACACACACACACACACACACACACACACACACAGCTCCAAAGTGGAATACTCATGTGATGTTCTATAGCTTAAGGGGGCCTCCAACCACACCATAAGGGGTTAACTTCAACATACAGATACTTAGTGGACACCAAGACTACATAACAACAGGGGGCCAGTCACATTAAATCCCTCTCGGACAAAATACTTGACACGAACATACCAACAACTCAGCTAATCCTCTATGTACAATACACATACAGAACAAATACAAACATCTGACTTTCAGAGGCTGCTTTTTAAAAACGACTTTTCCAAGATAATTCCTTAAGAAAGCCAATGCTCTACTTTGGCATGACACATAAAGTATTGCACTTGTTGAACCCGAGCCAAAGTAGATCTGCTCTTCGATCTGTAGCTTTGGGAAACTTTAATACAAACGTTACCCAAAGCTACAGATCTAGGATCAGATCTACCTTGCCCTAATCCTGACTGTAGCCTTTAGGGTGGTGAATAACTATCTGACCCTGAACCTGTTGTTATGAAGACATGTGAGGTTGGGTTTACCATGGAGGCGGTCATGAAGAAATTCCATGGTAGCAGCGTCCCGAGGCCCAGAATGAAGAAGGTGATCCCCACCAACCAGCCCCTGGGAACGGGAGGAAAATATGAAAAGATCAGAAACAAGCATGTCATTCTTAAGTTTTTGGTATGTATTTAGCATGTTATTTCTTTAAAAATAGCAGGTAGTTTATGTACCGTGAAATAAAGTGCAACCAGTTAAAATACGACAATAGTGAACTTTATTGAAGTACATCAGAAATGTAATCAAATGAAATCAAATCGATTAAAAACAGTACAAAGTTCCTTTTCAGCACCACTGCTTTGCTTGGAGCGCAATTTCACTTAAACTCAAAATGTAAAAATAGGACTCTGGTTGAGAGTGAGAGCAGAAACGAGAAAGAAATAGATACTTATAGTTTGCAAGAGGAAGCGGCGCCAACGACTCACCTATCACGCGGGGCGTCTGTCCGGTCCTTCATCCTGTGCTATGGGGTTCGGTTTAAACTAGGGGCCAAAGAAACAGGGGAACATAGTCAACATAAAGACCAAGTGTAGATTTGTCTATCCTCTCTAAGCACTTCATTTACAGAATAGAAATACAGTTCATTTACCACATTCTAGAACATTGCGGCAGGAGGAGCCATTCCCACTACACGACAGTATGTCCAAGATAGGGTTGGGCAGGATTCAGATTTTCATATCGTGATACCGGCCTTCTCTCATCCCGGGATTTATGGTATTAAAGTCTTAGTAGATAAAAGGGGGCTCTAAAAACGCAAAAAAAAGCCCATTGGGCATCTATAAACAGAATGCTAACAAAATTGTCACCAACTAATAGAGAATTTCAATAGAGGATGCTAGCTAAATATGCTAACAAGCGCAAAGTCAAGGCAATCCAGTTCATAAAGTTATACGGCAGGGGGTGGCAGGTAGTCTAGTGGTTAGAGTGTTGGGCCAATAACCCGAAAGGTTGCTAGATCGAATCCCCGAGCTGACAAGGTACAAATCTGTCGTTCTGCCCCTGAACAAGGCAGTTAACCCACTAGGCTGTCATTGTAAATAAGACTTTGTTCTTAACTGACTTGCCCGGTTAAATAAATAAATACAAGTATAGGTAGTAGCTGAGTTTGGACCATTACAAGCGAATGTGAACGAGCGAGATTGTTCATTTGCCCAACGTTTTGACGCATGCTTGTCTGAAGGAAGAACGGGGCTGGTTCTGGAGCAGTATGTGTATATGCTGTGTGTGTGGAATCGCTAGGGCAACAGGCCTGCCTGCCTGCTCTGCTCTAAGAATAGGGGGGAGGAGCAGACGGGCTGAGAACGGAGGAGAAAAATAAAACACAGGAAATCAAGTTAACAGCTGTACAGATCACTCATCCAAAACGCTTTGACTTCTCAAACAAGGCAAAAAGCTAAACACACAAACACACACATATATTACACACACATTACATACATACATACATACATACATACATACATACATATGATGCCATGTCTCCTTGTATATTCAGCCACTTACTTGCAGTGCATTCAGAAAGCATTCAGACCCCTTAACTTTTTCCACATTTTGTTATGTTAAAATGGATTAAATTAATGTAAATGTGATATTTCAGTTGTATTTTTTTATTTTCTTCAAATAAACAGTTTTTCCTTTTGTCATTATTGGGTATTGTGTGTCGATTAATGGGGGGGGGGGGACAATTTAATCAATTTTAGAATAAGGCTGTAACGTAACAAAAAGTGATAAAGTGAAGCAGTCTGAATACTTAACGAATGCACAATAGCTAACTAGCAATAGCAAGTTAAACCCGCTTTCTCCCGTTGTACTACTTACAAACACGTGACTGGCTCAACTGTTCTGGTGAACTACGGTAAGCTTCATAATGTGACACGTGAAATGAAGAACACAAATCTGCTTCACCTCCTAGCGTATTACACAAGTTGACTGCAGGTGGTAACTTAAAGTAGCTACAAATATTAACATTTATTGAAACACTTCAAAGAAACAGTTGATGGTACAGACGTTATTGAAAAAGCTTCCCGTGGCTTTTTCCAAATATCCCGGTATACGGCCCAAGCCTCGTCCAAGAGCCACTTGATAGTAGCCTGTACTGTGAGGCTGTTAGCTGGATAGAGAGACCCTCTCCCAGTTCAACAACTTCACACTATCGATTTCAATAGGAACAGTCAGTTCTATAAAGC
This sequence comes from Oncorhynchus clarkii lewisi, assembly GCF_045791955.1. NCBI lineage: Eukaryota > Metazoa > Chordata > Actinopteri > Salmoniformes > Salmonidae > Oncorhynchus > Oncorhynchus clarkii. The sequence continues at coordinate 26,763,358 of NC_092155.1, read as the reverse complement.
TGTAGATGAAGCAAGAGTCCACTCCCTGTGTACACACTTGGTTCTGTACACACACAAACTGATAGGCTCCACACTACAACCCAACACAAATAGAAATTGCCAGGTAGCACAGCTGCGTAGTTTACAAAAATCTATCCAAAAAAGTTGTTTGGGTCCTACAGCTTCTGCCGTACGAAGAACGTAACTCTATTTGAAAGATGTACCCCATTGACAATCCCGTCAGTTGAAACGTATCACCTGAGTCTGCCATTGAGCTTTGTTGTGGAAGCAAAACATGGCTACCCAACTTGTTTTGACTAGTCTGTGTGGAACAGTGGCAGGGTGGATGTGAGGGAGTGTGTTGGCAAGTCCCTACCCGTGCTGACTGGGAGAAACCATATCTGTGAGTGTCAAACAGAGACATGCTTTTCAATGCAGAAATCCAGAAATTGAAGTGGGGGGGGGGGGGACTTGTTTTTTTTTATATATACATATCCCAGTTGTTGAGGTAAGATTGACATTTTAAAAGGGCTGTCATTTGACAGAAAGCTCTTAGGTTTTGGGTTTCCATCCTTTACCCGGCAATGAAACGTGTGTTTGTAACCCACACCACAGACACCAAATATTGCCTGAGCTTGGTCACTAGTACACAAAGCCTGGGTCGCATTTCAGACATGCTTTGTTTCCCTCTTAGACATAGCTGACCTCCGTCATTAACAACGCCCTGTCTCCACAAACATACACTGCCTGCACACACACGCACACCAGAGCTGGGAAGCTAAACCGACCGTACCGATCACTTACCTCAAGCATTCTGCTGATATCATTCATAACTTAAATGTTTTTTTATTTCACCTTTATTTAACCAGGTAGGCTAGTTGAGAACAAGTTCTCATTTACAACTGCGACCTGGCCAAGGTAAAGCATAGCAGTGTGAACAGACAACACAGAGTTACACATGGAGTAAACAATTAACAAGTCAATAACACAGTAGAAAAAAAAGTCTATATACATTGTGTGCAAAAGGCATGAGGAGGTAGGTGAAAAATTACAATTTAGCAGATTAACACTAGAGTGATAAATGAGCAGATGATGATGTGCAAGTAGACATACTGGTGTGCAAAAGAGCAGAAAAGTAAATAAATATAAACAGTATGGGGATGAGGTAGGTAAATTGGGTGGGCTATTTACCGTTAGACTATGTACAGCTGCAGCGATCGGTTAGCTGCTCAGATAGCAGATGTTTGAAGTTGGTGAGGGAGATAAGTCTCCAACTTCAGCGATTTTTGCAATTCGTTCCAGTCACAGGCAGCAGAGAACTGGAACGAAAGGCGGCCAAATTAGGTGTTGGCTTTAGGGATGATCAGTGAGATACACCTGCTGGAGCGCGTGCTACAGGTGGGTGTTGCCATCGATACTATACTAGAGAAATGTGATGTAGGAAATTAAATACGTTTGCTAATATGAGTGATTGTTACATCCATTCAACTATCACACTAGTAGTAGTAGTTTAAAGGGACAATTTCAAAACAATCTGCAGAGCACATTAATGTTATAAACTTATCATTCAATTTATCGTTATTGCATCAATTCAGGCAATTTACCACGATAGGGATTTTTTGGCCATATCGCCCATCTCCAACATAGACACCCACCTGTGGCCTACTAGGAGAATAATAACGAAGAATTTAAGTTGGAGAGTGATATTTCAATTCAGAATGTGAGTGGGTGAGAACAAGCAAGGCACTCATGCAAACAACTCTTCCGCTCTTTGCTTTGTTACATTTCATTTCAGAGAGAGCAACATTTCTGCCAGGAGGCATGCTTTCACCAAGGACCGACCACTTGCCAGCATGTTCACACCAAGAATGAGTTAAAAGCCACGCTTTCTATTGGTGTGATGTCTGATTCATACACTCTATTTCATTTGAAGTGCTCACCAATGCGTGAAAGTCACAGAGGCATTATAGACGGTCGCTGGTGAAGGTCTTGGAGCACCACCGCAAAGGGTAATATTTGACCAAGAACACTGCACAGCAGAGACTAACCTTCCTCCGCTACTCTCTTCTCCGCGTGAGGCTACAATACGTTGAGTTTTCCCGGGGAAGCTGTGAAGCTCCGGGGAATCTGAAGCGAGCTGTAGTCTATAGGTGTGATTGTGTTTATTAGTCTGTTAAAGAATGTGAAACAATGTTATGGTTTACTACGCTTCGTTAAATCATGTGTGGCTATAAATATTGTATTTACACTCATTTTTAAAGAAAAGCACATTCTTCGTCCATTAAAATAACATAAAATTGATCAGAAGTACAGTGTTAAGTTTGTAAATGACTATTGTAGCTGGAAACGGCAGATTTTTTATGGAATATCTACATAGGTGTAAAGAGGCCCATTATCAGCAACCATCACTCCTGTTTTCCAATGGGACGTTGTGTTAGCTAATCCAAGTCTATCGTTTTAAAAGGCTAATTGATCATTAGAAAACGATTTTGAAATTATGTTAGCACAGCTCAAAACTGTTGTGCTGGTTTACAGACGCAATAAAACTGGCCTTCCTTAGAGTAGTTGAGTATCTGGAGCATCAGCATTTGTGGGTTCGATTACAGGCTGAAAATGGCCAGAAACAAATAGACTCGTCAGTCTATTCTTGTTCTGAGAAATGAAGGCTATTGTGAGAAATTGCCAAGAAACTGAAGATCTCGTACAACGCTGTGTACTACTCCCTTCATAGAACAACAGCGCAAACTGGCTCTAGCCAGAATTGAAAGAGGAGTGTGAGGCCCCGGGGCACAACTGAGCAAGAGGACAAGTACATTTTATTTTACTAGGCAAGTCAGTTAAGAACAAATTCTTATTTTCAATGGCGGCCTCGGAACAGTGGGTTAACTGCCTTGTTCAGGGGCAGAACGACAGATTTTCACCTTGTCAGCTCGGGAATTAGATCTTGCAACCTTTCGGTTACTAGTCCAACACTCTAACCACTTGGCTACGCTGGCACCCATTAGTGTCTAGTTTAAGAAACAGACGCCTCACATGTCATCAACTGGCAGCTTCATTAAATAGTACTCGCAAAACACCAGTCAACAGTGAAGATGTGACACCGGGATGCTGGACTTCGAGGCAGAGTTACCAAGAAAAAGCTATATCTCAGACTGGCTAATAAAAAGAAAAGATTAAGATGGGCAAAAGAACAGACACTGGACATAGGAACTCTGCCTAGAAGGCCAGCATCCCGGAGTCGCTGCTTCACTGTTGACGTTGAGACTGATGTTTTGCGGGTACTAGGTCGCCAGGTGTACGGTGTTTCCTCCGACACATTGGTGCGGCTGGCTTCCTGGTTGGACGGGCATTGTGTCAAGAAGCAGTGCGGCTTGGGTTTCGGAGGACGCACGGCTCTCGACATTCGCCTCTCCCGAGTCCGTACGGGAGTTGCAGCGATGAGACAAGACTGTAACTGCTACGAATTATATACCATGAAATTGGGGAGAAAAAAGGGGTAAAACATTTCAAATAAAAAATGTCCAGATCAACTAGCCCATGTCAGCAACCGTTATTTTTTGTATGTAGATTTTTTAGCCTATGGATATTGTTGTAATTTATTACTCACTCAAATATCACATGAATACACATTAAACATGGCAAAGTGAATAGAAGTGCATGACCTTTTGCTTTAAAAAACTGCAACATTATCTTTGCATAACAATGTGTAGAACTGCAGGAAATAAGCTTTAAAACCTGCAAAATTCTCTACCAAGAAGAGGGATGTGAACAGTTTGTGTCATGAAGAATAATTGTGCTCATCGAAGTAGATGTGGCGCGCCCGCACGCAGGCGGGCATGGGATGTTCCCCAGTGCTGGAAGAGGGGGGTGCCTGAGTGAAAAGGTCTGGGAACCCCTGGGCTATATAAATTCATTAATATGGGCCGAATATTGTATATAAATTCATTCATGTGGTTATATAAAAGACAAAGCTAAAAACAGACTATACTATATCTATATAGTTTTTACATTGTATTTTAATTTTAAAGATTGTATTTTAATTTTATCTAGTGTTTACACCATCCATTAACAACCAACCATTCACTATAAAACATGTATTTATTAACAAATAAGGATTAGCAAAATACTAAAAATGGGGCAAAAATAAGTAAACCTAAAACATTTATTTCAAATAACCAACAACAACAAAAAAACTGCACCATAAAAACAAGTTCACAAACAAAGAATGTGCTGTGTGTTCTGGTCTAATAAGGCTTTGGGAGTCATTGAAAGGGTTGAAATTGATAAGTGTCACAAAGAAGTGTCCAACTAGGCTAGGTACTCATTTTCCTCAGATGGATTTTGGAGCATTTGAAAGTGTAGGCAACGCTCCTCTCCCAAATGGTGGGGTGGGTAGTGCCCAGATTTGCAGAAAATGGTTATACCTTTGACACACGTGTCCATAGAACACTCTTCCAAGAGTCTTGATGATCATCCAGGTGCTTTTTTGGCAAACTTGAGTCCACTTTTTGGATGACATGGGTCCCATTATGTCTGGTGAAAACCAAACACTGCATTCCCGCAGTAAGAACCTCACACCAACGGTCAAGCATAGTGGAGGCAGTGTGATGGTTTGGGGATGCTTTGCTGCCTCAGGTCCCGGATGACTTGCCTCAATAAAAGGAACCATAAATTCTGCTCTGTATCAGAGAATTCTACAGGACAATGTCAGGCCATCCGTCTGTGAGCTGAAGCTGAATCGCAGCTGGGTCATGCAGCAAGACAATGATTAAAAAAAAACACATACAATCAAGTTTACACATTTTAAGTTTTGGAATGGCAGTCAAAGTCCAGACCTAATCCCAATTGAGATGATGTGGCAGGACTTGAAACGAGCAGTTCATGCTTGAAAACCCACAAATGTTGCTGAATTAAAGCAATTCTGCCTGGATGAGTGGGCCGAAATTCCTCCACAGTGACGTGAGAGACTGAGCAACAACTACAGGAAGCATCTGGCTAAAGGAGGCACAACCAGTTATTGAGTGTAAGGGGGCAATGACTTTTTCACACAGGGGCATTGGGTGTGGCATAGCTTTGTTTATGAAATAAAGGGGGAGAAAGTATGTAATTGTTGTGCTATTTGTTCACTCAAGTTCCATTGAACTAATATTAGGTTTTGGTTGAAGATCTGATAACATTCAGTATAAAAAAATATTCAAAAATAGAGAAAATTAGAAAGGGCGCAAATACTTTAACAGCACTGTCAGGTCACTCAGTCGAGCACTCAATTTCAAACACAGTTTCAACCACAAAGATCAGGGAGGTTTTCCAACGCCCGCATGAAAGGGCTCCTATTGGTAGATGGGTAAAATAAAAAAAAAGCAGACATTGACTATCCCATTGAACATGGTGACGTTATCACACTTTGGATGGTGTATTAATACACCCAGTCACTACAAGGATACAGGCATCAATCAATCAAATGTATTTATAAATCCCTTCTTACATCAGCTGATGTCACAAAGTGCTGTACAGAAACCCAGCCTAAAACCCCAAACAGCAAGCAATGCAGATGTAAAAGCACCGTGGCTAGGAAAAACTCCCTAGAAAGGCCAGAACATAGGAAGAAACCTAGAGAGGAACCAGGCTATGAGGGGTGGCCAGTCCTCTTCTGGCTGTGCCGGGTGGAGATTATAACAATACCTGGCCAAGATGTTCAAATGTTAATAGATTATCCTTCCTAACTCAGTTGCCGGAGAGGAAGAAAACCGCTCAGTGATTTCACCATGAGGCCAATGGTGACTTTCAAACAGTTACGAGTTTAATGGCTGGGATAGGAGAAAACTGAGGATGGAACAATATTGTAGTTACTCCACAATACTAACCTAAATGACAGTGTCACACCCTGACCATAGTTTGCTTTGTATGTTTTGTTTGGTCAGGGTGTGATCTGAGTGGGCATTCTAAGGTTGGATGTCTAGTTTGTCTGTTTCTGTGTTTGGCCTGATATGGTTCTCAATCAGAGGCAGGTGTTAGTCATTGTCTCTGATTGGGAACCATATTTAGGTAGCCTGTTTTGTGTTGGGTTTTGTGGGTGGTTGTCTCCTGAGTCAGTGTTTGTACCACACGGGACTGTTTCGGGTTTTCACGTTTCTTGTTTTGTAGTTTATTCATGTATAGTTTCTTTATTAAAGAACCATGAACTATAACCACGCTGCATTTTGGTCCGCCTCTCCTTCCCAGGAGGAAAGCCGTTACAGACAGAGTGAAAAGAAGGAAGCCTGTACAGAATACAAATATTTCAAAACATGCATCCTGTTTGCAAATAAGGCACTAAAGTAATGCAAAAAAAGGTGGCAAAGAAATGTACTTTATGTCCTGAATACAAAGCGTCATGTTTGGGACAAATCCAACATCACTGGCATCGGCAAGGACTATGGAGTTTTCTTAGGACAAAAATAAACGGAATAGAGCTAAGAATAGGCTAAATCCTAGAGGAAACCCTGGTTCAGTCTGCTTTCCAACAGACACTGGGTGACAAATTCACCTTTCTGCATGACAATAACCTAAAAACACAAGGCCAAACATGCACTGGAGTTGCTTACCAAGACGACATTGAATGTTCCAGAATGGCCTAGCTACAGTTGACTGAAAACTTCTTGAAAATCTATGGCAAGAATTGAAAATGGCTGTCTAGCAATGATCAACAACCAACTTGACAGAGCTTGAAGAATTGTAAAAATAATCATGTGCAAATATTATACAATCCAGGTGTGCAAAGCTCTTAAAGACTTACCCAGAAAGACACAGCTGTCATCACTGCCAAAAGTGATTCAAACACATATTGACTCAGGGGTGTTAATATTTATATAAATTAGATATTTCATTTTCATTAAATTAGCAAAAATTTCTAAGAACATGTTTTCGCTTTGGGGGGTATTGTGTGTAGGAAAAAATGATGTAATGAGTGAGGAAAAATGCATCCATTTGGAAATCAGGCTGCAACAACAACAACATGTGGAATAAGTGAAGGGGTATGATTACTTTCCAAAAGGCACTGTATGTTGCCGTAAGAGTTGCGCAAAATTGGTAGAATTTGATTCACAGCTGTAAAGTCTGCCAAAGGAAATCCACTAACTATTTACTCTGGGGTGTAAAAACATCTGCAATCAAGACATCTTTTAAATTTATTTTTAATTTAGAAAATGTTCTCTAACTTTCACACACTTTGAATATGTGGAGTACCGTTTTATAGATTTGTAGGGGGGAAAAAATCGAATTTACCCAATCCTTTTTTTAAATTTAATTTAAAGGAAGGAAAATGTGAAGACTGCAAGTATGGAACGCTGTTTGGGTCTTTGCGTGTCAAAAACGATACACTTCAAATAACACTATTTGACGCATCAAATAAGCTTTTAATTTCACACGTCAAATAACATAATTCTATTATGGAATGTTGTGTGTGCTGAATTTGCATGTTCAAGCCAAGCTCCACCACTACTATTCAGTAGCACTGTCTGCAAACAAGCACACACCGGCCACGAACGATGTGTTTACAATACCGCGTTGTTAATCATTTGTTCAACCAAATGGGAAAAGGTCTGTGTGAGCCTTTGAAATAAGATTTTTTTTAAACATTAAAAAAACATTTGCAAATATCTTCAATACAGATGTTATTAGCAACTTCTGCGGAAGCTAGCTAGCTTTATCTTGGTACCTAGCTAGCACCAATGCAACCAGCCTGAAAACAATGACCAGTAGAAACTGCAGTAATTTTCAATATTCTTAGCAATGATTTAGGAATCCATGTGAGTAAGTATTAGCTAGGTAGTCACTTTTGTTGAACTTCAGTTAATGTAAATAACTAGCTAGCATTTGTTGTCCAAAGCTTATGGTATAAGCAACCAGCTAGCTTCCTCTGACTAGTGAGGCTGCTTGACCGGACCGGGTTAAGTGTTTTGTCTAGCCACAATAAGGATTATCCACAATAGTGGAATTTGTGGTTGGCCTTCATGCTAAAGGTTCTTCTTTGAAAGTGACACAGAAGGTTACAAATTGGTGGAATGATGCCATATTTAGACTAGATAATGTTAAACAAGGTTGGAGTGTTGTAATGTGGAGCAATGTAATGGGGAATCAGTCTACTCGGTGACACCCACTGAACACAACTGTGAAAAGTTAATGCAAATATCCTCTTATCAGGGACTTTGAATGAGGGAAATCACCTCCCCAGTCAGCCTATTGCACGTACTGACAATCATATTGCACTGTACAGCCTTACCTATGGTTGGGGGATCAATTAAATGGGGTATCAGTCTATTCAGTGCCCCCCCATGTCTTCCTCAGATTTCAGAGTTCTCAGACTCCAAAACATCCACGCAGTATTGTTTTCCCTCTGGAATAGTGTTCAATACACATAGTAGGTTGACTGGTACAATAAATGTGTCTCAATTCAGTGGTCTCAGAGTCCCGCAATAACAGCTACAACGTTAATGTTAATGTTCTCTGGCTGTCATGGAGTAGACTGTTACCCCATGTCATTGATCCACAATCCATACGTAAGGCTGTACACACCCCCAATGCAATTCTAAAATCTAATATAGCCAGTGTGATTACAGATTTTTATCAAATTAACTAATTGTATTTTGTTGAATTTCTATGACATTCCAACCTCGTTTAGCATGATATATTCAATTATGACATAATTCCACTATTTGTATTCATCTGCATCACTGTCAATGACAGACTTTTATTTTGAAGGCAAACCGCAAATTCCACTACTGTGGCTAATCCTTATTGTAGCTACCTTCACATTGGTGGATCCGCCCACCATCAATCAAATAAGAACCGTCTTATAAATGAGGGGTATTTTAGATGTAGCTACTGAACTAGATGGTCGTTTTGCTATGATAAGGTTAGAATATTGCTTTGTATCCATCAGCTAGCTAGCTTTTTTATGACCAGCACTGTCCAGAGCTTGGTGTGTCTGCGCTTCTGCGGCAGCGCCAGGTGCACGAGACAAAACTTTACCAGCATCATAGCATACGTATCGGTGAATCGCTGTGCATATGAAATACGACCGATAGTTATTACACATCGATTACACTATGAAAAAAAATGTATGAACATGTTCAATTATTATGTGACGTCATATTCAGGTCCTGATTGGTCAACAAGTTTATTTAACGCGTCAAATGCTGTTATTTGACACGTAAAGACCAAAACGGCGTTCCATATGCAAGGGGTGTGTCGACTTCCACTAGGCACTGTAGTAGTTTCAAGTTTTTAATGTCACGTGCACAAGTACAGTGACATAAAAAGTGTTCAGTCACCGGGTTCTAACCTTGGTGACAAGCTAGGAGAGGACAATGCTGTTGAACGCTTAGCTGTAGTCAATGAACAGGACTCTTACATTGGTATTCCTCTTATCTAGGTGGGTGGGTCTAGGGTGTCTGGGATGATAGAGTTGATGTGTGCCATAACCAGTCTTTCAAAGCACTTAGTCATTGTAGTCATTGTGGCATGAAGCCTTAGAGTTCTTAGGAACAGGAATGATGGTAGCCATTTTGAGACATGTGGGGATTACATGTGAAATTACAGTGAATATGCCTGCCAACTGATCTGCGCATGTTCTGAGAAAGCGCCCTGGAATACCGTCCGGCCCTGCAGCCTTGTGAGTGTTGACCTGATTCAAGACCTTACTCACGTCAGCCTCGGAGACCGAGATCACCCAGTCCTCTAGTGATAGACCGGAGGTAGGCCTATATCTGTCTGGTCAAAGTCATTTCAACATAACTAACTACACAACAAGCAGTCAAGCAGAACTGTTGAAACTGGGTAAAACCATGGACAATGCTACCTTGTGAAGGAGTGAGAGAGAGAGAGAGAGACCTGCTCAACCTCATCACCCAGAGAGAAGGGGAACTTTAGACGATCAAGAGAATAGCACGTACACAATCACTGCCCCATGACAATTTTATCAGCTGATTAAGCAGAAACTTGGGAGACTGAGGATTCTTGTGTACTTATTTTCGCAGACTAGAGGCTAAGAATTGATGGGTTGGGGAATATGTTAAAAAAATAAAAAATAAAAAAATACAAGTTTATTACAGACTAATATTACAATTCCTGAAAGACACTAGAAAACACCTATATACCGAGGGCTCTGGAAACAAAAATAGAACAGGGCAACCTGATTCTGTGGCAGGAAAGAGTCATTTCAGTAAAGTTGTCCTTTCAGTGTTTCAGGCGAATTGTCATTTTTTTTCAAGACAAATCACGGAAGGTCATAGACAGGCAAGGTCACACTTGGCGAAGGTTTCACTGTGGCCAGCAGTCGTGTGATAACAGGCCTTGGGAACGTTTAATGGAATTTGTCAAAAAAGAACACCAAAATGTTACTCCCACATTCACATAACTTGGCATTGGCTGCTGTCAAACAGGTTTTGGGAGGGAAAGAAAAAAAACGCGGAATCAGCCAGCTATCTAGCTGATTTATCAGCACACAATCACATGCCAGGTGATGTTAGGGATTATAAATTCATTATGACTTAATGCAAAGAATGGGTACGTAAGGAGGACTGGTACTTGAAGGTTAGATAACCTTATGATATGCGTTCTAAAAAAAATACTGGACATTTAGATATATGACGAGGCTTGGACAATGTTCTTCTCGGCAGTTCTCCCCATCACACTTCCAAGTTCAACACTTGGAACAGTACGATAAAAGATAATAACATAGCAATACTAATGTTTTCACACTGTCAAAATAATACGTCTCACAAAGCCAAGTAGGTTTTTAGCTGATTTTTGTCTTGAATTCCTTGCTTTTTATCTGATTTTCCACTCCTTCTTCTGTTTCCCTTCCAATTTATAGCACTTTGCCATGAGCAAATGAGTGGTTTCTTTGTTGAATGACATAAACCTGTGTTTTAAGCACCGCTTAATAAAGGCTTTATAAATCATATAAAATTGAGGCTTCACAAAGTATTTACAACCTCATCATGCATCTTGGTAGAGCATTGCAACGTCAGGATAGTTTTTAAAAGTTTGTTTTACCTTTATTTAACTAGGCAAGTCAGTTAAGAACAAATTCTTATTTTCAATGACGGCCTAGGAACAGTGGGTTAACTGCCTGTTCAGGGGCAGAACGACAGATTTGTAAATTGGACAGTGCCCTTAGATTAACAAGAATTTAATATTTCCGCCCATATAAGACATGTCTATGTCCTGGAAAGTTCAATGTTAGTTAGAACGTCACTCTAGTCACATTAGCATCAACCATCCCGGTATAGGGACACCAATCCCGTAGAGGATATCATACCACAGGTTTGACAAAACTGTTAACACACCTGCTCGGGCCTTATTGCTTCAATATACAAGGGGGGTTGGTAACTGGGTTTAGCCTTCAGCCAATTTGTTCCTGAGCTTGTAGCTAGTCGGCAGGCCAGAACATAATTAGACTATTAGCAAATCACCTCGCTGCCCAATTCATAGCACTACACATTTAACACATGGTTAGTGGGATAATCAATTGAATGACAATAATAATTAGATCTGATTACTGTGGTAAAATCACCAATGTCTCTATTAATAGGTCTACCTATATTCATCTTACCAGATTTCTCCATTGCCAAACCAGTGTGTCTTGTTTGCAACAAAACTCTTGCTGTTTGCAAGGAATTCATTCTGAGATGTAATTATATATCTAATCATGGTACTTTCAGAAGTGCATTTCCCACCCCAGACATGAGGCCTGAGTCCGACGCAGAAAGGAGGTAGGTGGCCTATTTAAGGGGTGCATGGTGACAGTATTGGAGGACATAGCTATACCGACAAATATATGGATAAACATAATTGCGTCTGTCAAACAGGTAAGCATACCTCTTATTTCTTATTGCTTCAACGAAGCCCTCGTTAGTAAAATGTGCCTACTCAACTTTCAGCACTGGCCGCTGTCCATATTGATTTTAGAAACAGATCTGGCTTCACAAGCCACCACTCCTCACGCCATGAAGGAGAAAATAATACTAGCATTAAACGTCGATTCATTGGGCCACTCGAGTGGCGCAGCGGTCTAAGGGGTCACTACAGACCTGGGTTCGATCCCAGTCTGTCTCGCAGCCCGGCAGCAACCGGAAGAGCCCAGAGGAGGCGGGATGTCCTTGTCCCATTGCTCTGCCAGCATGATGCATTTTTTGCATCATATGATGTTGCGTTTTGCATCACACCAGCTGTATTTCTGTATTTGTGAAGCTACACATCTTGAAAACCTGATTGCTAACATGCAGAATATTTTGGGACTATATCAACAATGGACTAATTAAACAAATACCAAAATATATTTTTTGGGGGTAGAGTTTTCCTTTAAGAAGCTTTTGAGAAACAGGGCCCAGAGCCACCAGAGTGGGGTTGTAAATATGCTGCTGCTCTGTGATGAGGGAAGCACAGCACTCAGGATCCTCATGAACAGGACACCCTTTGTCTCCTGAATAAGTAAGTAATGTGTTTGTAGCGGTGACTCTGGGCAGTTTCTGGGAACGCTCGGTCACTGCCCTACACACAGCCACAGACACCAATTCAGCACCTTGCTGTTCCTCTAGACTAGAAGTCACACTAGCAGACTAGTCCACACAGACAGTAGCCTATTAACGGTAGAGTAGGATAAATGACATTCATTTTAGGTTTTTCATTCCCATGACTCCGAATGGGCCGTCTTGCATACAGAATAGCTGTCCATCAGATTAAAGCGGCATTTATTGGGGGACATGGGCTGGCTTGAACAGCAGGACTACAAAGAGATCTTTACCGGTTTTCCCAAGCCATAGATGTGTCATAGCACTGTGTAATTGTGAAATGACTTTCATGGGCAACACACATACTCTCTTGCCCTTTCTTCTCTCCATCTCACACACACACACACACACAAGCGTGTAGACCAGATTGGAAGTGGAGCAGCTCCCTGATTTATCAGTGTCTCTGAGCACCAACTAGTCTAGTTGTTACTGTCATAACCAAAACAGAAAGATTAGGATTTATCTATTCTGTCATTGTTTTCATATCTAAAATGATAACAAAAAGGTGGAATTTTCTCAAATCCTTTCCACTGTGATTTTTTTTTTAAATTACTCAAATAGCTCATTTGATTATTTACTTAGGCTATACAGGGAAACATTTTAAGATCCTAGATGTAGATATAGCCTATCAAATCAAATGTTATTTGTCACATGCGCCAAATACAACAGGTGTAGGTAGACCTTACAGTGAAATGCTTACTTACAAGCCCTTAAGCAACAATGCAGTTAAGAAAAATACCTTTAAAAAAATATAAGAAATAAAAGTAACAAATAATTAAAGAGGCCTTCTCGGTAGAACTGTTGATTTTCACTTCCAAATCATATGGCAGACACCAGTACAGAAAATAAACCCGTCTGATCGATCACCCAGAATTTCCAGAAGAGGCCGCGCAGTTTTATCACTGAATCTCTTATCAGGGATTACGAGTAAATCTCGACTGCGTCAGTCTTGGCCATGTGGTGTCCAGAAAGCAAGCATGTCACATGGCGGTTTACAGAAATTCCCATGATGAATATTCAAAACTGCGTGTCCTTTGGTGACGATTTGAACAAGCGCTCCGTCTTGGCGTATGATGTGAAAGAGTCCGTTTGTAAAGGCTGACTGGCTGACTGTTGAGAGCACGCCGCAATGCACCTGCCGCGTCATTCTTCAACAGATATGCAATTTCAATAGAATTAAATACATCTAGTTCAATTTAAAATACGGTTTAGGATTTGACGTAGACTTCGGTGAATTACAGCATGCCTCCGTGGGCATATGCATTACGAGCAAACTTGAGTAACGTTACTTGTACTCAGCCTAAAGATGTCGGGGAATGTGATGTATATTTCCCTTCAGCATATTAAATACCAATAATCTAATTTCACTAAACAACCCATTTGACAGTTGTAGCAGGCGACATTATTCTAGCAACACTACAAAAAGGGGCCCCTTTATAAATCCCAGAAGCTCGGTGAACAAGAGCGGCTTTGTCTGTCGCATCACCTAACCGCAAAGCAGACAATGACGAAAACCAATTCACACGATTATACTCCCAAACAATTGATCGCTACGATTAACTGAAACAATTGTAGTAATTCATTCCCGCTTTCCGTATCAAACCGCGGAAGAGGCCAGACTCACATAGCGCCCACTCACCTTGTAGTGACGAGAAACGTGGTAGTCAGCTCAATGTTTTCACTGTCGCGACGGTAAACAAAGCTGATGTCGTTGTGAATACCAAAGCGACGACATGAAGGTCATAATTAAAAATTGTTACACGGCAAATGTATCACTCCACGTGGCCCGAGCGCCAAATCGTTACGAATGGTTACGCTGAAGTAACAGGCTCACGTAGAGCGTAACCTTCATTTGCCACGATCCCGGCAGAATCAAACACAGCATCGCATATTGCTGAGATGCTCCTCCCCCAATTTTTTTCGGCAATAGGAAATGATAACGGGAGGGCTGCAATGAACTGTTGTGTTCAACTTCTCACACAGGAGGCAAGGGGAAGGGGGATACCTAGTCAGTTGTATGCATTCAACTGAAATGTGTCTTAATGTTGCGGGTAATTTTGACCCATTTCCACTTTTGAGTTGTCTAAAATACTAGTTAACCTGTTTGTTTTCTCCATGAAATTAAATACCTTTTCCTCATTTAGGGTCATGAGCCTAACTTCAAAATGTGGACACTGGTATGTTGTGGAATGTTTGTGCATATTCTGTATACAAACATGATGTTGTGGGTCATTTTGATCCGGAGGCTTTCATGTGTATCGATATTGGCACGGGTCCAAAATAAACAAGTGTCTCTGATGTATTTTGCTTTGACTGGTTCTGGTTGCACTTGTATGATTATGTTTGGGTGAAAATGAGTTTCCAAAGCTTCTCCTTCTCAGTGCGAGAGCAGCAGATCTCTGACACAGACAGTCAAAAATGAGCTCCGAAAGATTTTCAGTCAATGAAGCCTTATCACAAATTCTGGACTGTGACAGTCAAATAGGAGAAGAGGTTTCAGAGATGGAGGACAACGCTGTTGATGATCCAGATTGTGCATTTTTCTTTGGTGAAGAGGATTCAGAGGAGGAGTCTGCCATACCATCCCCTCCATCAGATGAGGAGAGAGAGCATATGAGGAGAGAGAGCATACCATCACCCAGAGAAGAGAGGACATGAAAGTCTAAAGATGGTGCTATAGAATGGTCACGTCACCACAACGAAGTCAAGGTAGACTGTCAAGCACACAGGTACATTGTGTTCAACATGCGGAGAGAAAGACTGTGAAGGGATACTTTTGAACAATAGGGTCAAATGACACCTAAGTGTTATCGTTACTGGGAAATACAAAACAAATGCCTACTTGGGGAAACAAATGCTTGTTTGTGAGATATGTTTGTTTTATTTAACAAATAGTTGTTAAATATAGAGTTTTGGTTTTGTATTTCTTCTTCCTGAAAGGTCTGAGAAGACAAAATAAAGTGGTCTTGTTTTTACTTGATTCTTTGACTGTCTGGAGTGTTTGAACTGTGCGGGTCAATCTGACCCATCTCACAATGGGCGTAGTATTTTTTCAGCAAAGCACAAGGGTTAACCCAATCCCCCAATCAGAGGTGCGGGGGGGCTGCCTTAATCGACATTCCATGTCTTCTGCGCCAGGGAAACAGTGGGTTAACTGCCTTGCTCGGGGGTAGAACGACCTTGTCAGCTCAGGGTTTCGATCCAGCAAACCTTCGGTTACTGGCGCAACGCTCTAACCACTAGGCTACCTGACGCCTAACTAAAGAAAGGATCATAAACAAATTCCACATCAGCAAAAAATTACATTGGAGACCATTGGTACAAACAAAGCAAGTCCCAGTTTTAATACAATGAGTAAACATTTCCACGCTAAATTTTTGTATATACATTATGATCTAATGAATCAAAAATATATGGTAATTGTGTCCTCAAGAATTAGGCAGTTGAATCTATTTGATGCAATCTAACTAACGTGATAAAGATACCCCCATCAAAATCCGTCAGTTTAAACTATAGATATCTGGGGTGGAACGCGGCAGAGCAACAGCCCTGATTTTCAGACCAATCGGTGGTGTTCTACGCGCAACGTTTACGGTGTATAGGCGGGGCCCTACGCGCAGCGCGTACTCTGTGTATAGGCAGAGGCGGCACTGACTACAACCCCAAAATCGCGGACACTGTGTGCCTTTGTGCAAAGATAGAGTCGTAGACATCCCACTTTGGTTTCCTCATAAAGTTCTTCCACAGTGCTTGAATGGTTTACTTGAGAGTACCTCCATCTGATTTCTCGATGATAGTCCTCCAGTTGTGTGTTTTTCTTTGAAAGTCCATTTGGGAAAAACATTTCCTCTGCCATTACTTTGATTTCCTCAACAGATTTCTTCTTGTCAACATAGAGGTGTCTTGTACCGCCACCGTTTACTGTCCTGACTTGCTTGAACTCTTTCCCCTTTTCATTGAAGTCCATCCAGCCTAGTTCAATTATTCTCTGTTTCTTCTTGGCATTAGTATTCCCCAACAATCCAGTTTTTAATCGTGTGGTTTGTTTATCCCTAACAGACCCTAATCTGCCTTTCAAGCTCTCTGTCATGGCATCCATGTAATTGGCTTGGCTGCAAAGTGTGGATAGTCCGTCTCCATACTCTGACAAATCACTGTCCGCCATGAATGGGATGACTGAAGTATCAATCTGCAAAAACATGGAAAACAATGTGTTTATTATAAACAACGGGTTGTTTATTATAAACAATGATTTGTTCATTATAAACAAGGTTTCAATTGTAAAATAACATTATTTTGACTGTAAATGTTGTGCTACTAATTGACCACTTAACATCCATTTCACCAACACTAAATATGGTTACTCGCCAAACACTTACACTTTCATTGGTTTCCTCTGGTACGCCCTCCTCTTTAATCCAGTCCTCTTCAATCCAATCATCTGCATAATGGACAATTCTCCTTTTCTGTGAAAAGTCCAAATAATTATTATTTAATTCATTATCAAAATGATCAGTTGTCAAAATAATATACAGTGCTGTCGGAATGTATTCATACCCATAGACTTATTCCACATTTTTGTTGTATCACAGCCTTATTTCAAAATGGATTAAATATTTTTTCTCTCACCCCTCTATACACAATATCCCATAACGCAGTGAAAGCATGTTTTTAGAAATTGTCACAAATTTATTGAAAATTAAATACAGAAATATCAAATTTACATAAGTATTCACACCCCTGAGTCAATACTTTATGGAAGCACCTTTATCAGCATTTACAGCTGTGAGTCTTTCTGGGTAAGTCTCTAAGAGTTTTCCACACCTGGATTGTGCAACATTTGCCCATTATTCTTTAAAAAATGATTCAACCTTTCCCAAGTCGCGCAGCAGTCTAAGGCACTGCATCGCAGTGCTAGAGGTGTCACTACAGATCTGGGTTCGATCACGGGCTGTCACAGCCAGCCGCGACCGGGAAACCCATGAGGCGGCGCACAATTGGCCCAGCGTCGTCCGGGTTAGGGGAGGGTTTGGCCGGCTGGGATGTCCTTGTCCCATCGCGCTCTAGTGACTCCTTGTGGTGGGCTGGGCGCCTGCACACTGACTTCGGTCGCCAGCTGTACAGTGTTTTCTCCGACACATTGGCGTGGCTGGCTTCCGGGTTAAGCGAGCAGTGTGTCAAGAAGCAATGCGGCTTGGCAGGGTCGTGTTTTGGAGGGCTCATGGCTCTCAACTTTCGCCTCTCCCGAATCCGTACGGGAGTTGCAGCAATGGGACAATACTTTAACTATTAATTGGACATCATGTAATTGTGGAGAAAAATTTGTAAAATGTACACAAAAAAAATACAAATTCTTCAAGCAGTCAATTTGGTTGTTGATCATTGCTAGACAACCATTTCCAGGTCATGCCATAAATGTTCAAGTAGATTTCAGGCAAAACTGTAACTTGGCCACTCAGGAATATTCACTGTCTTCTTAGTAAGCAACTCCAGCGTAGAGATTTGGCCATTTGTTTTAGGTTATTGTCCTGCTGAATGGTGAATTAATCTCCTAATGCTGGTAGAAAGCAGAAAAAAAACAAGGTTTTCCTCTAAGATTTTTTGCTCCATTTTGATTATTTTTTATCCTGAAAAATTCCCCAGTCCTTAACGGATTATAAGCATACCTATAACATGATGCAGCCACCACTATGCTTTAAAATATGGAAAGTGGTACTTAGAAATGTGTTGTATTGGATTTGCCCCCAACATAACACTTTGCACTCAGGACAAAAAGTTAATTGCTTTGCCACCTTTTTTCCAGTATTACTTTAGTGCCTTGTTGCAAACAGGATGCATGTTTTGGAATATTTTTACTCTGTATAGGCTTCCTTTTCACTGTCAATTAGGTTAGTATTGTGGAGTAACTACAATGTTGTTTATCCATCCTCAGTTTTCTCCTATTACATCCATTAAAACAGTTTTCAAGTCACCATTGGCCTCATGGTGAAATTCCTGAGTGGTTTCCTTCCGGTTCAGCAACTGAGTTAGGAAGGATGCCTGTATCTTTGTAGTGACTGGGTGTATTGATACACCATCCAAAGTGTAATTAATAACTTCACCAGGCTCAAAGGGATATTCAATGTCTGCTTTATTATTTTATCCCATCTACCAATAGGTGCCCGTCTTTCGAGGCATTGGAAAACCTACCTTGTCTTTGTGCTAGAATCCGTGTCTGAAATTCACTGCTCGACTGAGGGACCTTACATATAATTGTGTGTGGGGTAAAGAGATGAGGCTAGTAATTCAAAAATCAGGTTAAACACTATTATTGCACACAGAGTCCATGCAGCTTATGTGACTTAAGCAAACGTTAACTACTGATTTTATTTAGGATTGCCATAACAAATGGGTTGAATGACAAGGAAGTTTTTTATCATTTGCAAAAATGTTCTAAAAACACAATTCCACTTTGACATTATGGGCTATTGTGTTGGCCAGTGACCAACAAGCTCTATTTAAAGCTGCAATATAACATTTTAGGCGACTCAATCATATTGAAATAGAAATGTGAGTTAAAGATCTGTCTCTCATTGAAAGCAAGTCTAAGAAGCTGTAGATATGGGTTGTGTGTTCTATTTCTATGCTTCCCATCTCCTTTGAGTCTTTTACTTTTCAGTTTTGTACACCAGCTTCAAACAGCTGAAAATATAATATTTTTGGTTATTGAAAATATCACAGCGGTTTAGATGGTGCAATGATTCTGTACACTATATACAGTGCATTTGGAAAGTATTCAGAACCCTAGACTTTTTTCCCCCGCATTTGGTTACGTGACAGCCTTATTCTAAAATGGAATAAATTACATTTTTTCTTCATCCATCTACACACAATACCCCATAATGACAAAGCGAAAACAGGTTTCGACATTTTTGCACATTTATTACAAATAAAAAACAGATACCTTACTTACATAAGTATTCAGACCTTTGCTATGAGACTCGAAATTGAGCTCCGGTGCATCCGGTTTCCATTGATCATCCTTGAGATGTTTCTACAACTTGATTGGAGTCCACCGGTGGTAAATTCAATTCATTGGACCTGATTCAGAAAGGCACACCCGTCTACAAAAGGTCCCACAGTTGACGGTGCATGTCAGAGCAAAAACCAAGCCATGAGGTCTAAGAAATTGTCCGCAGAGATCCGAGACAGGATTGTGTCGAGGCACAGATCTGGGGAAGGGTACAAAAAAATTTCTGCAGCATTAAAGGTCCCCAAGAACACAGTGTCCTCCATCATTCTTTAATGGAAGAAGTTTGGAACCACCAAGACACTTCCTAGAGCTGGCTGCCCAGCCAAACTGAGCAATCGGGGGAGAAGGGAGGTGACCAAGAACCCGATGGTCACTCTGACAGAGCTCCAGAGTTCCTCTGCAAAAATGGGAGAACCTTCCAGAAGGACAACCATCTCTGCAGCACTCCACCAATCAGGCCTTTATGGTAGAGTGGCCAGACGGAAGCCACTCCTCAGTAAAAGGAACATAACAGCCCACTTGGAGTTTGCCAAAAGGCACCTAAAGGACTCTGACCATGAGAAACAAGATTCTCTGGTCTGATGAAATGAAGATTGAACTCTTTGGCCTGAATGCTAAGCATCACGTCTGGAGGAAGCCTGGCAACATCCCTACAACGAAGGATGATGGTGGCAGCATCATGCTGTGGGGACGTTTTTCAGCAGCAGGGACTGGAAGACTAGTCAGGATCGAGGGAAAGGTGAATGGAGCAAAGTACTGAGAGATTCTTGATGAAAACCTGCTTCATAGTGCTCAGAACCGTAGACTGGGGCGAAAGTTCACCTTCCAACAGGACAACGACCCTAAGCATACAGCCAAGACAATGCAGGAGTGACTTCGGGACAAGTCTCAATGTCCTTGAGTGGCCCATCCAGAGCCTGGACTTGAATCCGATCGAACATCTCTGGAGAGACTTGAAAATAGCGGTGCAGTGACGCTCCCCATCCAACCTGACAGATCTTGAGGGGATCTGCATAGAAGAATGAGAGAAACTCCCCAAATACAGGTGTGCCAAACTTGTAGCATCCTACCCAAGAAGACTCCTGGCTGTAATCGCTGCCAAAGGTGCTTCAACAAAGTACTGAGTAATGGGTCGGAATATTTATGTAAAAAAATTTTTTCTTTGTCATTATGGGGTATTGCTTGATGAGGAAAAAACGATTTAATACATTTTAGAATAAGGCTGTAACGTAACAAAAATGTGGAAAAAGTCAAGAGGTCTGAATACTTTCTGAATACACTGTATTGCTTGTTTTGTCACAAACTGAAATAAGGCGAACTATTAGAATTTTAGCAACCAGGAAATGGTGTAGCGATATCTGCATATTGCATCTTTAATCCAGTTTAAATTCAAGCTGTAACAACAAAATGTGGAAAAAGTCAAGTAGCATAATAACCGTTGTGTGGTGGTTCATGTTTTTTTGTTATTCACCCAATGTTCTTGGGTCTGATGGACCCACAACATTATTAGATTAAAACAATACAGCCTTAATTTACATAAAAATACTTAAAATGTTGACTTATATTAATAATTACAAGCAATATAGACAGCATACATGGTTAGTATTTGCCATTTACCTCTGCTAGATCACAATTATCAAAAAAAATCTATTAGAAAAATCTATTATAATCAAGACATGGGTGGAATAAATCAAGGTTATATTGTACAAATAAACGAAACAAGGTTTTCATCACTATCGACGTTTAATGCTTTGAACTGAACAAATTGGAAGGACAAATTTAACAGTATTTTATGGAAATGATAAATGAGCCGCATTGTACACAAATTAAGGCCGGTCTACACCACATGAGGGACAGAGTTTTACTGTGTGTGTGCTGCAAATGTATTTCTTGCACTTGACGCATGTGTACTGTGTCTTCCTGTCCTTCTTGGGTCCACACACATCGCAGCGCTTCTTCTTGTTGCTACCGGCTGCAATCTAGAATGATGAAAATACATAGTTCAGGAATTTTACCCAACATCACACTCACTCACATATTATAGCTACAGCAGGACAAGGTAGGAGAGTCACACACACAAACCAAGATCATCACTCAAAACTTACTTCCGGTATTGGAGTAGTTGATTCCGTGGGTCAGGCGGATACGGCACCAGCATCATCCTCCTGAATCCTCTTCACGATGGCTGCAGAAGCTGGGGTCCTTGGGATGTTGCCTCCTCTGGATCTGAGGTCTTACCAATGTCTTGCCCAGCTCCTCGAGAAAGAGTCTTCTCTGGCGCTTCCCTCTGAACCCAGATTGGAACGCCATCCACATGACATAAGTGTTGTATGCTGAGATGTCCAAGAATATCACAAGTGGCCAGCATAGGGTTCTTCTTTTTGCAGCTGGAGCCAGTCACCAGCTTGTTTAAATTGTCCACCCCTCCTTTTGTGGCATTGTAATCCATTATGATTTCTGTTTGATGTTCCTGGGCACAAATTATCCCATCCCTATGCAGCGTACTCAAGAATTGATAGACCTGTTCTGTTTTATTTTACCACAGCTGAGGTGGGCGCTCTGGCTTGTTTTTCCGTATCCCTCCTACCATTGTCAGCTTCCTCTTGAGGAGCTCCTGTCCCAGCTTGCAAAGTGTAAAAAAAAATGTTTTAAATTAAAATTAACATTTTTTTTTAAATAATCGCAAGTGATGTGGCCACGGAGTCCCTGTGTCACGTCCAGGACAACCTGCATCCCTTGGTCCCTCTCAGAGGCTCCATCTGGCTTCCCCATATACACTTAGAGGTTCCATGCATATGATGAAGCAGCATCACAGGCAGCCCAGATCTTGATTACATATTTTGCGAGTTTAGACGGTATGTACTGCCTGAAGGGGCAGCGGCCCCTAAATGGCGTAACCTGCTCATCAACAGTAACGTTGAGCACAGGGTTGTAAAAACAGTGGAAGGCTGTCCACCCACTTGTCCCACACTGACCTGATTGCAGCTAGAGCTTGTCTCTCTGCTGCCGAGCTGGTCTGGTGTCTCGGTTATAAAATCAGATAATCCTGGAAATAATGTGGAAATTTTCCAGAGACATTGTTGCACAGAAAAGTTATCTGCCAGTTTCTGCCTCCCATAGGGATTCTGTGGACTCACCATTCGATCTGAAAACACCAGTAAGGATAATAACCCCAAAGTATGCATGTAAATGAGTTTGGTCCATCTCCTTCCATCTCTCTTGAAAAACACACATTCCATCCAAATTAGCACAGTCCAGAATGATTATCTGGATGGTGTCTGGGATGAACAGTTCATTAGAATACTTTGTGTTCTGCACATGAGTATCTGCGTCGGCTCTGGTTGCATCCTTACCACATTGGCATGCGGGGTGGCTCATTCCTTGGTCAAGAAGACCATTCCATTTGAATTTTGTCATCTATACTTCTCCTGCAGACCGCTGATGAGCTGGTTGGTGACAGGCTGGTCCTAAGGCTGGCTGCGGGTCAATCCCATCCTCCTCTTCCAACTCAATGCCAGACTCCAAATTGACAGAGATCCTCATATTTGAAAAATTCTTAATCTTCCACAGTGGAAGACACTCCTTCAAGACTAGCTTCTCTCTGAAAAAAAGTGTTTCTAAAGGCCCTCTGAACAGAGATTATTTTTGCCATACTGAATTATTGTGGTAAGAAGCCACACACACAAAGCTATTTATTTGTTTTGTCCCTCCCCCAATTTGCACCTGGCTGGGGAAGAGAGTGGGAAAAATACTGATTTTTTTCTATTTTTTTTACAACATATCGAAATAATGTATTGTAATAACATTGTGCAGGTTCCAGGCAAGACATTGTGTACTTTCACACACCACAAAGGGTAAAGAGTTGCGAGAAAAGCGGGAGACAGGAAGGAAGACAAACAGGTTCTTGGTGCTGTTGAAACAGCACGCGCAGAGAGGAGGAAGACGGAGTGAAGGCACATCGCAAACTTTTTTTCTTTCTCACCTACAAACACACTTTTATTACCCTCTGGTCCAGTGAACCACATAGGTAATATAGATATGTAGGGGAATGCACACAGTGTGCACTCAATGAAAATGTGTTATTTTACAAGTTGTTCACAGAAAATGAGCCAAGGCCAATGAGTCTCAGGTTTTTCATTTGAGTAAACATTGAAAGTGGGTCCCACAGACACGAACACCACACAAGGTTAAAGCATTCAGTAACGAGATAAGGTTTGGTCAGTTTCATCACTGGTATACAATGCATTAGTGGTTGAAATACGCATGGCATAATGAACGTTTCATGTATTTTCCGCGAAGGTAAAATATCCCTTTAGGTGACACAATGAAAAGGGCTTTATCAAAGACTTGAATGCATACCACATGCAGGGCTGCACTGCAGACCACAGGGGATGCTTTTATTATCCATACAGTAATAACAATAATAAAAAAAAAAAAAAAAATTAATAGTTGGAATACCAGTCCCACAATCACACCATACCAAAAAACGAACAATCGTGTTTCACTTCACCATGTACAGCATAAAAAAATATATATATAATTTGAAATAAAGTGGAGGATCTTATACATGGTACTGTATACAAGCATTAGAATAGGAGAGGTGACTTTGCTAAATTGTTTCACGAAACACGTGAAAGGTTGGCAGCGACAGTTCCACCACCGCTTATTGGCTCCTGAAGTGATCAATTTCCATCACCACTATGTTGTAAGCCAATTATTGTTGCACTGCCTCCATGTTTGCCGGTGCAGATGCCCCTTGCCCATCATTCACTGAGGCCATTCATTTCATTGTAGAGATCTGTTAAGCCAAACTGTCCCTCAATGCCTTTCTGCTGGTCTCATTCGACACTAGCCACTCCTTCAGAGCCTCAGTCACCTCGTTTCTGTCCTCAATCTTTACTGGCTACAGCACGTCCCCGGACCGGAGGCAGATGTTATGCAGCACAGTGCACATTGCAAGCACTTTCGGGATGAAGAATGGGTGGAGCTTGAGGGGCTGGAGGAAGATGTGCCAGTGCTTTCTCATGATGTCGAAGGTCCTCTCGATGGGGGAAGAGAGCCTTGGCGTGGTTCTGGTTAAACTGGTCGTGCTCTGGGTTCTGATCAGACTTTGGATATGGTGTGATGAGGCACACAGGCGTCTGTAGACAGGGGTACCCGCCGTTGCCCAGGAGGAAGCATCTGGGGGGAGGGTACAGGGCACTTTTCTGCAGGGGACTATGCCTGAGCACCTTCAAGTCGCTTGTGGTCGCAGACCCCTTGGAAGTTGGTGGGGAGGGGATGTTCACCTGGACATTGTTGGGGGTGCGGTGCACTGGGGATCTTGACCCTGACGTGGCACACGACTACTGTCCACCCCCCTTGAGAGTTTTATAGGAGGTCCCGTGGGCCAACTAGTAAATAAAGACAAGGATCTTTAACGTTGCCGTCTATCTGTCATGACCAGTCAGTGACAAGGAGAACAGAATCCAGAAATTCCCTCTTAAGTCATTAGTTGGGATACGTGTCTCGTTCAGGATCACAGAAGACTTTGAAGATAGGAGTGGATGGACTCAGCTTACTGCACTGAAGTGGACCTCCGTTCTGTAAGAAGACGACGAATTTTATGTAAATAAACACGTAAAAGGGACTTGGTAGCCTGCCTGGTAGTCTGAGGCCCATGTTGATACAAAGGGCTATTTCTGTACATTCAATAAGCTTCGAGTTCATATTGTATTGTTCTCCATTGTCTTTTGAGGGGATTTGAGTTTGTTGTTCATTTCCTATTACTGCAGGACCTTGAGAGACGCAAAGCACTTGAAGAGCTGGTACAAGATTCCTTCTTGAAGAACGTTTGCATTGTTTGGTTTGACTGTTGGAATGCGGTGTTTTAGTTCGCTTTCCCATCCTTCGTAATGTCTGATTCGTTTCTATTTTAATGACCACAACATGGCTCAATAGAATCAAATCATGGAATGAAGCACTGTGCGAGTTCCATCTTGGTGTGTGTGTGTATAGGTCACAATCAACCTGATAAATGCAACCATGTCAACATCACGTGCGTTTGTATTACATAAGCCTTCATTCAGATAAAAAACCTCTGAGGGGGAAGGGGACTGACCTGATGCTGGGTCATTGATGGTCCTGGAGTTTCTTTCTCCTCTGTTCCGTCGCTGCGGTCTCCTATTTCTTTTCCGTCTCGCCACAGGCTTTGGCTCCACTCCTTGCCATACACCATATCCACTTTGGGACACGGCTGCTCACCTGCAAACAGAGACCGTTGCCATTACAGTAAAAACAACTTTCTCTTCAAATGAACTTATTGTGTGTCTAGGGGAGGAAAAATAATGATCCACTATTCTCAAACAGAGTCGTGATGTATCCATATTTCCAATACCTATGGGGCAATGATGATTTACTGTCGCACTCACCGGTCATTGGACATGGTGTGTCATGTTCTGTGCCTTCATTTATTTCCTTCTTGATGCGGAGTACTTGTATTCCATCCTTCTCCATGGCCACAAATTTTAGGCCTTCCCCTTTATTGAAAGCTGTAGCCTGCATCAAACACAATGACGTCCCACATGATTTCCACTAGGAAACAACTGCACATAACACATAGTACATGCATTGAACACCTCATCTGAATATACAGGTTAGTATATAATTATAGGCAATTATATTTCACTTTCACTATATTTCACTTTAAAATGTGTCAAACTAAAAAGAAATGATTGCAGAGTTAAATAAAGCATACAACTCTGATGATAACAGAAGATGGTATTTTACCAAATAAGGCTAAGTCCATATTATGGCAAGAACAGCTCAAACAAACAAAGAGAAACGACAGTCCATCATTACTTTTAGACATGAAGGTCAGTTAATACAGAGTTCAGAACTTTGAACGTTTCTTAAAGTGCAGTCGCAAAAACCATCAATCGCTATGATGAAACTGGCTCGCATGATATGATGAAACTGGCTCGCATGACGACCTTGACGATCTTTTTATGTCTGTACAATTAATTACTTGAGAAATGGTGGTTGAAATGCCTTTATGCGCAAATATTGATATAACAACCATATCGAAGTAAACACTATGACATGTTGTGTGGTCCTCCCACTACAACTCGGGAAAGCATGCCGTTTATTAGGCTACAGATGACATAAGTTACGATGAACTTCACAGGGTGATGAAAGTGCAGTGGTGAGCTTGATGCTGCATTCCAATAAATAGTGTCTTATTCTGGTGACATGACAGTCAATGATTGGCTGCCGTTTGACAACAAAACATCTCACTTTTGTCCATAACAATCTCACCCTGAAGTAGGCTATAAATCACATTTAATTTGTCACATGCGCTGAATACAACAGGTGTAGACCTTACAGTGAAATGCTTACTTACAAGCCCTTAAACAACAATAAAGTTAAGAAAAGTGTTAAGTAAAAGATAGATAAGTAAAAAATAACAAATAATTAAAGAACAGACGGACAATAACGGTAGCAAGGCTATATCCAGGGGGTACCGGTACAGAGTCAATTTGCGGGAGCACAGGTTAGTCAAGGTGATATGTACATGTAGGTAGAGTTAAAGTGACTATGCATAGATAAACAGAGAAGCAGCAGCGTAAAAGAGGAGGGACAATGCAAATAGTCTGGATTGCCATTTGATTAGCTATTCAGGAGCCTTATGGCTTGGGGGTAGAAGCTGTTAAGAAGCCTTTTGGACCTAGACTTGGCGCTCCGGTACCGCTTGCCGTGCGGTAGCAGAGAGAACAGTCTATGACTAGGGTGGTTGGAATCTTTAAAAAAAAAAAAAAAAAAAAAAAAAAGGAAAAAAAAGAGGGCTTTCTTCTGACACCGCCTTGTATAGAGGTCATGGATGGCAGGAAGCTTGGCCCCAATGATGTACTAGGCCGTACGCACTACCCTCTGTAGTGCCTTGCGGTTGGAGGCTGAGGAGTTGCCATACCAGACAGTGATGCAACCATTCAGTATGCTCTCGATTGTGCAGCTGTAGAACTTTTTGAGGATCTGAGGACCCATGCCAATTTTTTTTGGTTTCCCGAGGGGGAAAAGGCTTTGTCGTGTCCTCTTCACAACTGTCTTGGTGTGTTTGGACCATGATCGTTTGTTGGTGATGTGGACACCAAGGAACTTCAAGCTCTCAACCTGCAGTGTATCTGCAAGCTGTTGGCCAGAGTGCACATACCAAGGCCCTAACCTTACCATTTAAAAATGTGAACTTTGATGGTATAAGGCCTTCCCAAGGATCAGTCGTTACCATGGAACTGCCCTTTTACCAAAGATGTTTTATAACTAATACAAGACGGACCACTCCCTGTCATATCCAATTGGAACAAATTATTCATAGTTGGCAGAACAAAAAAAGGAGGGTGGGGCAGAGCCAAGTACGATCTAGCCAGATCCTATTGGCATGTTTCCGTTTGGGAACGCCTATTCTGAAGCGCGTGTGCAGTAACGCCTCTTTACCATATTTGGCATTGAATATACATCCGGTGAAATATCTGGTTTATTGTTCCATCTGTGTTTATACAATACACTAACCTGGGATTGGCCTGCTGGCTCCAAAGATTGCAGCCTTGCACGGGTCTTCTCTGCACAAGCCTTAACATCTTCCTTTGTTTGGACAAATTGATCTATATAATTACCATAAACAGAAACCATGACATTTTTATTTGCCCAGAAAGAAAACGTGTAACGTTAACAAAATCAATACAACAAAAAGCTTTCAACTATCCACACACACTACCTTACCGCCACCAGCTTCGGCTACATGACAACCAAGAGAACGCTGCTCCGCAGCTAGTTTTGCTTCCAAATTTTGCATTTTATTTTTATTCGACTCGTTCTCGGCTTTCAGTGCTTCGTTCTCCCGTTTACTCTTGGACAACTCGTCGCGAAGGGCCGCGGCGCTGCCCTCTACAAGTCGGACTATTTCCACGACCGCTGCCCTCATTACCGCGTTCATGAGAGAGGTTAGCTGACTTTGGAGGTGGGCAGCATTCTCCATTGTCATTTGCTAGTAAATATTAAACTTTGTTGAGAAAACGAGAATGTTTAGACTTGATCTAAATCGACTCGTATCCTCCACGTTTACCTTTTCCCTGGCAAAACAAATGGTTGAACAATGGTTGTGCACGACTTCCTATTTGGGGCGGAGCTATTGACGAGATTTATCACGAGGTCACGCAATAAGTATCGTGTTGTGCGAATACAAAATTCATTTCGAATTGAATTCGTTTAATTTGAGATTGATTTCAAATGTAATGGCCATCAATTCAACTATACAACAAGCAACTGTGATGTCACTAGTCAAAATATTATGTTTACTTAATGTGCTACAAATGTCTCTCAAATTATGTTTTAAATTCTATTTCTATCTCAATGTTCCTCGACTGGAACCTCAATATTCATCAACTATTTCTAATTGTCGCTTGTCTATATCGCTTGTCTGGGGCCAAATTAAAGTTTTTTTCCTCCTAATCTCGCAAATCTCCGTTTTGGACAACACCACACATAAACCTCGATATGAGTCAAACATGTATTCTAGTGTCAAAATTGACTACAAAGTGTAAATAGGATCATTTCGGTCATAAAGTCTTGTCCAAAACGGAGATTTGCGAGATTAGGAGAGAGAAAAAAAACGGCACAGAATAAAGAATACCACACATTTCCATTGGCTTGGGTTTATTTCAAACCTGCCCACAGCTGGCAGCATCCAAGTTAATCATAAATTCTGAGTGTTGCTGTACGCGACCCGATCCCAAATCCTTGTCCAGACGCTGAGACGCGATAGTCCGGCATCCCATGTCCCATCTGCTCTGTACGCCACCTCCCCACAATTCCGGTATGCGTCCTCTACTAATTTGAATGTGTTGAAAGTTAGAGAAACTGTTTGAGCTGTGCCGAGAATTAAAAAAGTATGAAAGTCAACGGTCCATTATTCTACAACACTGCAGTGTGTACGCATACACGTTTTGGACTATGATAGACGCATAATGCCCATTGTCAATTTTTTGTGGCATTCGATATTCCCCAATGGGGCTAGGTTAAGAACCATCAGAAAATTACACAATTACATCGACAATATTGTAAAATGTCAGTAGCTCTAAATTTCAATGACAACTTCAAACCAACTATAAATTGTAAAAATGCATATATAAATATTGAACGCATTTAAATTAGACAACTAAAAGGTGTGCAACATGAAAATATTGTCCCATTTACATTGTGTAATTTATTGACGGTACCTAACTCTGGTTAAAGCAACAAAAAAATCTCATGACTGAAATTTAGTCAATCTTATATCGATTGTCTGGGGCCAAGTTAACCTCCCCTTTCATACTTTAGGGAAAGAGGTTCATTTTGTGTGTTAAACTGCGAGTTTTATCAATTCCAGTCCCCTTGCTTAGATGGTACGGGTCCTCCCCGGGATCATTTTTATGTAGATGAACTGGGAAGCTCAGTTCTGATTACTTGTAAAAAGGACATTCCACTCCATTGCCATTTTGTGGTACCCTTCCCCAGATCTGTGTCGAATCCTGTCTCGGAGGCCTATGGACAATTCCTTTGACATCCATTTATTTTGTATTTAACCATTATTTTAACTAGGCAAGTCAGTTAAGAACAAATTCCTATTAACAATGACAGCCTAGGAACAGCATGGCTTGGTTTTTGCTCTGACATGCACTGTCAACTGTAGAAACAGCTCAGGGATGATTAATGTTGGTATTCCTCAAAAAAGTTGTTGAAAAATGTATTGCACTAAGCAAAAAGTTAAGAAAGTAGATTCCTGAAAATAAAGTTATTGGAAATGTTCTTAATTCCAAGATAGCAAAACCCTTGTCTTAAACTTAGGGCAGTGAGAGAATAAACTCATGAAAGCAAATTAACATGTTCTTGCATTTAAAATAATCAATACTGAAACTTTGAGTAAGTTTGTGTGAATTAAACATGTTTTAGCAACAAAGGCCAAAAGTGTTTTCCTGCGATTGCACATAGAACTTTTGTGCATTGACTTGTCAGAATACTTTTCCCTCTATGGCTCTAGCAACTTGAATGCATCTTGAGAGCACAGGAGGCTGCCAAGGGGGGGATGGCTCATGATAATGGCCGGAATGGCATCAGACACATGGAAACCATATGTTTGCTGTATTTGATACCATTCCACCTATTCCGCTCCAGCCATTACTACGAGCACATCCTCCCCAATTAAAGTGCCACCAACCTACTGTGCTCGAGTGGAATATTTATCTTGCAAACAGAACACACAAGCTAACTAGGTAAACTATTATGCCATTGGGCTGTCTAAATTGTAATAACATTACATGGCAAAAATAGTAGCACTGGAAAGTTACATACTGAGTGATAAAGTATAAACTTTGAATTACCAGCTACGGTAGGCTACACACCGCTGTTTGAGTTAAGCGCTGTTTTGGTGCACATTATAGACTATTTAATTCGCTTCATCTGAACATCAGTGTCATCAACAATCATGCATGTCAGTTCAGTACACACAGCGTAACAGAGAAAATAAAATATTAGAGAATACATTTATTTGGGAATACATTTTGTAGAACAGACATGCTTCTGTCTGTATTATGTCATCTCCAAACCAGCAGTGACTAGGAACTTTTAACTCCTGCTAGCCTCACAGGTAGGCTAACCAAATAAATTCAAACCAACTGCCACGGTCGCACACCTGCCGGCTGAAGCTAATTGGCGAAAGAAGTTGGAAAGCTTGCTAGCTAGTCTAAGCTACTTCAAGGCAACACCTGGTAACACGGTTTCACGTTATCTAGAAAGGTGAGTGACTAATGTTTTGGCAGGGTGGAAGTACAAACGCTTCCCAAAACACACACAAACAAACACACCAAAGCACGCCTCCGAAACCCAAATCTCATTCTGTCGAGAGGAGGAGGAGGAGGAGAATTTAAACCGAGGCTAAATCGGGAAATTCTTTAAAAGAACAAAACAACAAAATCTGACAGTCCACTCTGAACACCTTTGGGATAATTTATAGAGTATTACACAGTATGGTTTCAACCTGGTTTATGAGTTTAGCGAGCAGAGCTGCTATCCTGGGGGCGTAGCGTTGGTGTAACAAAAGTAGACCGTCATTGTAGACATTTAGCTGCTACAGAATGTATCCTGGAGAAAGCTTGAGCCACTTTATCAAACGCTCTTACGGTACCTTTTAACTAAAGACGATGTGGACGATTAAACTACGGAAAGCCATTCATTTTGAGTGGAAGAGAAGTGAAATTGGGCAGGGAGCCGTTTGGCAATGTGGGCGTGAAAAGAGCGGGACCTTAAATTGAGAAATATTAACTTTATGCAAAAACTCTTAGCCTGAGTATTTGAAGGCTGATTTCAAGGTTTGGTCCTGCCGTACATACCTACAAATGCTACGGTCACAAGACGCAGGCCTTCTTATTGTCCTTAGAATATTAGCAAACAGCTGGAGGCAGGGCTTTCTCCTATTGAGATACATTTTTATGGAATGGTCTACCTATCCACGTGAGAGACGCAGACCCGGTCTCGACCTTTGTCTTTATTGAAGACTCATCTCTTCAGTAGGTCCTATGATTGAGTGTAGTCTGGCCCGTTCCCCTCTCTCTCCATTAGGTTCTCTGCCTCTGACCCTATTACGGGGGCTTTTTAGTGCTCTTCCCTGCCGTCCCTAGGTGGGTTGAGTCACTGACGTGATCTTCCTGTCAGGTTTGTCGTCTCCTCGGGCTCGTGCGGTGGAGATCTTTGTGGGCTATACTCGATCTTGTCTCAGGATGGTAAGTTGGTGGTTGAAACCCTGACCTGTTCAACGGATTTGCTACCTTGTCCCAGACCTCCTGTTTTCAACTCTCCCTCTCTCTACCGCACCTTCTATTTCGACCTCTGAATGCCCAGCTATGAAAAGTCGTGACATTTACTCTTAATACACTGACCT
The DNA here is from genome assembly GCF_045791955.1 of Oncorhynchus clarkii lewisi. NCBI lineage: Eukaryota > Metazoa > Chordata > Actinopteri > Salmoniformes > Salmonidae > Oncorhynchus > Oncorhynchus clarkii. Next base: position 26,730,867 of record NC_092155.1, on the reverse strand, counting down.
GTTGCACCCTCTACAACCACTGTCATTATTATCTGACCCTGCGGGTCATCTATGAACGTTTGAACATTTTGGAGAACAATCTGGCCTTAATAATCGCCACCCGGCACAGACAAAAGGGGACTGGCCACCCCTCAGAGCCTGGTTTCTTCCTAGGTTCCTGCCTTTCTAGGGAGTTTTTCCTAGCCACCGTGCTTCTGCATTGCTTGCTATCTGGGGTTTTGGGTAGGGCTTCTGTATAGCACTTTGTGATACCTGCTGATGTATAAAAAGGGCTTAATAAATACATTTGATTGATTACGCAGCACCAATTTAATCTCACTATAGCTTCTAGACCCTAATGGATTGGCTGTTGATGCCTAGCATGCTTGCTAGCACCCAAACGAGGGCAAAGACAGCGTGGCGAGGCAAAAATACAAGTGCTAGTTAATCCCCCCGTCAGGTGTGAGCTGCACATCAATTTTATTAAACATGCTGCTCACTCGTCCAGTGTAGCAGCTCTGTAAGTACTGCTTCTTGCCATAATGATGCTCTTGGTTTTTATCTCCCCCTCAAGTCTACAAGGGCATCTTCCCATGTGCCTCCGCACATCTTGCCAAATGAACATACCTTTACAGTAAAGACAAGGTTCAAATCTCTTCGCGCCACTATTCGGTTTGGGTTTCCTTTTTACTTTGAGACACCCGGATCCCTTATTTACGACGTTAGTGTTGTGTTGGAAATTTCCCTTGTTCCTCAGTTTCTCCAGCAACACTTTCCTCTGTCTTGAAGCTATGTCAAGACTTAAGACATAAGCAATTTCAGCATTTTCCTTCTCGTGCTGTTTCAAGTGGCGGGAGATCTTCGATTGGGGCTCTCCACATACAAAACAGTAATTTACATTGCCTTTACAGGGGCCATTTTTTCTCCCTCTCTTCTTTCTTCCGGAGTTGTTCATGTTGTCAAAGTCCATGGACTTGTCTAATTGGGTGTCCATGACAGCTGCTGCACCTGGTAGCTTCACACATTTTGGGACCATGATGTTGACTGGTGAAGTCAAGAAGTGGTTTTCTTCAAAGTTCAAACAACTTTCTGGTTCAAAACTTCCAAATGCACAACTTTTCTCCACATCACAGGATTCAGTGGTGTTCTGGTGCTGTGGAGAAAGACCAAGAGGAACGTTTGTCACACTGTCTACACATACATTTCCATATACTGAAGTTGTACCTGATACAACGCATTTGAGCCCAACACTGCACCTTTCCATTAATTACCTTATACTAGTCTGTATTCTGTTTGTACATTGTCCATTGCTGGCAGCACCTATTCACTAAGTCATATTCCGGGTAATGTAAATGTACTTGATTCTGAGTAATCAGCCTCACTCAGGGCTTGACCGATCAGAAGCATAATTTTTCTTCTCACAATCTGAGTGCAACAAGCAGCTCCCCCCCCCTATTTTATACCACAAATAATGGAAAGGGGTTCATTTTGATGTACCTGGGTACCAGCATTTGATGAGTCAGCAGGTTCATCTTCTATGACGGACTTCTTTACACAAACACTCCGCCTTTTCTGAGCCGAAACAGTCTTGACCTGTGTGTTTGACATATTACATGTTACAGCTTTCATTTGTTACTTTTTCCATGGCACATGCCGATGCTTCTCTGTAGTGGGAACACATTCTCTCACACACACACGCTAAGGTACTAAAGAAATAAAACATAAGAGGCACTAAGGATTTTGAGGTGTATATATATTTATTTTCATAAACTTGATTTAATTTAACTTTTATTTAAGCAGGGAGTCATGCTGATATCATGGTCTCTTTTGCAGCTGAGCCTTGCATGATAACATCAATTACACTATATACACACACATCAATATACATAAAAAGCAAACGAAAGCGTATGTGGTTACCTCATACAACACATAAGCCAAGTTACATAACATCGTTATAACACTAAACCCATCCATCCCCTTACAAAATTTGAAAAGCATTTATCTGAATAGTTTGCTTCAAAAAGTTTGAATATTCATAAAATGTAAATACTAAAGATATGAACTGCCAACACTAACTTCAGAGAACACAGCACAATGGCATCCAGTTACATACTGCATGCAGATTCTCCTAACCACACTGGACACCAGTCAACACGGAATGTTACACGTCTTCCTTAACTTCAACACACAAACACGAGGAATTCTCATTAATGTAAAAACACTGTCCTAACAGTAGAGGACTCCTGCAATATCTTCACTACCTCTTTGACGTGATTCTATTTCCTGCCAACCGCCGGAGCCAACAACGGGCCCAATTTGTGCTGATTAGGATATGACCGCCATTCTCTGCCAGCATCTCTGGGTTTCTGCGCATCACAATGTCTCGTGTGGCTACCATCAGCATGGACGGGCTAACCTGACCTCCAGCTCTTTTCCTCACCATTACGAAGCGAGTAATCTCCTCATCAAACATGTCTGTTCTGAATGGCCTCAAATGGGGTAGGTCTTCCACTTTCTGGACGCCCATGCTTTCGACCGTCTGTTCGTAGCTGATCCTCATGGACCTCACAGTGTTGGGGCTGATGCGTCTTCCCAATTCCTCAGACATCATGGCTGCGGCCATCTGTGCACCCACCTCCATGCACATCCGCGCAATCTTGGCCCTTTGCTCGGGGGTGTACCTGAGGTAGGTCCCTCTCCTTTGCGGGTGCGGTTGAGTTCTTACTCTTCGGCGCCGGCGCAGATTTCGTAAGTCCACAGAGCTTGACTGCCCAGGTGTAAGCCACTGTGGAGAGAGAGCTATGTTTTTCAATCAGCGTGTTAGAGAAATCAAATAAAAAGTGTGTGTTTGTGCGCATCAATGGTGTGTGTAGGTACCGGAGCTGAGCCATAGATCCGTGCTATCCGGGATCCCTGGGACACCCTACCCCATTGAAGTGTAACTTTAAAAATGGTTAGGGTTATGGTTAATGTCCACCAATCTGGTTTTAGACTTGGGCATAGCACAGTTTCAGCTGCTACTCTTGTTTTAGATGTGTTAAATTGCTTAGATCATAAAAATCAGTGCTGCCTTATTTATAGACTGTTCGAAGGCCTTTGACAGTGTTGACCATCGCAATTTAATTCAAAGGTCAACTAAAATAGGCCTGCACTAGGCTTCTTGTAAGTGGTTTGAGAATTGTCAGACAGAACATTGTAATTTCTGATGGTGTTAAGTCTAAGTTCCTGGATATTAACGAAGGTGTACTACAGGGTTCGGTACTGGGACATGTTCTCTTTACATAAATAATATTGGTCTGTTAACTTGTAATATTAATCTGTATGCAGACTATACTGTAATGTATGTTATTGCCCCAACTGTAGACCAGGTGTTGTTAGAGCTGCAATCTGACTTTGTTGCCTCACAAAATGCCCTGGTTGGCCAAGATTAAATATGTTGTTCTCTAATTCTCGCAAAAACAAAAAAATCAGATGGACTACATACATTAGGAATATACAAAACATTAGGAACACCTTAATATTGAGTTGCACCCGCCCACCCCTTTTTCCCTAGGAACAGCCTCAATTTGTCAGGGCATGTGTTCCACAACGATGCTGGCCCATGTTGACTCCAAAACTTCCCACAGTTGTCAAGTTGGTTGGATGTCCTTTGGGTGGTGGACCATTCTTGATACACACGGGAAACTGTTGAGCATGAAAAACCCAGCAGCGTTGCAATTATTGACGCACAAACGGGTGTGCCTTGCACCTACTACCATACCCCGTTCAAAGGCACTTCAATCTTTTGTCTTGCCCATTCACCCTCAATGGCACATATACACAATCCATGTCTCAATTGTCTGAAGGCTTAAAATCGTTCTTTAACCTGTCTCCTCCCCTTCATCTACACTGATTGAAGTGGATTTAACCGGTGACATCAAATGATCATAGCTTTCACCTGGATTCACCTGGTCAGTCTGTCATGGAACGAGCAGGTGGTCTTAATGTTTTGTACACTCAATTTATTTATTAAATGGTTCTCCTATTGATCATGTTCCCACCTATAAAAATCTGGGCTTTTGGATTGACTAGGATTTCAAGTTTAAAAAACATACCGATGAGCTAGTTAAAAAGCTAAGAATTAAAGTGCCTTTCCCTAAACAGCAGGAAGCAGATTGTACAGTTAACTTTTTATTAAAGAATAATAAGAAAATTAGGGTAGGGACGTCCCAAGGATCCCGGATAACACTGCCCCTGAGCCATAGGGCAGACAGAGCATCCTCCATCCCACTATCAGATTAGGGGTGTGGGCAATTTATGCTTTTTGACCCCCCCCCCCCCCACTTTCTAATCTGAAATCACCATCACCCAACTTTTCATTTTTACTGATAAAAAAAATAGTGAGCTCGTCCTGACAATATTTATCTTTAGAAATTAGCCTGGCATTAGCCAATTAATATAACGAAGCTTTGGATTTTATGGGGTCTCAAAATCGAATGGTTATACCGTTTGGAATTTTATGCTTTGACCAATGAATGATACCATGCTCAGCTCCAGAAAATGTTGCGGTCTTAACCTGTTCCGGTAAAAATCTGAGTAATCTAAATAGAATCTGACTGAAAGCCCCAATCTGCAGTTGGATGTGAGTTGTGTCCACGCCCCTAGGCTACACAACTCCGGTAAAACACAATTTTCTACAGTACATTTGGTAACAATTAGTTTATTGACAAGCAAATTACATTGCTTGTCACTAAACCTAATAAAGTCTGATTTATGACATTGTGAAATACATTTTATAAGCATCTGAATGTTAAAGATGCCACGCAGATGTATGAATAGCCTATTGGAACAGGGATAGGCCTACCTCTCGTTGGCTCGAGCAGCTGTCTCCCGAACTGTGCGCACAGTTGTTATCTGACAGTCATACAGTTACAAGCATAAAAGTTCATAGGCTACTGAACCGAAGCATAGGAAGCATCAATTCAGTCACAACAGATGAGATATTTTCAGAATATAACAATGACTAAAAAAAACAGTGTACCGGTGATTCACAATGTTCAATCGGTTTGGCTCCTCTTAAAACATTTGAACCGGGGGACCTGTACATTTAAGGGAATTATTACATCCCTACTGTTCTTGCCATCATACTCCTGCCTCAAAGTTCACTTCTGTCAACTCTGAGTTTGCGTTACATCCTTTCGCTTTCTTTCCCATTCATTGTCAAAGGCTCTGAGTCTGTTGTGATTGGAATGTGAACTCAGTCAAGTGAAGTAGCCAGAGAAGGTATGAGACTTATCTACTTAAAAAGGGATATTTTACTCAAAAGAACCATGTATTGTTTCATTAGTCCACTGTTGAAATGGTCCCCAAATGTTTTTGCATGCCAGCAGTAAAGTTAATATCGAAAAGTGTTATCATATGATGCACTTGCGTCATCACATTTTGCACTGAAGACAGAGAAACATTTTCTAATCTAATTCTGTGGCTGTAGGTCTCAATCGGACACTCCCAACCGTGTCAACAGCTTCTGTATGTAAAGCCTACAGGTTTACCCGATAAGGACCTCTGCCTTAGAAAGAGAACTGACCTGTCGATGGGTCACCGATGGTCCTGCAGAGTCCTCCTTGACAGCATCTCTGTCTCGCCACAGGCTTTGGCTCCACTCCTTGCCATACACCATGTCCACTTTGGGACACGGCTGCTCACCTGCAAACAGAGACACAAGCTTTGTAAGTGAGGTGTAGGACAGTTTGAAGGACATTATTTCAAATCATCGACAATGGGACCTGATACAATCTGATGTAACAACACTTTCGACATGAGGCAAATGTGACTTGTTACCTTCTGTTGAAATTCCAGCCTGTGGGTCCTTCTTCCTGTGTGTGCCTTCATGCCCTGCTTCGTTCTTAATGACAACGATTTGAATCCCATCCCTCTCCATGGCTGCTGTAGTCTGAATCAAGTACAGTGGAATGAAGTCCCACATGTTTGCATACAGACCATGAAAGAATATGCACATGGGATGCAAATTATGCATCTATGTAGTCCAAGATTTTACTCCTGGGCTAGATGTAACGTTATTCTTATAAAACGTGAATTTCTGGCGGCCTTCTTCCGTTACACACAGGTGTTCAGAGAACGCTAGACAGCTCATCAGCACAGGCGGTTGCTCGGTCTTTCATAAACACACATTGTAATATGGCGATAGCCATATAAACAGGTGTGTATCAATTGAACCTATTGTTTATTGGATATTATTTCTAGCTGGTATGAAAAATAAGGTCATTATGCTTCTAAAACCGTACAGTACCGCAAGCAATGCGTCTTAATGTTCAGATTGAGTGTCCGGGGCTCTTAAACTCTTAACAAAACTCTGCACAATCCGACGTATGTGTAATAGAACAGAATAATTATCAAGGGCTAGCATCTAACTAGCTAAATATATTAGGTTACAGACTGCTGTTGTGACATTAGCTTGGTAGCAATATAGGTTAGACAGCTAGCTACTTGTACCTCGTCCATGGCGAGAGCAGATTGTTGCAGCCATGATGATGCATTGTCCTCCTCTGAAGAATTAGGAGGACCAGCAGCATCTCCATCTATTTTGGGGCTGACGCGTCCACCTGGGCCACAAACAGAAGAAACACCATTAGCAAGCGAACGTCAACTAGCTAGATGCTGTCTCTTGCTTATCCATATGCACTGTCCAGTTTGTAACGCCTCCATCATTGCAAGCGAATAAACTAACGTTAGCAAATTGCCCTACCTTTACCGCGAGCTGGAGTTCCAACACAACGATAACACATGGAACATGGTCGATTTCCCGCTGTCCACAGTTCTGCTTCCAAACTCTGCAACTTGTTTTTGTTAGACTCGTTCTCAATTTTCAGTGCTTCGTTCTCAAATTTACTCTTGGACACCTCCAGACGAAGTTCAACGGCGCTATCCTCCACAATTCGCAGTAGTTCCACGACCGCAATTTTAACAAGCGAGTTCAAAACAGAGGTTAGCTGAGTTTGTAAATAGTCACAATTCGCCATGGTCGTCTCTTTCTTTATACAATGGCAAGTATGTGAACGTGCTAAGTAGTTTGAAGGTGATAGTGCTAGCTAGCACCTATGTGAAGCTAGCCACAATAGGGGAATTTGCTGTTCGTTTTTAAAAATAAAAGTCCTTCATTGAGGGGCAACTCAATACTACAAAGGTGTTCTTAGTGTTTTGTACACAACAATATAAACGCAACATGTAAAGTGTTGGTTTCATGAGCTGAAATACAATATCCTAGAAATATTACATATGCACAAAAGGCTTATTTCTCTAAAATGTTGCACACAAATGTGTTTACATCCCTGTTTAGTGAGCAAGATAATTGCCTTTTGCCAAGATAATCCACCCCCCTGACAAGTGTGGCATATCAAGAAGCTGATTAAACAGCATCATTGTTACAGGTGCACCTGGGGACAAAAAAAAGTCCACTCTAAAATGTGCAGTTTTGTCACACAACATAATGCCACGTGTGTCTCAAGTTTTGAGGGATCATGCAATTGGCATGCCGAGTGCAGGAATGTCCAACAAAGCTGTTGCCAGATAATTTAATGTTCATTTCTCTAGCATAAGCCACCTCCAACATTGTTTTAGAGAATTTGGCAGTACATCTGACCGGCCTCACAACCGCTGACCATGTGTAACCACGGCAGTTCTGGACCTCCACATCTGGCTTCTTCACCTGCGGGATCATCTGAGACCAGCCACCCAGGCAGCTGATGAAACTGAGTATTTCTGTAGGTAATAAATACTTTTTGTGGGAAAAACGAATTCTGATTGGCTGGGCCTGGCTCTTCAGTGGGTGGGACTATGCCCTCCCAGGTCCACCCATGGCTGAGCCCCTGCCCAGTCATGTGAAATCCATATATTAGGGCCTAATGACATTATTTAAATGTACTGATTTCCATCTATGAACTTGTTGCATGTTGTTTTTACATTTTTGTTCAGTATATATTAAATTAAATGAATACAACATTCTAATATTATTAATGCCTTTCTCTCCTTGCAGGGGATTAGACAGATGAACTGCAGCCCCCAGTTGCCCAAGCCTCAAAACCAGAACCGTGGGGAGACAATACTTGTAATTGTAAGAAATATTAACTTATTGGCTTTCCTGTATCTGTGCATGAGTCTTTAGAACACAGTCCATTGTACAAAATAAGTAATCCCCAAGTGGGGTACATAACAAGGGGAGGAACCTCAAAAGCTTGTTTAGTACATGAGGGAAAATGTAGTCTTGACAACCACCGGTTGTTGTTGTTTTTACACAGGACAGGAGTTTACAGGTATTTGTTCCAGCCCTTCACTAACACCTCAATCAACTAATTGTGAACTCAATTGTAGACCATGAATAGTTGAACAAGGTGTATATACTGAACAAAAATATTAACACAACATACAACAAGTTCAAAGATTTTACTGAGTTACAGTTTATAGAAGGAAACTAGTGGAAGCAGAGAGAACAGTCTATGATTCCAGTGGCTGGAATCTTTAATGATTTTCTGGAACTTCCTTTCACACCGCCTGAAATAGAGGTCTTGGATGGCAGGGTGCTCAGCCCCAGTGATGTACTGGGCTTTCTGCACCACCCTTTGTAGCGCCATGCGATCGAGAGCGGTGCTGTTGCCATACCAAGTGTACGTGATTTGTACACCGAGAAACCTGAACCGCTCAACCAGCTCCACTGCAGCCCCATCAGTGTGGATGGGGGCGTGCTGGGCCCTTCGTTTCCTGTAGTCCACGATCAGCTCCTTGGTCTTACTGACATTGAGAGGTTGTTGTCCTGGAACCACACTGCCAGGTCACTGACCTCCTCCCTGTAGGCTGTCCCATTGCCGCCGGTGATCAGGCTTACCATGTTGTTTTTATCAAACTTAATGATGGTGTTGGAGTTGTGAGTGGTCATGCAGTTGTGGGTGAACAGGGGCTATAGGAGGACACAAAGCACACATCCCATGTTGAGGGTCAGAGTGGCGGAGGTGATGTTGCCTACCCTCACTACCTGGAGTCAGCTGTCAGGAAGTCCAGGACCCAGTTGCAGAGGGAGGTGTTCAGTACCAGGGTCCTAAGCTTGGTTTTGAGCTTGGAGGGGACAATAGTTTTGAACGCTGTGCTGTAGTCAATGAACAGCATTCTCACATAAGAGGGATACCTATCTTAGTGGGTGAGGGCAGTGTGGAGTGCAATTGAGATTGTCCTATGGATCTGTTGGAGCAGTATGCATATTGGAGTCTAGGGTGTCTGGGATGATGGAGTCAATGTGTGCCATATCCAGCCTTTCAAAGCACTTCATGATTACAGATTTGAGTGCTACAGGGAGGTTTTTGGGAACAGGAATGGTGCTGGTCAGTTTAACACGTGGAGATTACAGACTGGAACAAGGAAAGTTTGAAAATAACCATGAATATCCCTGCCAGCTGTTCTGCGTGTGCTCTGAGAACGCACTCTGGAATACCGTCTGTCCTTGCGAGTGTTGACCTGATTAAAGTCCTTACTGTTGTTGTCCTTGGAGAGCGAGATGACCCAGTCCTCTAGGTCGGTGGGGGCCCTCACGCGCATCGACCCATTTTTAACCTATTGTCGATGAAACCCTCTTGGGCAAACACGTGGGGGCCGTGTGGGGTACACAAACAAAGATTGCATTCCTAAGGACAAATGGATTTTCGAAAGTTAGGTCGACGCAATGAAAAATATACTTCATGAACCGTCCTACAGCATGGACTGTCAATCATAGTATGCATGTGTTCAGATGATTTTCCAGAGTTTCATTGATCTCCATATATTTCTGTAAACACAAGTGTATATACTTACTATATCAGAAGTTCTATAAGGATACTTGGGAGATCTGGAAAAAAAAGCACGCATGAAACATATTTTATAGTTTGCTTTGTAAACTACCAATAAGTGGTAATATTTATAAAAAATGACAAGTGTTCATGTCTCGCCATTCTCCAAAGTTCTGGTTTTGAAGCTTGGGCATCTGGGGGCTGTAGTTCATCTTTCTAATACCCTTCAAGGAGAGAAAGGCAATAATAGTACAATAGTGTAGTCATTTAATGTAATATATTATTGTTTTATATGCATGCAAATAATTAAATTGGACATGTTATCCTTTACAATATGCCAGTGATTGTTTTGTATCCAATGCATTTAGCTTACATTAGGATGAAGTAGCTTAGGCCTTCGCACGCATGAAACATATTTTATAGTTTGCTTTGTAGATTCGAGCCAATGTCTGAAGTGTAGGGTTCTAACCCGATTCAGGGAACAGAACCAAAAACATGAAAATAAAGAAATTATTTGAGGAACAGCACCCAAACCGAAAAACAAAAGTGATCTATACTGTTCCAGAACAGAACCTCTATTTTAAAAGCATGTTAATGACGTTAATTTACATTCAGGGCATTTTTTTCTGTCCCACAAAAATTTGCAAAAAAAAACACCTATGCAAAAGCCCTCACTCTGTCAAAAACAATTTTATATCAAAGTACTGCCTTTGATTTGACAGCCTACACATGCGCAGTTTACCGTTAGACCCGATAACGTGTTTTTACGCATGAGTTTAGATCGGGGATTTCAATTTATGCCTATCGTCATACTGTTCTGTCTTTGGCTGTATTCTTTCTAGTCAAAACCCTTCGCCGGGGACCGTATCCCATAACATATTGCGACACAAACATCTCTGTATTAACGATGGACAGAAGTTCACACTTGGAATAACCTTGTGAAATGTAATTATTACGTGTATTTATTCACCAAATAATGTTAAAGTTCAACAAATTACAAATTAATTTTGAATTAACATGTTTAATCACTGGTGACAAGTTAGCTTACTTGCTAGCCAACATCTGACTTGATAGCTAGCTAGCAGGCGATCTTTAAGGTCAGCATTGTGCCAATTGTGAAGACACTAACATTTTTATAATCCTGAATTCGTGAATTTGCTAGCCAGCTAAAGACAAATCTAGCAAATCGTTTTTTTCAGGGACAGCTGGCAACTGATGTGTTCATTTCACTCCATGGCATCGGCTTGGCAGGACATAACAGTCATATCCGACTGGTTTGAAGGTACGATGTTTTAACATTTGAATAAAAACGTAGGAAATGCAGTTGGCTGCGTTTGGTTCAATCTAGGCTTGCTGGCCAGCCAGCCAGGTTATTTATGCATTCTTGTGATCGGTAAGTACATGCATGCAGTGTCTGTTTGCTAACTTTCTTGTTGTCATTTTCCCCTCCCAGCTCGTGTTGCACCATTGCATATGAAGACCATTTTTTTTAATTATCAATTAAAAATACATCGGTGACAACTTGATCAAGCCTATGAATATGCAAAACTGTTTACAGAACCATTGCACATGAATAAAGGTAGTTGTGGTTCTCACAACTTGAACCAGCACTCGAATCTGAGCAGTGAGTTTAGTCAGGAGTTTTTTCATCAGTGCGCAACATCCCTATGTTAGATAGAGAATAAAGTGTGGATCTACTTCTGTCATACAGAATTGTCAGCTCATTCTAAAATAAAGATGTGGGCGATTTGTGTCCCAGGGTACTGGAGTGTGTGCACGTTTTTATTCCTGCCCAGCACAAACACCTTGTTCAGCTATCCATGGTCTACAACTGAGACAACAATGTTGGAGGTTCATCTCCTTCATTTGTCCCCCACTTGGGGATGACTTATTCTGTACAATGGACTGTGTTCTAAGGATTCATGCACAGATACGTGAAACCAATAAGTGGTAATATTTATAAAAAATGACAAGTGTTCATGTCTCGCCATTCTCCAAAGTTCTGGTTTTGAAGCTTGGGCATCTGGGGGCTGTAGTTCATCTTTCTAATACCCTTCAAGGAGAGAAAGGCAATAATAGTACAATAGTGTAGTCATTTAATGTAATATATTATTGTTTTATATGCATGCAAATAATTAAATTGGACATGTTATCCTTTACAATATGCCAGTGATTGTTTTGTATCCAATGCATTTAGCTTACATTAGGATGAAGTAGCATAGGCCTTCTAATCGAGTTATATTGCATCATATCGCCTAGCAATATTAGTTATCAATGCATGAGTTGAATATAAACCAAGCTATCTTGACCATCAGAGTCATTTAATAATATGAATGGGTGTTATAGTAGTATGATTGTATGCAATGCAAGCCTGATCATTAGAAATTAAATACCAGCAGTCCTAATGCATGCAATATAAACTTTACAGTAAAAAACGACAAGTCTGGCTATTTATCATTCTTCAACAGTAAGCAAAATAGCTTATCTATTTGTTAAATGTTTAGCTTCAGCCTCTGTAACATGCATGCAACTGCAAGCAATACCTGTCATACGTTCACAACATTGTAGCAGGAGGCCAACCAATATGCAAGTAAAGGACCCCACATAAAATAATTATTCTGGTCTGTGTCAACTTAATACACTAACGGGTACTGAGAAGATCGATTCTGTTACTTGTTTACTTGTTATTCGTGTTAAATATTTCCATTCCTCCCTTCTATCTTGGGACTGCAAGGCCTGGCACACTTCAGAATCATTTTGGTAGCTCATGTTGACCAGCAGTGTGTGCCACAGAAAGTATTTGACTCTAACCACAAAATTAAGTAAATTAGAAGGGTAAGGTCACTGGGAAGCCAAGCCCGGGGGAGAAAAAATTCCATTTTACAACCTAAAAAAAGCCACATTACAACCTATGTGTTGTTATAATTCCGTTGTTTGCTTTATAACTTGTTAATTCATATGCCTTGTCACTGTGATAGGCCAAGCAAATAAGAAGAAACAGTGACAGAATAAATTCAACCACATCTTTGTTTCACCACAAAATCTGAGCAAAATCTGTCCGGTGAAGTCCACAAAGCATATTGCATGTAACAAACAGTTGCATGGTCAAGCAAGTTAAAACCAGTTAAATGTAACTAAATGTAATGTCATCTCCAAAATAAATTATTTATCATGAGAGGGCCCTAAACAATAATAATTTCGTATGTATTTCCTATTCAACAAAACTGTAGGAATAAGGCTTGAAATTACTTATATGCTTTCGAAATATAGTATAATCAAATTATAATATGACTAACTATATGATTTCACCTTCCTTATGACTGTAAAATTCATATTTGTATGATTAGTGTTGGAGATTTTCTAAAGGTCTATTTGAATGAAAATGTCTGCCCCCATCACTGTGAATGTCTCACAGAGATCTAGCTTGGCTTCCTGAACTCATTAGGAACTCACCTTTCGTCTCATATTAATAAACTCAGCAAAAAAAGAAAGTCCTCTCACTGTCAACTGTTTATTTTCAGCAAACTTAACATGTGTAAATATTTGTATGAACATAACAAGATTCAACAACTGAGACATTAACTGAACAAGTTCCACAGACATGTGACTAACATAAATTTAATAATATGTCGCTGAACAAGGGGGGGGGGTCAAAATCAAAAGTAACCGTCAGTATCTGGTGTGGCCACCAGCTGCATTAAGTACCTCAGTGCTTCTCCTCCTCATGGACTGCACCAGATTTGGCAGTTCTTACTGTGAGATGTTACCCTACTCTTCCACCAAGGCACCTGCAAGTTCCCGGACATTTCTGGGGGGAATGGCCCTAGCCCTCACCCACCGATCCAACAGATCCCAGACGTGCTCAATGGGATTGAGATCCGGGCTCTTCGCTGGCCATGGCAGAACACTGACATTCCTGTCTTGCAGGAAATCACGCACAGAATGAGCAGTATGGCTGGTGTCATTGTCATGCTGGAGGATCATGTCAGGATGAGCCTGCTGGAAGGGTACCACATGAGGGAGGAGGATGTCTTTCCCGTAACGCATAGCATTGAGATTGCCTGCAATGACAACAAGCTCAGTCCGATGATGCTGTGACACTCCGCCCCAGACCATGACGGACCCTCCACCTCCAAATCGATCCCGCTCCAGAGTACAGGCCTCGGTGTAACGCACATTTTTTCAACGATAAACGCGAATCCGACCATCATCCCTGGTGAGACAAAACCGCGACTCGTCAGGGAAGAGCACTGTTTGCCAGTCCTGTCTGGTGCAGCGACGGTGGGTTTGTGCCCATAGGCAACGTTTTTTGCCGGTGATGTCTGGTGAGGACCTGCCTTACAACAGGCCTACAAACCCTCAGTCCAGCCTCTCTCAGCCTATTGCGGACAGTCTGAGCACTGATGGAGGGATTGTGCGTTCCTGGTGTAACTCGGGCAGTTGTTGTTGTCATCCAGTACCTGTCCCGCAGGTGTGATGTTCAGATGTACCGATCCTGTGCAGGTGTTGTTACACGTGGTCTGCCACTGCGAGGACGATCAGCTGTCTGTCCTGTCTCCCTGTATCGCTGTCTTAGGCGTCTCACAGTACAGACATTGCAATTTATTGCCCTTGCCACATCTGCAGTCCTCATGCCTCCTTGCAGCATGCTTAAGGCACGTTCACGCAGATGAGCAGGGACCCTGGGCATCTTTCTTTTGGTGTTTTTCAGAGTCAGTAGAAAGGCCTCTAGTGTCCTAAGTTTTCATAACTGTGACCTTAATTGCCTACCGTCTGTAAGCTGTTAGTGTCTTAACGACCGTTCCACAGGTGCATGTTCATTAATTCTTTATGGTTCATTGAACAAACATGGGAAACAGTATTTAAACCCTTTACAATGAAGATCTGTGAAGTTATTTTGATTTTTACAAATTATCTTTGAAAGACAGTGTCCTGAAAAAGTAAATTTCTATGAGTTTTCCATGTATGACAAACAAAAGTGTTTTTTGTTTAAAATCTATGAATTATTTTAGATGAATGGCTATAAATTGTTCCCTGAATATGCTACCATAATGAAACCACTCTTTCCTGATGCGCTACGATTTAACGATTGCAGGCATGTGCTTTGTCAGTGGCTGTGATGTAGGGTTCAGCCAGAAGTTGACGGACAATTGGATGAGCGAATTAAATGGGAAGAGGGACATTCCAGCTTCAAGTGTTTCAGATTTCACATCCTACATCACACTGGCTCAGAAAATATACTCTGTGTGGGAACCAGGGCTCAATACAGTGCCCACAGATCGATTTATAAGCGAAAATGTAAGTCAAAACCGGTACCAGAACCTCACAGGTCCCCTAAACAAGGTACTTTACATCTAAGAGATAATAATTCATGTTTGATTAACTATTGATTTAGAACCACGGAGAGTTACCAAAACCAGCAAAGAAAATAGGAGGTCCGTTCACTATTCCAGCTCCATTTCAATTTCAACGTCATCAAATCACCTACGCTTAGTCTAATACAGTGACAACTAAAAGATACCAAAAACGATTTAGTCCAATCAACGTAAGCTAAATGTGATGTGGCTGTCCATGGTACTGATTTATGTGCAAGTAGAAAAAACATGTTGACTCACCCTACTTGTAGAAAAATGCATGCACAAATGCCAATGCCATCCTCCTCTCTTTCATGTTGCCAAAACAGTCTATGACTCTGTCATACAATATACACTATTCGTTTTTGTTGTCCTAGGCTACCTGGATAAAGCTGGTTGCTTGCTAGCCTAACTTCCTTTCATGGGCAAAAATGAGCTAGCTAGTTAACATTAGCTTACTTGCTACATCTAGCTACATATTGAACTTCCATCCTCTCAGGCCAGGGGCACAGTGTATGAAATGATGGTTGGATAAGGAATCACGATTATAAGTCCAAATTCATATCTTCATCCATGGCTGATTTAGGAAAGGGTCAATTTTAGCTAGCTAGGCACCAGAGGACAACAACACAACAAGATGCAACAATTCAAGTTTTTCAATCAATGACGTTTGGCTTTTGATGTTATGTGATTGGTGTGAAGCCAAATCCAAACTGTCCTCCCTTGACACTTTTTGTTGTTGTTGATGCACCAGGACCATTCACAGTTAAGCTCGCTCAGTTTAGCTCAACGCTGGTTGGCTATTATTATTTTATTTGTTTTAATTATCAAGGGAGGCCAAATGCTTACTGGCTTCCCTTGCATTCAATGCTACGGGCGGCAAAAATGTCATACTCTTTTTGACAAGACAGCATCAGATAAATGGGCAACACATACTGAGACAGGGGGGCGCTGTTTCACTCACTCGGATGCTTTCTCTGGTGAGATGCATTCAGCCTCTTGTGAATTGAAGAAAAATTATGAAACAGAGCGATGAAAGAAATTATTTCATTTTTTCCTTACTACATCTTTGGGGAAGCCAGGCTTCCATCAATACACGCCACTGGGGTCTTGAACAAGTGATCGACAATGGGACAGGTCAGGAAGCTAGAGCATGAAATGAAGCAATAGACAATGTGATCAATCTGTGCATAATAGCAAACAACATCAACCTGTGCATAATAGCAAATTACATCAACCTGTGCATGGTGAATAGCAAACGACAAAACAATAGACATCAGCAATACAATATAGTATTGGCACATATGGAACCCCATAGAACAACCTAGATTAACCTAATGATAATGAGCCAGCTGTGTATTTTACACATTAAAATCAGCCCAAGATTGGCCAGCCATGACAAAAAACAAATCAGGTCAATCTCTTGGCCTGACAAATTAAATATTTGTTACGGCCAGTATCTTAGTAAAATCATGTTGTTATAGGTTTCTATTACCCCAAGTATGCATTGTCTTCAAACAATTTTCAAACCCACCTTGGTCGCAATCAATCAAAAGGTTTGCTTTTTATACTTGGGTTTTGGACTGATTCATGGCCCATATAGCCCATCTCTCCAAATTGTAATTTGTGAGAAAATACAAGTAATTACTACTTGGCCTTTGTCTTATTAGAAGTCATACTCGGTGACACGCAGAGAACACAATTCTGAATAATGACAAATTGCAACAAAAATAATGTTTTAATCAGTATTTATTTAAAGAAACAATTTGTGTAATCTCTACTCATTTGTGTTCTGTGGTTGTCACTGAGTAGACTGATAGCCCATTTCATGTATCCACAATACATTGGTAAGGCTGAAAAGTGCAATGTGAATGTAAATACTCACGATAGTCTGACGGGAGGTTATTTCCCACAGTCAAAGTCCCGCAATAAGAACTACGATGCTAATATTTGTGTTATCTCTTCACAGTTGTCTACTGTGGATGTTACTAAGTAAACCTATAGCCCATGTCATTGATCCACAATCCATAGGTAAGGCTTTACAGTGCAATATAAAGGTCAATACGCACAATAGGCTGAATGGGGAGGTGATTTGCGCTCATATTTGTATAATCTCTTCACAGTTGTCTGCTGTGGGTGTCACTGAGTAGACTGATACTCAATTTTATTGATCCACATTCAATAGGTAAGGCTGTACAGTGAAATATAAGTATGACCCCAATTCTGAAGTATAATACATCCACAGTGCAATTTCAACTGATGTGACTTTTTTTTGTCAAAGTAACTAATTATTGCATTTGTTGAATTTATATAACAACATTCCAACCTTGTTTAGCATTGTCTGGTCCAAATATGTCATGATTCCACTTGTTTGTATCTATTTGCATCACTTTCAATTACTTTTATTTTGAAGGGGAACCGCAAATTCCATTCTTGTGGCCAGCCTCACATAGGTCTAGCTAGCTACTGTCCTTTGGATGTCGATAGTTACCCCAGCCACAAAGTGGCTATATCGTACAAATTCATAACAAAAAAAAAAATGCTTTTGGTTTATTTAAAGTTAGGGTTATGCATAAGGTTAGCAGTGTGTTTAGGGGTAGGTTTACAATCTGATTTTAGGAAGATACATTAGCGGGATTAAGCCATAATTACGTCTTTGTGGCTGTGGTAATTAGGGACGACCCTGTCAAACAGTACAGACCAAAACTGCTTCTCCAATAGAAATCCCCGATCACACTTGTAGGCGATATCATGGCGACGTTGGCAAGCAAAGCCCATGCGTAAAAACACGTCATCGGGTCTAACGGTGGTCTGGCGCCGAACTGCCCATGTGCTGGCAGTCAAATCAAAGACACTCCTATATAAAGTTGTTTTGACGAAAGTTATAACGTGTCAGTTTGGCGCTTTCACGAGGTTTTAGTAACATGTTCAACTACTTAAGACATTGTCTCGAATCTAGGTTGTGCCTTTAGATTTCGAGAAAATCAGCAATCATTTTACACTTCTTTCATTGACTTCTCAAACACCAAACCCTGGCCTGGTCCGTTTCAGAAGCGTTCCCGAAAGTCTTGCGATGTAGCGCCTATGGGTTAAGAAACTCTGTGACCCTGTACAGTCTTGGCCAAAAGTTTAGAGAATGACACAAATATAAATTTTCACAAAGTCTGCTGCCTCAGTTTGTATGATGGCAATTTGTATATACTCCAGAATGTTATGAAGAGTGATTAAATGAATTGCAATGTCCCTCTTTGCAATGCAAATGACTGAATCCCCTAAAAACATTTCCACTGCATTTCAGCCCTGCCACAAAAGGACCAGCTGACATCATGTCAGTGATTCTCTCGTTAACACAGGTGTGAGTGTTGACGAGGACAAGGCTGGAAATCACTCTGTCATGCTGATTGAGTTTGAATAACAGACTGGAAGCGTCAAAAGGGTGGTGCTTGGAATCATTGTTCTTCCTCTGTCAACCAGAGCAGAAAACTGAAGCAGAAAACTGGAAATTAATATTTGTGTCATTCTCAAAACTTTTGGCCACGACTGTACTCCTCCTCCCTCGTCCTCCTTCTTCTTCGGTGAGGTTCTACAGCGGACTATAGCCTATAATGTTACATTGTCGCCACCTACTGCGTGGGGTGAAGACTGAGAAAGGGAAATTGCTAAACGTTTTTTTTTAAATGTATTTAACCTTTATTTAACTAGGCAAGTCAGTTAAGAACAAATACTTATTTACAATAACGGCCAAACCCTAACCCGGAAAACGCTGGGGCAATTGTGCGCTGTCCTATGAGGCTCCCAATCACTGCCGGTTGTGATACAGCCAGGGTCTGTAGTGAAGCCTCTAGCACTGAGATGCAGTGCCTTAGACCGCTGCACCATTCGGTAGCCCAAATAGGGGGAAGAGTGAAGTACACTCATTTTCACCTGCACAATAAACACAACAAAATATATCCCTCAACTTTTTTACATTTTTATTTAAAAAAAAACAACCTTTCATGATGAAAACATGTTTTGTTTTTCAGTAGGCACATTGTGAAACTGTCTGGTAATGCCTATGTATGAATCAAATGGGTTCAGCATGGTCACTCCCACCGGTGCGCATTTGCAGTTTATTGCAGTTTTACACTTTAGCAGTGTGGGTTGCTATGGTTTCAGAGCATCGTTCTTGCAGATTTTCAGTACAGCACTGACTCTTTCTCAATTCCAAATGCATATTCTCTCTACTTCATGACTGCTTAAAAGCCCAGTGCAGTTAACATTCTGATTTGGAGTTTCATGTCATTTTTGCACACACAAAAAAAAACACTGTAAAAGTGAAAAATGTGATCTGTATGTCACAACACAAAGTAACTACCCACTGGGTACACCATATCATTTCAACGTGGAAATGTGGGTAATATTTGGTTGAGATGTTGATCATTGAAATTTCAACCTTTATTCACCCACTTAAAAAGACAGCCAGAAGTTATTTGAATTCCCATTGTGTTATCACTATCCTTTCAACCATCTAAAAGTACAGCTAAAACTTCAGATATTTTGTACATATACAACAACCTTAATGTGTCAGGGGCGCAACTTTCACTGGGGAGCGGGGGGACATGTCTGAAATAGAATTTTTGTCCCTCCCAGTTTTATAATTGTAATGTGATTCAAAATGAGGTAACGGTGTGCTTTAGGACTATGTGAACGCCTTTGAGCAGTCGGGTAGGCTGTCTTTCCAGTGTCTGTGTTCTTTTGCCCGTCTTAATCTTTCCTTTTTATTGGCCAGTATTAGATATGGCTTTTTCTTTGCAACTCTGCCTAGAAGATCAGCATCCCGGTGTCGCATCTTCACTGTTGATGTTGAGACTGGTGTTTTGTGGGTACTATTTAATGAAGCTGCCCATTGTGGACTTGCAGAGATATTGTGGCTTCCATCAATGTAATTGTCTGCATCATTTCCAATCCCCCATATATACACTGCCGTTCAAAAGTCTCAAACTAGACACTCTAATGTACTTGTCCTCTTGCTCAATTGTGCACCGGGGCCTCCCACTCCTCTTTCTATTCTGTTTAGAGCCAGTTTGCACTGTTCTGTGAAGGGAGTAGTACACAGCATTGTACGAGATCTTCAGTTTATTGTCAATTTCTCACATGGAATAGCCTTCCTTTCTCAGAACAAGAATAGACTGACGAGTTTCAGAAGGAAGTTCTTTGTTTCTGGCCATTTTGAGCCTGTAATCGAACCCACAATTGCTGATCCTCCAGATACTCAACTAGTCTAAAGAAGGACAGTTTTATTGCTTCTTTAATCAGGACAAACCGTTTTCAGCTGTGCTAACATAATTGAAAAAGGGTTTTCTAATGATCAATTAGCATGCTAAAATGATAAACTTGGATTAACTAACACAACGTGCCATTGGAACACAGGAATGTAGGTTTGTTATAATGGGCCTCAGTTTCCAGCTACAATAGTCATTTACAACATTAACAATGTCTATGGTGTATTTTTGATCAATTTGATGTTATTTTAATGGGCAATTTTTGAAATTTTCTTTCAAAAACAAGGACATTTCTAGGTGATCCAAAACTTTTGAACGGCAGTGTATATATGGGGGATTGGAAATGATGCAGACAATTATATTGATGGAAGCCACAATATCGCTGCAATATTAAAGCTGATCTACCCCCAATTTTTATTTTTTATTTGATGTCCCCCCCATTTCTAAAACCGAAGTTGTGCCCCTGTAATGTGTTATCACTGTGCTTCGTCTGATAGCACAACTAAATTACCTGAGGTTTCATTAAAAGTACATGGTGCAAGTGATCAATGCTGTTTGAGATTTTACACAGATTATTATGTGACCTTTCCATGGTATCTTTGAACATGCACACTTTCTATGATTACATAAGAAGACATTTATAGTTATTGTAACCAGTGGTGTAAAGTACTTAAGTAAAAATACTTTTAAGTACTGATTACGTTTTTTGGGGGGGGGTATCTGTACTTTACTTTACTATTTATATTTTTGACAACTTTTACTTTTACTCCACTACATTCCTAAAGAAAACAATGTACTTTTTACTCCTTACATTTTCCCTGACACCCAAAACTACTCGTTACATTTGGAATGCTTAGCAGGGCAGGAAAATTGTCTAATTCACTCACTCATTAAGAGAACATCCCTGGTCTTCCTACTGCCTCTGATCTGGCAGACTCACTAAACACAAATGCTTAGTTTGTAAATTGTGTCTGAGTGTTGAAGTGTTGAACCCTGGCTATCCGTAAATTATAGTAACCTCAAAGGGACCATGGATGTGTTAATCATTTTGAGGTTGAATAAATCAGACTAGTCCAGACGAGTTTGCAATATAGCCTTAACTTTATAGGCTATTTACTGCATCAGAAAAGTAATGAATGGTATTTGGTTGACAACTCAACCAGATATCAACATTTAAAGAATATAACTAAATCAAATCAGACTTTATTTAAAGTACATTTAAAGTTTGATTTGATTTTGTTCTATTCTTTAACTTAGATGTTTGGTTGAGACGGAGGTATGAAGCCAACATATCAATTATTCATTAGTAGACATCTCCATCTCAACCAAAAATCTAAGTTAAAGAATATAACTAAATACAATAAAATCAAACTACACTTTAAATAAAGTTTTATTAGATTTAGTCCTATTCTATATTGCACAATAATGAGACTGAATCGCCAACAGGATCATCTACCACAAGCTCAATGTATCTTTATTGACAGAACATTCAGAAAGCAATGGCCCATCTCATCTGCTCATTTTACACCCCATAACCTGGTCAAAAGCAGACAAACACTGTCAAACCCATAGAGATCTTATTAAATTACTAGAGGGGCTATGTCATAAACCCTCAAAGTTCCAGAATGGGGCAAAATGGCAGCGATCTTGGTCAGGAATAAATCCAAAACCAGTCTAATTGGAATGAATGGCAGTAGAGTCAAAGGTGATGCATTTCCTGCTTTTGCTTAAGTAGGAACATAAAAGTAAGGCATGTGATGTGTCAGAAATTGTGTAATAAAATTATAGTCAACCTACAATATTGTCATATAATATAGTCATACAATAACAGTACTTGTTGCATTTACAACTTGTCTAAGTCCTATCATCAACTGACTTCAGCCAGTGTATGACTGTGGACTGACTGTATTGTTTGAATGGAATGTTGCCATATTGGCAGTTAATAAGAGCACTTCATGGAATCATTCCTCTAAAACTGGCTGGCTTGCTAGCTAACACACATACTGTGCAGATAAATTCATCACATTCATTATTATACATATTATCACAGCACTGGTAAACCATGGTTGACCAACTCCCTCACCAACATGGCTGACCTTTGGACCATCATAAGAAGGTTATTTGACATTCTAGTATTCTAATTCCTAATTCTATGGTCAAACCTCTCTTAGCCATGGTTAAAATTAGGACTGTGTGTACAGGAATACTGACTGGGCCAGTTAAAATGCAGATGGGGGAGGGGGGATTTGTAATTAGGTTTATGCGACCAGGGAAGGGCGATTGATGGAGATAAATGACATCTATACAGTCATCACAGATCTGATCTGTCAGGATAGCCTTGGTTCAGACTTCTGAGGGGCAACTATGGGAGGAAACGGAGAGGTCCTTGTACAGCGCCCGGTCTAGATCCACATCCTGTCCCTGGACCTGGATCTTCTCCAGACAGCCCTTCAGGTACTGGATGCTACTGTAGGACACTCCATCACCTGAGAGCGGGAGGAACCACAGAAAGGGGGACGGGGGGGATGGAGAGAGGGGAAAAATAAACAACATTTCAAGATTCTACAGCATCCATATGTGTGTAGACGCCTGGTAGCGGTTAGCTGTAACTTAGGACAAATCTGGTACCTGTCAGAGGAGGCTGGTGGGAGGAGCGATAGGAGGATGGGCTCATTGTAATGGCTGGAATGGAATCAATGGAATGGAGTCAAACATGTGGTTTCCATGTGTTTGATGTCTTTGATACCATTCCATTTATTCCATTCCAGCCATTACAATGAACCTGTCCTCCTATAGATCCTTCCACCAGCCTCCTCTGGTACACGTGTCTCCTCAAAACACTTCACGTATCTCCTCACAAATTCACCTGGAAGCCCCCCAAATGCAAGGATCATCCCCTCTTTCCAGCTTCTAGGAAAGTCAGGTATACTGTCGATCTCAAATGTTAGGTGCGTGTCATCGATGTCCATGTTCACTTGATTCTTCAACAGGGTTAGGGACAGTCTGCTGAAACTCTGTTCGGTGATGGTGTCACGCTTGAGGATGGTCAGTATGACTTTCTGCCGCACAAAAGTTGGAAAGCATGGATATACATCTGTATCAAATTTGTATTGCACTGGTCAAAGAACCATGATTACGAACTGTGATCGTGACAGTTTACATGCTGAAATCCAACATTCATATTGTCATGAAATTATAATGGTGGGACTGGTACCTTTGGGTTATTGTTGATTTCCACTGTTACTGTGGGCAATTCCTGCCCAGGGGTGTTCAAGCTCAGAACTGTTCCTTCCATTTTAGTGGAGTCTCCATGGATGTCAATAGTAATCCCACCCTCCTCTGTCTGGTGGCCAGGGAGGTCTACAGGGGGACAGATATGAATAAATCAATCCCAATATTTAAATATACAGATGTAGGATCTTAATTTGAGCTGATGTAGGATCTTAGTTTGCTACAGCAGGAAAATAATCCTGCAGCAACAGGAAATATGAATTATTATGTGGATTATAATTAATAGACATGTTGTAGGGGTTCATATATTTTTTGCAAGGGAAAATCAAGTGAAATTTCAAAGCGGAAATGACAAACTTCAGAAGCCTTTTACGACCTCAAATAGACTAGAAGTTTAACATTTCCTGCAACAGGGTGATCAAATTAAGATCCTACATCTGTACATACCTATCTCTTCCCAACTACCTACCTCATCCCCATATTGTTTTTATTTACTTTTTTGCACACCAGTATTTCTGCTTGCACATCATCATCTGCACATCTATCACTTCAGTGTTAATTTGCTAAATTGTAATTACTTTGCTACTATGGCCTATTTATTGCCTTACCTCCTTACGCCATTTGCACACACTTAATATAGACTTTTTCTATTGTGCAATTGACTGTACGTTTGTTTATTCCATGTGTAACTCTGTGTTGTTGTTTGTGTCACACCGCTTTGCTTTATCTTGGCCAGGTCACAGTTGTAAATGAAAACTTGTTCTCAACTGGCCTACCTGGTTAAATAAAGGTGAAATATTTTTTTTAAATATGGACATATACAGGTAAATTGGGTAGACCCGATACTGTTCAGGCTATGTGTGGCTTCACAACCTGTTCACTACACCATCAGACCTTCTTTGGAATGTAGTGCCTGTCTTTACAGAAGATAGAATAGGAATCAGCTGCTTCGCTTCAGTTAAAACTACAAAAGGATGCTGATTGGATCCAAGGCGAGTAGCGTTTTGTTGTTGGCTAATGATTTTGTTTGCTAATTTGTTCTTAGACAGTCCCCAGTCTTTATTGTGTGTGCCCCACATTCGTTTCAATATATATGGACCTGTGGTGTTGAATGCAGCCAGTCCTGCTCCGGGGAAATAGCTCCCTGGCTGGATGTTCTGGTAGCAGGGCCAGGGCTCCCCAATCAACTCTGTCTCCCAGGGGGTGCTCAGGTTTAGCCAGTTCCCCTTCTGGATACATCCATCCATCTCTGGCTGGAACTGGAGACCACCCAGTCACACAAGTACAGTATTAGGACCGTTTATACACACACACACTTACCCCAACCCACAAACGCATTCTCTCACACACACTAATTTGTAAACAAGACCAGTCCATTTCCAAGTTCAGCTAATCAATCCCCGTCGACAACAAATGACAGACAGATAGCTCCAGCATACCGGGAGGAACAGCTTGTCCACGCTGACCAGGATTCCCCCGAGGGCGAGGCGGATCTGGCCTGTCAGAACCTCCATGGTCTCTTTGGACTTCAGTCCCACCACCAATGCCTTCTGGTCGTCCACCTCCAGCACCACAAAATCCCCCTGGCTACTGATCTCCACCTACGGTACGCATAAAGAATCAGAAACAGTACCCTACATGTGTATCACAGAATAGAAATGTACCATGTCAGCCGTGAATAAAGCCTCAAATACATTTGATACACTAGTGTGTCACGAATTGAAAGTGCTTTCTTTCACATTGCTATAGGCCTTCATCACAGCTCATTGCTCCTCATAACAGCCTCTATTAATGAATTCATAATGCATTACACACAGGTCTATTAGAAGTGACTGGTACACACCTGATTTGACACCTAGACTTGCGTGCCAGGCTTCTATAGGTTACCCATAATGCAGAGTGAATGTCACCTGGCTTACCAGATGCCACTTGCCGTCGTTGAGTTTGGGTCCCCCTTGCACACTGACGAGGATGTCTGCTTTCCCAATTTGCATCTCAGGGAGGCCGTTCCTGAGGATCAGGACAAACCAGTCCTCTCCCTCCCTGGTGTCCCCATAGAACACCACCCCCTCGGGGTCAAACGTCCGGAACTGGAACATGGACTTGATGCTGTAGACCAAAGACATGGGAAAGAAGTCTATCACTAGTCATTCATGTGTCTTCCTAGTTGCTACTTTGACTGACCGTTGCTTAGAGTGACTGTTTTGGTCGTTTCTCCTTGCCAAAATGAATGGTTAGCCAAATAGATGGTTAGTAAAATGGATGGTTAGTAAAATGGATGGTTTGTATGATAGAGCACAGAGATGTTGGAAGTATAATTTAAGGAAAGGAAAGTTGGGCTCTCTTTGAGTAAGTAAAACATTCAGATTTTATGAAACTATGTTATGTATGCATGTAACCCATGCTTACACCTATCCAATCGTCTTTTAACTTTAAGAAAGGAAGGAAGGGTGCGTGTTAAAAGTATTGGAATGTGGCCTAGTGCTGTTTTTTCCCCTCTCATGGTCATGTAAAGCAGACTGACCTTTTGACCTCTGTCAGGTTTTCTCTGGTCTGCATCAGGGGCCACCAGGTGCCTCGTTGTTGTTGGCCTAGGTTGATAGGGCCACTGCCCGATATGTCCTTCTGTGTGTCAAAACATGACACATGTTACAGTATGTACAGTACAACACCAATGTTACAGTATGTACAGTACAACACCAATGTTACAGTATGTACAGTACAACACATGTTACAGTATGCTCAATGTACTGCTCATTCATTCACATACACACCCCTAAGTTTCAATGTTGTCTTCTTACAGGTAGGGAATATGCACAGCACACCGCCACTCTTATGCTTGTGCATCTATTGAACATGATGCCAAATGTACGGAGAAATAGACATTTGAACACATGGTATTTTCCTTTGTACAATGAGTCATAAATATGTTAGTAAAGTGATACAGCAAAATGTGGGTGAGCTCAAATCAGTGGAATAGATTTAGGGTGACCTGACATTGTTTTCCGCCCACAGACTACGGAGCAAAGTCCCCTCTCTTTTCACTGCGCAATTCAAGTTCTCTGTGTTACTGTCAAGGTACTCTTGGTCAGATGTTTACATAGTCTGTCCTTGAGAGATTAAGGCAATACTACGACCAGTATTGTATATTTTCCCTTGGGCCAATCCAATGACCATTTAAATATTTTATGTAACCTTTATTTAACTAGGCAAGTCGGTGCAGAACAAATTCTTATTTACAATGACGGCCTACCGGGGAACAACTGCCTTGTTCAGGGGGAGAGCGACAGATTTGTACCTCGTCAGCTCGGGGATTTGATCTAGCAACCTTTCGGTTACTGGCCCAACACTCTAACCACTAGGCGACCCGTCGCCCCTAAATGAACCACGAAAATCCATTTAATGAGAAAAACTACCTTGGTTACATATTAAACATGTACATTGTCAGTGGTGAGAGAATTCTGACGTACCTTGGGGTGTCCGTTCCATTGTCCCTCAGCTCCCCATCCCAGCAAGGAGAGGCATAAACCCAGCAGCAGTCCACCTGACAGGGTCTTTAACGAGCCCATTCTTCAGACCCCTGACCCTCAGTAGGCTTACCAGTGTCCAGAACCTCACAGCGATTTGTCCACTCACTCTGAACTAGCCCTGAGGTACTAGTGGAGGGGCTAATGGTCTACTTCGACACTCTGACGCCTGTTTTGGAGCGAGCCAGAGCTACGTGGGCCCGCCAGAGACCAGAGGGCAAACATGTCGACATCGTCAGCGGCTATTGATTTCCTGGAAAGTTGTTGCTCGTTTGTGTCAAACTGTTTGGGAGAAATAAGAGGCGAGGCAAAGTGCAATGCAGAAAAGGAGAAATAGAGGCGAGGAGGCAAAAGCAAGCGAGAGGAATAAAAGTGAGGGGAAGAGGGCAATAGTAACAGTAACAGAGCAAGCCAACAGAGTGCAGGACAAAATATTGCTGCGCTCATATGAGTGATTAACAGTGACTATAAAGAGAACACAGTACAAGAGATCCAGGCATGATTTTTATCAACTGATAATGAGATCGCAACTGATGAGTCCCCTCTGGCCGATGTGCTCCACAACGATCTCTCTAGCGATGGGGAAACAGACAGCAGTGTATGCTCGGTGAGTGACCTTAGTCGACCGATGGTTGTTTACCAGCTCAACTGAGACCTTGACTATTTGCTGGGAGAGCAGTGACTAAGTGTGTATGCCTTAGCTTTGGCGTGTTGGAATGGCAGCATTCCTGTATGGCCATCTGAGGCTGCACTGTGCTTTTAGGAACGGTACAGAGTGCCCCTCCCTTTACACCCTGCAACAACAGGAAAGCTATCACTGGACAAAAGTGTCAAAATATTTGATCTTATTGGTCTTATGTCACACTATGTCCTGACATCTTGCTCTGACACCACCACCCAAGTTTTCACCAAATCTGAGAGGATTTCTTTAATACTCAAAAAAATACATTGTTATTAACTGTACATTTATGTGATACCTGCTGTTTCAACTCTCTCTCTTCAACTCTCTCTCTGTCCCGGACCTGCTGTTTCAACTCTCTCTCTCTCCAGGACCTGCTGTTTCAACTCTCACTCTGTCCCAGACCTGCTGTTTCAACTCTCTCTCTCTCCCAGACCTGCTGTTTCAACTCTCTCTCTCTCCCGGACCTGCTGTTTCAACTCTCTCTCTCTCTCTCTCGGACCTGCTGTTTCAACTCTCTCCCAGACCTGCTGTTTCAACTCTCTCTCTGTCCCGGACCTGCTGTTTCAACTCTCTCTCTCTCCCGGACCTGCTGTTTCAACTCTCTCTCTCTCCCAGACCTGCTGTTTCAACTCTCTCTCTCTCCCGGACCTGCTGTTTCAACTCTCTCTCTCTCCCAGACCTGCTGTTTCAACTCTCTCTCTCTCCCGGACCTGCTGTTTCAACTCTCTCTCTCTCCCAGACCTGCTGTTTCAACTCTCTCTCTCTCCCGGACCTGCTATTTCAACTCTCTCCCAGACCTGCTGTTTCAACTCTCTCTCTGTCCCGGACCTGCTGTTTCAACTCTCTCTCTCTCCCGGACCTGCTGTTTCAACTCTCTCCCAGACCTGCTGTTTCAACTCTCTCTCTCTCCCGGACCTGCTGTTTCAACTCTCTCTCTCCCGGACCTGCTGTTTCAACTCTCTCTCTCTCCCGGACCTGCTGTTTCAACTCTCTCCCAGACCTGCTGTTTCAACTCTCTCTCTCTCTCCCGGACCTGCTGTTTCAACTCTCTCTCTGTCCCGGACCTGCTGTTTCAACTCTCTCTCTGTCCCGGACCTGCTGTTTCAACTCTCTCTCTCTCCAGGACCTGCTGTTTCAACTCTCTCTCTGTCCCGGACCTGCTGTTTCAACTCTCTCTCTCTCCCGGACCTGCTGTTTCAACTCTCTCCCAGACCTGCTGTTTCAACTCTCTCTCTCTCCCGGACCTGCTGTTTCAACTCTCTCTCTCCCGGACCTGCTGTTTCAACTCTCTCTCTCTCTCGGACCTGCTGTTTCAACTCTCTCCCAGACCTGCTGTTTCAACTTTCTCTCTCTCCCGGACCTGATGTTTCAACTCTCTCCCAGACCTGCTGTTTCAACTCTCTCTCTCTCCCGGACCTGCTGTTTCAACTCTCTCTCTGTCCCGGACCTGCTGTTTCAACTCTCTCTCTGTCCCGGACCTGCTGTTTCAACTCTCTCTCTCTCCAGGACCTGCTGTTTCAACTCTCTCTCTGTCCCGGACCTGCTGTTTCAACTCTCTCTCTCTCCAGGACCTGCTGTTTCAACTCTCTCCCAGACCTGCTGTTTCAACTCTCTCTCTGTCCCGGACCTGCTGTTTCAACTCTCTCTCTCTCCAGGACCTGCTGTTTCAACTCTCTCTTTCCCGGACCTGCTGTTTCAACTCTCTCTCTTCCAGACCTGCTGTTTCAACTCTCTTTCCCGGACCTGCTGTTTCAACTCTCTCTCTGTCCTGGACCTGCTGTTTCAACTCTCTCTCTGTCCCAGACCTGCTGTTTCAACTCTCTCTCTCCAGGACCTGCTGTTTCAACTCTCTCTCTCTCCCGGACCTGCTGTTTCAACTCTCTCTCTGTCCCAGACCTGCTGTTTCAACTCTCTCTCTCTCCCAGACCTGCTGTTTCAACTCTCTCTCTCCCGGACCTGCTGTTTCAACTCTCTCTCTTCCAGACCTGCTGTTTCAACTCTCTCTCTCTCCCAGACCTGCTGTTTCAACTCTCTCTCTGTCCCGGACCTGCCGTTTCAACTCTCTCTCTCTCCCGGACCTGCTGTTTCAACTCTCTCTCTCTCCCGGACCTGCTGTTTCAACTCTCTCTCTCCCAGACCTGCTGTTTCAACTCTCTCTCTCCCAGACCTGCTGTTTCAACTCTCTCTCTCCCAGACCTGCTGTTTCAACTCTCTCTCTCCCAGGCCTGCTGTCTCACCCTCTGAATGCTCAGCTATGAAAAGCCAACTGACATTCACTGAGGTGTTGAACTGTTGACTCTGCTGGTCATCTATGAATGTTTTGAAGAACAATCTGGCCTTATATTCTCCACCCAGCAGAACGATCTGGCCTTATAATCTCCACCCGGCCAAAAGAAGACTAGCTACCCTAGGTTTCTTCCTAGGTCCCTGCCTTTCTATGGAGTTTTGGGGGTTTTATACTGAGTTTCTGTATAGCACTTTGTGACAACTGCTGATGTAAAAAGGGCTTTATAAAATACATTTGATTGATTGAAGTTTCTTTAGTGATTAGCGGTTGAGACCACTTCCAGATCAGCACTGTTTTACTCCTGAAGTGCAAATCAAATGCTCTGATTAACATTTTGCACCAGTCAGCTTGTGTCCTGTAACCAGACAGACAACCTGGATTCCATAGTTTACTGGAGAAGAGTCCAATGGTTTTACACTACAGGGATATAATTTGTAGCAGTTCCTTCTTGTGCCACCGAGTGTCACTCGTCAGAGAGGATTCAAACAAGAAAATGTTATTGGAAATTCACTTCTGACCTCAAGCAAAACCACCTCCTAGAAACCCTTTCCTTTCGCAGATTTAACACAATATCTCCCTCTAGTAGAAAACTATGCATAATTATGATGAGCTTGTAGGGCAGGGCTGTCCAACTTGCTTCCTGGAGATCTACTGTCCTGTCGGTTCAGTCCAACTCGCTTCCTGGAGATCTACTGTCCTGTAGGTTCAGTCCAACCCTCTTTCTGGAGATCTACTGTCTTGTAGGTTCAGTCCAACCCTCTTCCTGGAGATCTACTGTCTTGTAGGTTCAGTCCAACCCTCTTCCTGGAGATCTACTGTCTTGTAGGTTCAGTCCAACCCTCTTCCTGGAGATCTACTGTACGAAGGGCTATATAAATAAATTTGATTTGAACCCTAATTTAGCGTATCTGATTCAGCTAGTGGTTTTGAGCAGCTAATTAGTAGAATCAGGTGTGTTAAATTAGGGTTGGACTGAAAACCTACAGGACAGTAGATCTCCAGGAAGAGGGTTGGGCAGTCCTGATGTAGGGGGAGAAGTCATGCATATGCAGTGGTGTAAAGTACTTGAGTAATTTTTGGGGGTATCGTCACTTTACCAATGAAATATTTTTGACAACATCCCTGGCCATCCCTACTGCCTCTGATCTGGAGAACTCACTAAACACAAATGCTTCATTTGTAAATGATGTCTGCATGTTGGAGTGTGCCCCTGGCTATCAATAAATAAACAAGAAAATTGTGCCGTCTGGTTTGCTTAATATAAGCAATATTCAATGATTTATACTTGTACTTTTGATACTTAAGTATATTTAAAACCAAATACTTCATATTTTACTCAAGTAGTATTTTACTGGGTGACTTTCACACGAGTCATTCTCTATTAAGGTATCTTCACTTTTACTCAAGTATGACAATTAGGTACTTTTTCCACCACTGTGCAAATGTTGATTTATTATGCCTAAATCAACACCCCCCCCTCCCCCCCTACAAGTGGAACAGCTGTATTGCTTGGTGGGGTAGAACAACACCAGCTATTCCTATGTAATGTACATGCTTCAACAATCACATGTACAACCAACCAAAACTTAATCTTACAGATCTTTTCATTTCTTGTAGAGGAACAAGATACACAATTATTGAAAAAAATAATAGCGCATATTGTTGTGTGTCTCAGAGCAGATATTCAAATCAGACATGAGACTTCCTGTTAGGTCATCAGGTTAATACTTTATTTGTTTGATTGTAGCGAGGAGAAAGAGCGGGAAAGAGGTGAACAAGAGGAAAGTGTTAAAGAAACAAACAAAGGGACTTTTGGGAGAACTGTGGCTACAAGCCTTTGTGTCAAATCCAGACAAAGTTTTCAGGCAACATTAAAACATTTCATATATTTGAAGAAGAAACCAAACAATAACGTATTTGTGGACTCTAAAAACTATGGCACAGTATTTACCTAAACATACACAATACCAAACAGTTTAGCCACACCCCTAGAACTATGACCAGCTTCATAGCACATTAAGCCACAACTTTTCTCCAGGTCATTTGCCATTTTGATAAATTCACCCATGTATCGTTTCCATTTCTTAAGCCAGAAAAAAAGGCACCTTGTCTGAAATCTGGAAGATCCAAACCATTTGAATACAGCTACGTTTAAATATACTGAAGCGGAGGCACAATTCATTTGAACTTACTCGACATAATATAAATATGTATATCGTCACCAGAATTCACTCTATGTCTATTTGCAGGCGTTTGGGTCAGTGATTAATCACCATGATGGCAAAAATATGTGAGAAGAAAATGTATTTTTTATTTTTTAAATGAAACACAAAAACATGTCTATCTAGTGAAATGGCCTCGATGGGTACAGTATGGTGAGTCTTTACAGCTGGGTAGGGAAGAGGGTGGGCTCGAAGAAAACCATTGAAAAAAAAACACAGGCTGTCCATATACAGTACCTCGAGGGATATGCTGCTAAGAGGCAGATGCTTTTCGGTTTTCCTTCCCCCCCCATACAGACACACATACCAGTGGAGGCTGCTGAGGGCAGGACGGCTCATAACAATGGCTGGAAAGGAGCTATTGGCATGGCTTTAAAACACATGGAGCCCACGTGCTCAATGTATTTGATACCATTCCATTTTTTTCGCACCAGCCATTTCCACGAGCCTGTCCTCCCCAATTAAGGTGCCACCAACCTCCTGTGCTACATACAGACACACGCTTAGAGAGACACACACACACACACACACACACACACACACACACACACACACACACACACACACAGACACAGAAGGCTTGTAACCACAACCAAGTCGAGGCCGTGAGCCCCTGCAGTCTGTGTTTCCGTCCTCCTGCCCGAAACGAACAGTGCAGCGGTTTGGTCGCACACAGACACCATACACACTCCAAAAAGAGGCTGTGTAAAGTGTGCGCGTTTGGGGAGGAACGGGGATAATTGGACAGCTCCCATACGGATTGTGAGAAATAAACGTGGTAGCTGCTCTGTTTTTAGGGGGTTATACTGCAGAACAAATACAAAACCAAGACAAAACAGAGATGGTGAGCTGAGATAGTGGGGGGGGGGACGACGACGACGACGACAACAGAGGAAAAAGGAGCCACGGGAAGGAAAACGTGAGAGATTTTGGATATCGAGAATAATACAAAACGGTTATGAAGCGAGTGTTGCTCATGCTTTTGTGGATACAGAACCTAAGTTTCTTGACATGTTCCTAGGACTACTGTAAATACGCATACCAGACTTCATAACGGCTCTCCACGCGTTATTTTTCAAGTCGGAAAAAACTGAACCCCATCGAACTTTATGCACCTAACCTAAAATGACATTCATATTCATAAGTGTACTCAAAACCCCTTTCATTTGCTGAAGCCACTTCTGTCACGCTAGCAAAAGGTGATATAAAAGTCAAACAAAACAAACACATGTAAATGTAACGTACAAGAGAAAGCCACTACAGAATAAGTCCCACACGACATCTGGGGAAACTCCGAGCCTCACAACGGATGCTGCTAAGCCCGGCCCTACAACACCGGCTCTAAGGGGCTGGTGACGTCACCCTTCTCTTCTCTGCCCCAGAAGAGAGGAGCTATTGGGACACGAAAAGCTGTTTTACACAAGCGGGCCCCACTGTGGCGCCATCCGACTCCATTTCCGTTGTCCTTTTCTATGCCCTTTCAGTAAAGAGGGGTCATTTTGATTTGACCCCGGAAGCTCCGTCGAGGGTACTGACCTAGGTGTGCCTGGCCTCTGTGGTTCTCTTTTAAATCTCCCTCGCTCGCTCTTTCCAGATATTACAGGAATTGCCCTGCCCTGATTCCACCCCTCTGTGTTTTCCCTAATACACTCCCCCGCTCCTCGAACCGGCCTAGTAAACGGACTGTGTCTTTGTTGGACACCAGGAGGCATCAGGGGGAGGAAAAGGGCCACTGAAGATTAAAAGATCAACCTATTTCTTATGTTGTTGTTTTTTTCAAACCTTGGAAGAGATGAGATGAGTACAAGGAGAATAGGAAGTGCGTGGTCTACACTAACCTGTGTTTCTCGCCCAGTGGTCAGCTACAGCTAAAGTACATTTACAGATCAGCTACAAGACTTGTCAAGTCTTCCACCCCCCCCCCCCCCCCACACCCCTTTTATAGGAACATTTTGCAGTTGTTTTGCGCAAGGTAAACGCTAACATGAACCCCTAAGCAGACTCATCTGGCCACTATAGTAACATAAGCCCACAAGATCTGCCATTTGTCTCAAGTACAGACTCTACTCCATCCATACGGTTAGCTAGCATTGCTACTTTGGGAACTGGAAACAGAATAATTCCTTCTACTGAACTATGCACGGACCTATAAAAGGGCTCTAGTCTAGTGTCGGAATGCTGTTAACACCACAGAACCCCCGTGGAATGATCAGCGCTCAGATGGCAGACTGCAGCCGTACAGCCGCTCGCATTCAGACACACCAGGCGAACAGAAGCCAACCCCAGCGTGCCCAACTGAATAACTCCTACATACAGGTCACGCACAGCTCCCACAAACACCTGGAGCACACGTTCACATGAGCGATCACACGCCACACACTCGTTTGATGCCATTTCAAGCTGATCCCTTTCCTTCCCTAAAAAGCGTCCCCCTAGAGAGGTGTATTCGTGGTCAGCATTATGCAGTCACTGTAAAGGAAAGCAGAGGGAAACACCCTGTTATTATTATTATAGATATCATAACGAGTCGGAGAAGACAATTATCCAAGCGCTAGTGCATAACTAGTACGACAGAAAGACATGAGAACAGAAGCCAGAGGAAAGGAGAGGAGGATATCCGCCTGTAATGATGAAATGTGTCCCTTCTTTCCTCACTCATCCTCCTCCCATTCATCCTCTCTGCCGATTCAACGCCGAGGCTCTGACTGCTACTTCACAAAAGAGAGGCCGGGGACTGTGCAAGTGGACTCAGTAACCATAAGGAGACGACTCCACCCCTTCTTCCAACCATAGGCCTGGTCATCCACTTTTAAAAATACAATAAAAGGGTCACTTCTCTCTACAACCTCTACGGCTTGCCGCCGCCGCTGCTGTCCCGCTGCTTTCTGCTGCTGCCGCCACCGCTGTTGTAGAGGCTGGGGTTGGCCACTAGGTGGTGTGGCAACATGCCAGTGTAGGGACCAGCTGCAGCAGCGTAGTTGAAGAGGGCGGGGAGGAAGGGCAGCGGCGCCACCTTGTCATCCCCAGGGGACATCATGTTCAGAGCCATGGGCAGGGAGGCCAGGTTGTAGGGGTAGGCCAGCAGCTGCGGCCCGTAGAGCAGATGGTACGGGTCGGGGTAGAAGGGCAGTTTGGCTATGTCCCCGGTAGGCATCATCTTCCCCAACGGCCCGAAGGCAAGAGGCCCGGTTGGGTAAGACATGAGCAGGTTGTCCTCCTGCTTCTTGCTAGAGCAGTAGCCGCTCTGGACGATGAGGGGCAGGGGGTAGTCCTGCATGGGGTATCCCCTGGCAGTGACTTCCCCTCTGTGAGGGTCTCTGGATGGCGCTGGGGAGTGGTCCTGGGGCTCTGCCTCGGACAGTGGGGGGACCCGTGGGAGCAGTAGGGCGTGGGCCGAAGGGCGGTCGATGCCACCGACTGACCCAGTCGGCAACTGAAGCCTCTCGGGGCCCCGTGTGCCACACATGGACTGGGAAACTTGGCGGTTGGCCTGCATCAGAAGGTCCATGGCAGTGGGGGAGAGGCATGGGGACACGGTGGGCCGCCTCTGCAAGGGACGGTTGTTAATAGTGGTTTGAATGGGTGTGTGTATAGGGGACGGTGCAGGACTAATTGGCTCCTCTTTGGGTACCAGGAGGATCACCTCCTTGTCTCTGAGCTGCTCCGGTGGGGGGTGAGATGCCCCCCTAGTCTGCTGAACCCTCTCCATCTCCCTTTCTCTCCGCCTCTCCCTTTCTAGCACTCTGTCCATATTCCTCTCCCTCTGCCTCCCCCTTTCCAGCTCTCTGTCCATATCCCTTTCTCTTTCTCTCTGCCTCCCCCTTTCCAGCTCTCTCTCCATATCCCTCTCCCATTCTCTCTGCCTTTCCCTCTCCACCTCCCTGGCTAGGATTGAGGACATGGTCAGGTCTTGTGCTTGGTTGGGACTGGGGCTCCTGGACAAGGGCAGGACCCTGACATCTTGGGCCACTGGTGAGTCCTTAAAACCAGCATGATGGAGGAGGCCCATCCCACATCCCTGCCTCAGTCCTTTCTCCACAATATCTCCCTCCCGCTTCACGCCACAGACCCCTCGGAGGGGCACTGTTGTCATAGCAACGGACGGAGGAGCAGCAGTGTGGTTGATTCTCATCTGCGAGGTCAGGTGCATGTTCAGAAAAGCGGTGGGTGGTCCGGTGACAGGTGCAGGGCTGGTCCTCCTGTGACTCTGCCCCTCCAGACTCCTCTTCCTGGGGGTCCGGTAGTCCAGACATTCAGCTCCACTGCTCATGACCAGCACACCCTGGAGGGGCGAGGTGCAGGAGGAGGGAGAGGGTGTGGGCCTGTTAGAATCGGGGATATCGGCCATGGGGATCTCTGAAGCGGGCTGAATAATCAGTGGACTGGGCTCTCGGTCAGGAACAGGAGTGGCGAGTTCATTGAGTTCAGGGCTGCTGCACAGTGTTGGAATATGGTGCTCTGCTTTCACTTTGCTAGGCTGGCTCGCGCACTGCTGTGCCTCTATGCCCTCGCTGCTATGCTGTGGTTCTGGGACAGAATAGCTGATAGCTGGGACAGACTGAACAACGGGAACATGGCCACTCATGGTGTCGAGGTCTTTGCTAGCAGTGCTAACTGTAGTCTCTGCTGCTGCTTTTGGCTCTGGCTGGGTCTCCTCCCTTTCTCTCTCCGGGGAGCTGCTTAACTCGTGGCGCCTCACGTGGCGGTTTAGCGCCGAGGATGTCTTGCATACCTTATGGCACTGCGAACAGGTGTGTCTCGCCAACGACCTCCTGCTTAGGCGACTTGGACTTCCCTTCCCTAGTATAACCCTCTCTCTCGCCCGGTCTACCTCTGCCAGCTTAGTCTCCCTCTCCACGCCCTCATCTCTGGACTGAGGTCCCGCTCGGGGTGGCACGGACAGGGGGTCGGGGGCTTTGGGGTGCCGAGTTCTCTGGTGATCCTCCAGCTGGTCCCTGGAAGGGAAAGGGGCCCTACAAAGGAGGCACACAAACTCCAGCAGGTGGCTGAGCTCGTGTTTATCCCGCTTCCTGGAGCTGGAGAACCAGCGGCCACACGTATCGCACTCCGACGCGCTCCCATCGGACCAGGGCCGGCGTTTTGTGTCCATAGGGGAGACTGAGGTAGCCAGAGGGGGTTGGGGGGAAGCCAGGGGAGGATCAGTGGTCTTAAGGTGGATTTCTTCCTCCCTCTCTTTGTCTTTCGAAGGTATAGGGGAAATACTGAGGGATTCAGGTACCTCTCCCTTCTCTTGCTCTATGTGACCTTCCACCTCCCCCTCCACCTCATCCATCGTTCCATCCTCCTCGTCTTGCTCCCCTGCCTCCTTATTTACATGGTCCACGATTCCCTCGGCCCGCTTCATAAGCCGGAGGGAGCGTTTGTAGTGCAGTTTGGCCTGCCAGTTCTTTGCTTTGTGGACGTGCGGGGCCTTCCTCTTGGGTTTGTAGGAGTAGTAGGGCCTCCAGAGGTTGTCCTCATCGTCCTCACTCTCCCCCTGCTTGCGCACCTCCTGGCGGAAGTAGTACTCTCTGACCTTGCCCGGGGCTATGGGACTTTTCTTCCTGCTCTCCCCATCTCCTCCTCTCTCCCCCTCGGCTCCGGTGCTCGAGCTGCGATGGGAGCGGTGTTTGTGGTGATGGTGGTGGTGGTGGTGGTGAGAGTGGCGAGGTTCCTTGGTCTCCAGTGGGGAGGAGTATGTCCTTTTGGCTTTGGAAGGAGGGGGGCTCCTGTCCCTCTTGAGGTCCGTCTCTGAGATACTGCGCTTGACCATGGCCTCCTCGCCTATCCGCACCGTGATCTGACACAGCGGCCCGGCTCCTTTGCCCTCTGACGACTGTTTGGCTGAGGAGCCGTCACTCTTGCTGGACTTATGATGGGACCTACCCGTCTCTGATCTCCTCTCCGACTCCTCTGTGACATCTGAACTGTCCACTAATTTAGCTCTCTTCCTATGGCTCTCCGTACTTTCCCTATGCTTTTTAACAGGCTTTGCACTGCTCTTGGGGAGGAGTGTCTGGCTGTTGCTAGATTCAGAGGAGGGACTGCTCAGGGGGCTTTTCCCACCCCCGGAGGTGACCTGGTTGCTATGGACAATGACGGATGACACTGCTGTGCCGTGCACTATGACTGATGGCTTGGGGTGTCCGTACGTGATCACGGAGGACAAACCCAACTCTGGGCTACCGCTGACCCTGGGAGTTTTAACTCTGTTGCCAACGGATACCTTGGAGCTGCTGCCACGACTACCTACCTTCTCGGATGCTGGCTCTCTGTCTGCTACTCTCCCTAGGGCCATGCCTGTTAGGGAAGGGAGCCGGATCTCTCCCTGCTCTAGGGCTACTGTGAGGGGGAAGCTGGCAGGGAACTCTTCAGGGTCTGGCTTCACACCCTTGGGTAGAGAGCCACTGATGAGGCTGCGCAGGTCACCGGGGTCCAGGGAGTCAGGCAGGCTGCAGTCCAGGGGCAGAGGGACGGAAGAGGGGTCGGAAGGGGGCAGCTGCAGGCCATTGGCCAGGGAGTCACTGTAAGTCTTGTAGGGTCTCTTCTGGGAACGCATGGGGA
This sequence comes from Oncorhynchus clarkii lewisi, assembly GCF_045791955.1. Taxonomy (NCBI): domain Eukaryota; kingdom Metazoa; phylum Chordata; class Actinopteri; order Salmoniformes; family Salmonidae; genus Oncorhynchus; species Oncorhynchus clarkii. Next base: position 26,691,951 of record NC_092155.1, on the reverse strand, counting down.
GCAGGCGGTAGAACTTGAGCGCGTTGACCTTCTGCTTGTAGCCGCCGTTAGCCGTCTTCTCGCTGGAGATGAGGCCCGGGCTGATGCCGTGGAAAGCCTTCTGGTGGGTCTTCAGGTTGTAGTACGTGGCGAAGGCCTCCCAGCAGAAGATGCACTGGTAGCGTCGCTCGCCCGTGTGCCACACCTCGTGCTTGGTGCGGTACTCGGCCAGGGCGAACACCTTGTCGCAGAAGTGGCAGGGGTACTTGCGGCGCCATGAGTGCACGTTGGAGTGGCGCTTGAGGCTAGACAGGGTCATGTAGGAGCGCTCGCACACCGAGCAGAAGTAGATGACGTGGCCGTCCACCACCTTGACGAAGTGGTCCTCGTCCCCCACAAGCTCGGACACGTCGCCTTCGTGTCGAACCAGGAGACCTCGCCCTTTCTTCCCTTTTCCAGGCTTCATATCTTCCTCGCCTGCCCCCAGAATCTGTCCACCCTCCACCCTAACCTCCCCTTCCTCCAGGGGCTCCTCTTTTGGCTGGATGGGGAGAAGGGGGAGGTTAGAGGGGATAGCCGGGGTCAGAGCGTGCCTGCAGGAGGCCTCGTGGGACTGCAGTCTCTTGTTGTGGATGAAGGCTTTGCCACAGTGCTGGCAGCTGAGGGCCCGGCCACCACGGTGCAGCCGCATGTGGGCCGTGAGAGACGAGGCGGAGCTGAAGAGGCGGTGGCACACCCCACATATCAGCTCCGCCTTGGGGCCATCTGGGGGGGTGGAGGAGGAGTGAGGAGGAAGAGGGGGTGGGATGAAAGAGGAGGAAGGGTGAGGAAGAGGAGGAAGGTGGAGGGTGGGCGGGTGGAGGTTTGGTCCAACTTGTGGGCTGCCCACCCTCCCTCCTAATTTTCCTGTTTTCTCCTTTCTCTCTGTGCCCTGCCTCCCCTGGCTCTGATAGGCCACGGCGCTCAGGTTGAACAGGATCTGTGCAGTGTCTGAGGGGGAGGCTGTGCCATTGGTCAGTCTGTGACCCTCCCCTGGGTAACCCACTATAGGCCCATTGGAGGACCTAGGGGTGAACCTGTGGAACTGGGAGTCCAGACCGGCTTTGAAAAGAGGTGGGGGGGATTTGGTGTCCTTTTTGACCAGTGCGGTAAGATCCATGGGAGAGGAAGAAGAGGAATGGGAGGAGGAGGAAGAGCATGGAGAGCTGTCATGTCGGGGCTGTTTAAACGGCCGCCGTTTGTCCGTGGTGGCGGCGGCGGCCAGTTTCCATGACGACCCCTCATTGGACCCCTTGGAGCCCGAGGAGGAGTGTCGGCAGCGAGGGGAGGACATGGCCGAGGAGGAGCGGTGGTTGTGAACGGTGAGGGCGGCGGGCAGGGCGGCACTGAGGGGGAAGCTGAGGGTGATCTTAGCGTTCTCTGGGCCGCATGCCCCGTCCTCCATCATGGCCTCCCCTCCTCGGCCCTGCCTGCTTTTACCCTTCATCTCCCCTGGTTCCTCCTCCTCTTCTTTAACCAGGTGGGTCAAGAAGGGCACCCCAAGGCTGAGGCCCGCCTCTGAGAGAAGCCTTTTCCCCTTGTCGTCCCGGCGGAGGACGTGGCAGGTGTAGATGAAGTCGAGCAGGTTGGACAGCACTCTGGACTGGAGGTGAGGCAGCTCCAGGACTCGCTCAGCCCCCCAGAAGAGGGGGTTGATGACGGGTGTCCAATACCGGATCCGAAGGCGGTGGGGAAGACGTCGACAGCAGCAGCTGGCGGAAGTACTGGCTGCAGGCGGTGCTGGCGGCGACGAGGTTGACGTCACAGAAGAGGGTGGGCCCGGCGGCCAGGTGCTGCTTGTTCAGGCGCAGCAGGAAGAGGCTCGCGTGGAGAGGGTCGCACACCTCCGACTGAGGCACCATGACCAGCCCTCAAAACCTGAGAAACGACAAGAGATGAGTGTTACAGCTAGAATGGATCCCTGCAGGCATTGTTTGTAAAATGCTGTAGATAACCGCTACATTTGAATGTATAACACCAGAAAAACTAGATTATCCTTCAAATATTCCGCCACGCTAAAAAAAAATATACTACAAGTAGCATGAGAAACGCAATAAAACATCAAAACACAAATGTTGAATGCGCCGAGCTGTCTGTTTGAACTACTTAGCAAACAGCTCGGACACCCATGCATATCCCACAAGACATGCCACCAGAGGTCTCTTCACAGGCCCCAAGTCCAAGAACAGACTATGGAACTCTATTCCACAGTACTACATAGAGCCATGACTACATGGAACTCTATTCCACAGTACTACATAGAGCCATGACTACATGGAACTCTATTCCACAGTACTACATAGAGCCATGACTACATGGAACTCTATTCCACAGTACTACATAGAGCCATGACTACCTACATGGAACTCTATTCCACATCAAGTAACTGATGCAAGCAGTAAAATTAGATTTAAAAAACAGATAAAAACACTTTATGGAACTGCGGGGACTGTGAAGCAACACACACACACGGATTCAGTACTGTAGATATGTGGCAGTGGTGGAGTAGGGGCCTGAGGGCACACAGTGTGTTGTGAAATCTGTGAATTTATTCATTTTAAAATTGTATAAGCTACACTTCATTTTGCTGGACCCTGGGAAGAGTAGATGCTGCCTTAGCAGCAGCTAATGGGGATCCATAATAAATACAAACACATGTTTAAAAAAGGGAATGGCGAGAGGAGGGAAAGAGAGCTAGAGGGAGGACTGTGGCAGTGCTGGTTTAGACGGGAAAAGCATTCCAAGGATCCATCTCGGCTGTACCACAACATTCCCGTCGCCTAATTGGAAGGCATTCAGATTTAATCAAGAATCCCCGAAATAGAGTGTCGACTTACATCCCATAGCCCTGCTAACTTAAAATAGGTTCCCATTTGGTGGGGGTAAAGGGGGGGGGGGGGGGATTCCCATCACAGCCTGCTGACCCATTCCTGGCAGTGGTCAGAATTTGCTGGCCATGACTCTAACCATTATTTGTGAAGGCAGAGGGAGAGGAGGGGAAAGCGGGAGCCAGGGAGGGTAGGGGTGGGGGGTGGGGGGGGGGGGGTTGTGAAGTTTTTTTTCCTTCCGCCCACTGCATCCGGTTCTGTCGCAGTTAAGCTCGAGAAGACGAGCAACGGTCGACGGGGCGCTTCCCATTTCAATTCTAATTTGAACGCCGATTGCGGAGGATCCACTCGCCTGCTATCTATTCATATTCAGCTCGCAGATTCGCAACAGGCAATTATTTTGTTATTCCATATTTAGCACGGGCCGTTCTATGGACTCTACAGATTGGGGAAGACGGCTGTTGAGGCCTAATGGTGCGGCAAGAAGAAAAACCCTCAGTCATGCTTTTCTGCCTGCGTTTTCAAGCAGCAGGGCAGGCAGGCAGGCCTCTGTAAAATTCCACAGGCAGCCCTGAACAGGCAGGAACTAGGTCAGCACTGTTATTGCAGAGGGAAGAGGAGGGAGAGAGAGAGAGCACTAAGGGGAGAGAGAAAAAGGGCCAGGCTGGAAACAGAAACACAGAAACGCACAGCACATACACAGCAGTACAGACAGGCAGACAAAACACAGACACACCCCCATGGGCACAAATGCACGCAGCCATACATACAGGCACCGGCAAGCACACTCACGGCCACAAAAACAAACGACTGATGGTCGCGGATGGCCTTGCTTAGAAAAACGCATGCAAAACAATGGGGTGAAGCAGAGGAGTACCCCGCCACAGAGAGTCTGTATAGGTGGAATGAACTGAATTACAGGACAGAATAAGCAGAGCTTTGAAAGTGGATTAAAAGAAAAAACCGAGAAAAAAAAATGAAAAAAAAATGCAGGAGAGGGTCACACCACGCGCACACTAAAAATCGGTTCACACGATACGCAACGAAACACAGACAGGTGAAGTCGCACAGCTACTACACACCATTGCTCTCTATTTACCCAGCGACACAGACGAGCACGGTGACTACGTGGATTAGCAGGAAGTGTGCACATAGCTAAACGGAGATACCTGGATGTTTACTGTGCAGTGTGCTGTGATAAAGCATTGTCATGCAGGAAACCCCTGATATTAGACACCAGCTACTCACAGGCCAACACAGCGTGAAACGACATGAGGACTAAAGACGTCACGGTGTCATCTGGTGCGCCGCGAAGGGAAAATTAATCTGCCGCCCCCCTCGCTCTCGCTCTCTTTCTTCATCTCGCTGTGACGCACACAACTGCATCGCCACAACCAGGGCCTTGAACAACAAACTGGCCATGCGTGACATGGGGAGGGGGGGGGGGCTTCGCACACACAGGCACCACACACAGGAGTACACACCCTCCCCCCACACACACACACACACACACGCAAGCAAGCGTCTGACCCCCAGAGTGCCAAGGACCCAGCCTCGCCCCCTAAAAAATAACGTGCCCTTTCTGAAGGATGGTGATCCACTCAAACAAACACGTTCGCTGAAGGAATGTGTCGGTCTGCGCTCGCCGTGCTGCGAAAAAAACAGAACCACAAAAAAATAAATGAACGAACGTGCAGGTACACTTGTTGTGGGACAAATGACTCACTGACAATAGGTAGAAGAACATTAGCCAGAATCACATCAGCGACAGGAAGTTGGTATAAGAAAACCTTCAATGCTACACTCCAGGGTCACAATGACCACGTTACTATTCAAGTAACTGGAGTCCTAATCAGTTAGTACGCCATGGCTCCGACCCCATCTCCTTCATGTGTAGAGCCAAGCCATAGATTAGTTACTGCAAGAGACTGTTGGGTGAGTTTCAGCTAGCATGCAGAGGATAATGTATGTGGGGCGGGGGGGGGGGGGGGGGGGGGTTCACGCTGGAGTGGGAGTTAGCTTGCCCGTTCCGCACCGTGAGCGAGTGGAGTGGGGTTGTGGAAATAGGAAGGTGTCGGTTGGGCTCTCCCTAGTGTGGAACAGTTGGGCTGTGAAAAGGGGGCTGTTGCTGGAGACAGAGACTGAACTCTCCACAAACCCCCCAACCCAGAAAACATGGTGGAGCCAGCCAGATGGGGCAGAGGGAGTAGAAGGAGGCGGAGAAGAGGAGCAGAGGGTGGACGTGTCAACACCCCCCCCCCCCAATCACTCAGCGTAAACTGTAGTATCTCAACGATTTTGCATGCCACTCCACACACCAGCTAACCTGCCCCAGGTTAAAACACCACCCTCGCCATGGCCTGTTAGCTCCCAACCCAGCACGTAATTCCTGGAATTCTGCCCCGTAATTGAATCATGGGAACCATTAAGGAGGAAAGGGGATGTCCCCCCCAAAAAAAGTACCTTGAGTCGTAAGAGTGGAAACACTACACCAATTACCTTTTTGAGGTAATTTCCCCCAAATAATTTTTCAATTTCCGTCCCAATTTTGCACACAGACACCACGTACACACACACACAACGCAGGTCTGTTAGTCATGTACAGCGTAAAAAGGCTCAGGATTGTTGGAGACGTAAGCAGCTACCAGACACTAAATCGCCATTGATAGCACAAGGCCACGTGAATGAGGGGACAACTCTTGATAACATGGAACGCTGCTCCAACGTCCCCAGAGGGCTGCTGCTGTGGCCGTAGCACCGTTGCTACAACACAGTACAACACCGTCCGACCCAGAGTGCATCACCCGGCAAGAGGCCAAACCATGACTTCGTAGACACTCGCTTTCTGCTTAAAAATCGCTCCCATCAACGAGAGATTTATGCCAAATGTCGCAATCTCAGTTTCAAAAATTGGACAATTAGAAAGGCTTAAGCGGGAATTGCACGTAAATACAGAATTGGCAGGTTAGTCAAGTCTTCCAGTGGAGACCAGTGGCAGAGAGCCTAGACAATATACAAACAAGAAAACCTGTACCTGAAAACCAACAGCTGCAACGAAGCAACAAGGCCCCGATAACTCATGACCCCTAAAGCCTGGTGGTATTGTAAAGTCACATTTCCCATACCGTGAAGCCAGAGGCTTGGCATGGCAGACATGGTGACCCATGAGGAAATATTTGACAGAGGGACCCTTTATAGTTTGTTTAAACAAAAAAGGAGGGTTTGGTTAGTTAAGGAAACAGCAATAGGGCTGTGATGTCAAAATGCCCTCCAAGGTTTAGCAAGAACCGCCTTCCGCTTCCAAAATAACCTGGCAATGAGGAGGATATTATGACACACCAAAGAACCAGGGAACAAGAGAGACGAGAACAGCATAATCTCGGCACTAGATTATATATCAGGGACATGCATGTTCAAGTTGATTCCCCAACTCTCGGTGTCCTTTTGGGAGTTAAGTTCATGGAGGAAGATCGTCCGACCGGTCACAGTGAGAAAGGGTTCCCCTAAAATACAAAGGACCCTGTGTCATGTCAATGTCCATCGCCTTGATCAGACGAGCGTTAGCTTAGACGCGTTGATCTGGACTGATTCACGCGGATGCAAAAGACGCCGAGAAATGTGAAGTTTCATCACAATCCCCGAGCGAGTCATCGCTCCTGAAAAAGAACTGCGTGGTGCGCCAGCGAGACAGGGGAGGATGAGGGAGACGAGGCCTCTTATTGGCGCCACACAGTACACACACACACACACACACACAGTGCACAGGCACACACACACAGTGCACAGGCACACACACTTAATAAAATCTTCCATTTCTCCTGACATACAAAAACAACAACAACGCCGGCGATGGAGAGACTGAGAAAAACAGGCAGAGAGAGAAAAAAAAAAAGAGAAGAGAGCAACATGTCAGCCTCTCACTGCTAGGCAAGCACACAACGAGACAACGTACCTCGGGAAACCTCCTGCTGCACCTCTGCTGTGATGTGTTCTCCCTCTCCCCTCTCTCTCTTGCTCGCTCTCTCGGGCTCTCTCTCCCTCGGTCTGTGTGAGCGCGCCGCTGTGTGTGTGTGTGTGCGCGCGTCTGCGAGAGACGGGGCACACACAGGCAGCAGTGTGTAAAGAAAAGAGGGCAGGAGCGACTCTCGCACTCTGGCTCCCGCTCTCCCTCGCCTTCTCTCTCTCTCCCTCGCCTGCTCCGCTCGCTCGCTCACTTCAGTTTTGCCTCTGACACATGATTCTCAGTGTTTTTGCCTATTTTTTTTTTCAGCAAGTGAATTTTTTCACCCCCCCATCTTTTCTATTCTCTCTCCACCTCCTCCCCCACCCCCTCTGAATCCAATCCTCTTTTTATTTGGAAGTGTTGTTCTCCAGCCACACACACGTGCACACACAAACACGCACACTACTTTATATACACAAAGCCTGGCGAGATAGGGAGAGAGGGAGAGCAAGGCAGAGGACGCCATTTAAGCAGTTAGTTACGAGCACTGCCAGTCCCCAAAATGGCTGAAAACAAACAGGACCAATGCCAACAAAAAAACAAAAAACCTGGGAACTAGGATAGATAGAGAATGGGGGGAGGGGGGGGTACAGACAACAGTCTGATGGCCGATGGGAGTACTCGTAACTGAAGAAAGGAAGAAGGCAAAGATCAAAGAAAGAGAGAGAGATTAGGGCAGGGACACACTGCCCTCTATTTTTATTGCCTCTTAAAAGGTTTCAAGTTTATGGGGAGCGAGCGATGGCGACAAAAATCAGGTGTGTGTTTCGGGTTCACTGCGAGTGTATGACCCTAAGGCCAACTCTACCCTGCTGTACGACTGATGGATTGATTGACAGCCAACAGAAACCTGCGTGGCCTTGCCGTGTTTGTTTATGTCAAAAAGATCCGTTAACTTACCTGGCAAAATAAATAAATTATTTACTAGGAACCAAATGGAAGAAAAACTTCTTCCACATTTTGCTGTGTTTCATCCTGAATTTTAAAATAGTTTAATTTTGATTTTTGGGAGACTGGCCAAAACAATACCTCATAATTCCAAAGGGGAATGATAATATATAATTAAATAATATATCGCAGATTCTTTTATCCAAAGCATACTTTTTTTTTTTTAAGTAAGGGTAGTCCCGGGGATTGAACCCACAATTATTTTTTTAACCTTTATTTAAGTAGGCAAGTCAGTTAAGAACAAATTCTTATTTTCAATGACGGCCTAGGAACAACTGCCTTGTTCAGGGGCAGAACGACAAGAAATTTACCTTGTCAGCATGGGGATTCGATCTTGCAACCTTTCGGTTACTAGTCCAACGCTCTAACCACTAGGCTACCTGCCGCCCCACTATCTTGGCGTTGCAAGCATAGTGCTCTACCAACTAAGCTACAGAGGCCCAGAGAATTATGATGTCATTGTATATATAAATATATTTTTTTTTACAAATGAATCAAAAATGCAAAGTTGAAATGTCTTGAGTCAATAAGTATTCAACCCCTTTGTTATGGAAAGCCTAAATAAGTTCAGGAGTAAATATTTGCTTAACAAGTCACATAAGTTGCATGGACTCACTGTGTGCAATAATAGTTTAACATGATTTTTAAATGACTACAGCACCCTAGTCATAGACTGTTCTCTCTTCTACCGCACGGCAAGTGGTACCGGAGCACCAAGTCTAGGTCCAAAAGTCTTCTTAACAGCTTCTACCCCCAAGACTCCTGAAGAGCTAATCAAAGGGCTACCCAGACTCCTCTTTTGCTCTGCTGCTACTCTCTGTTTATTATCTATGCACAGTCACTTTAACTCTACCTACATGTACATATTACCTCAACTAACCGGTGCCCCCGCACATCGACTCTGTACCGGTACCCCCTGTATACAGCCTCGCAACTGTTATTTTACTACGGCTGTTTAATTATTTGTTACTTTTTTTCCTTCTACTTAACACTTATTTTATTTACTTTTCTTAAAACATTGTTGGTTAAAAGCTTACAATTATCTGTAAGGTCCCTCAGTTGAGCAGTGAATTTCAAACACAGATTCAACCACAAAGACCAGGGAGGTTTCCAATGGCTAGCAAAGAAGGGTACCTATTGGTAGATGGGTAAAAAAAAAAAAAATAATTATAATAATATCCCTTTGAGCATGGTGAAGTTTTTAATTGCACTTTGGATGTTGTATCAATACACCCAGTCACTACAAAGATACAGGTGTCCTTACAAACTCAGTTGCCGGAGAGGAAGGAAATCATGAGGCCATTGGTGACTTTAAAATTGTTATAGTTGAATGGCTCTGATAAGGAGAAAACTGAGGATGGATCTACAACATTGTAGTTACTCCACAATACTAACCTAATTGATGGAGTGAAATGGAAGCCTGTACAGAATAAAAAATATTCCAAAACATGCATCCTGTTTATAACAAGGCACTAAAGTAATACCGCAAAAAAATGTGGCAAAGCAATTACTTTTCTGTCCTGAAAACAGTGTTATATTTGGGGCAAATACACAATACATTACTGAGTACCACTCTCCATATTTTCAAGCACAGTGGTGGCTGCATAATGTTATGGGTATGCTTGTAATCGTAAAGGACTGGGATGTTTTTCAGGATAAAAAAGAAAACGGAATGGTGCTAAGCACAGGCAAAATCCTAAAGGAAAACTTGGTTGTCTGCTTTCCACCAGACAATAACCTAAAACAAGGCCAAATCTACACTGTAGTTGCTTACCAAGAAGACAGTGAATGTTTGTTCCTGAGTGGCCGAGTAACAGTTTTGACTTAAATCTGCTTGAAAATATATGGCAAGACGTGAAAATGTTTGTCTAGCAATGATCAACAACCAATTTGACAGAGCCTGCAGAATTTAAGAATAAATGGGCAAATGCTGCACATCCAGGTGTGGAAAGCTCTTTAGAGACTTACCCAGAAAGACTCAAAGCTGTAATCACTGGCAAAGGTGACATGTATTGACTCAGCGGTGTGAATACTTATCTAATCAATATGTATTTTATTTTTCATAAATTCTAACATTTTGTAAAAAAGTGTCTTCCACTTTGGCATTAGTGGACAAAGATCGTTGACAAAAAAATGACAATTAAATTAATTTGAATCCCACTTTGGGATACTTTCAAAAGCTAATTGTCCAACAAGAACCTATCATTTCCATTGCAAATGTTTTGCTAGTGTGCATTAGTGAATTACAACCCAGGGGTGTATTCATTACGCTGATTCTGCTGCAAAACGTTTTGCAACAGAAACCGTTTACTCCAATCGGGAAAACGTTCTGCAACAAAAACAAGTTCCTATTTGACAAATTCAGAGAGGTCCCTCCCAGTGTCATTACGCTTGCATCCATTTGGTTCTTAAACGGTAAATGGTTTCCGTTGCAAGACATATTGAATACACCCCTGACTTAACAAATGTTATCTGACAACCAAATGGGAACCAGTCAAAAACAACGGGTATCTTATGTTCTGGAAACGTTACTTGTTAGACAGGATACCACCGCCATCTTGGCCCTGACTAACTTCTTACAATTCCACACGAGACAAAAATTAATGGCATTCCACATACCCCACATCTCTAACTACCCCAGACTGCTCTGCTTCTCAACAGGGGGGAGGGGGGTCAGTAGAAAGAGAGAGGGGCAGGAGAGAGGAGGTGGAAGGGGGGAGAGAAGAATGTTCAGGACTTTACAGCCATCACACATATCCTACTTCCCCATCCTCTTACACTGCTGACACATGCACAGCAGCAACCCCCCCCCGCCACCACTCCCTCCTGCTCCTCCCCCATTGTATACTAGCACACTTGTCTCCATGGGAACGGAGCTGGGATTGGGTGTTGTTGCTGTGACCTCTCTGGCTCTGCAGGAACTTTGTTGCTTTTTATCCCTCTCCCCTCCAATGCACTTTTTCACCAATGGCGCGAGAGAAAAAGAGAGCGAGTGTGTGGGGGACAGAGTTTGAGTGTGCTTGTGACAGGGCACATAAAGCATGTGGCACATAAAGTGTATGAGAGATGGGGGGGTGGGTAAAATATTGGGGGGTGGGTAAAATATTGGCCGTTGGCGGTCATAACAGTGAGGGGTGTGTGCGCGCACGCTTACGTAACTGGAGTGTGGCCAACCAGTCCCACACATGTGTGCAGTGTCCCGTGGCAGCAGCGGCGGCCAGCCCCCCCAACTCTGTATTCAGAGGGAGTCCCGTTGTCCAGCCGTCCCTATTCATGGGCGTTTGCCCAAACGTGATCATAGCTTTTCATGCTGTGCTACCAAGCGACACACACATCTGAATGCACAACGATGGAAGCGCCAAGGGAACCATCTTGCTGGGAAATCAGAGCCATTATGGAGTGCTACATTCAAAACCATTTACCGTTAATAGGGAAAAGCATCGTTTTAGAAACACTTGACAAACTTCACCCACACACAAGTCTTGAAAGTAAATGTATTGAAAACAGCGTGAGAACAAAGAAATGTCGGGTATTTTGGTTTGCAATCAATAAACAACAAAAATATATTTGCTCTGAATTGTTAAATGGTTGTCGAGTTTGACAGTGAGACTGAAAAATAGGGACCTGAAAACTATTGAATACTTTCAACAGTGTAATTGATTTCAACAGTGAGCGGGCCTCATTCATTCACCAGCGCTTGACAATGTATTAAATAGAATTTGGTCTCATCAGAGTCCTGCTTGAAACCACCACAACCATCACTGGTCCAGATACAGATACCTAAGCGGGTGCTGCTGCATTGACAATAATTTAACTTGCAGCCTTGAATTCAAGTTTACTGAAGCCTAGAGAAGGACTATAATCAAAACAAACCCTAGAGAGACTGACCTGCTTAAGTGGTAAGTCCAGAGGTGTTGACCTCAGGTTTAAAGGTCAGGGGTCGTCTTAAAAGGGGAACAGGAAGTGGAGTCGCTCCACAAAGGGGTCAGGTGGGCGGCCATTCGCTCTGGCCTGCAGACAGGAAAACGTGATAAAAAAATAAATTGCGAGACTTGCACATCCACACACACACGCAGAATTGCATACAAGCAAACTTGCAGACACACTCCTATGTGCCACATGCAGACACATATTGGAACTATTAAACACACAAATACATACTCTTGTACAAATGCACATGATTTACTGCGCACATCATGTCTGTCACATGATTAACTGCGTACGCTCGGCAGATGCCCCAAAAGCAGCAGCGTGTCACAGCGGGTGACTGTGGCGGGTGGATACATTAGAATATCAGATGACGGAAATGGGGTTTTAGCACTAAATGGCTACTAAGTGATTCATATCCCCACGGTGAATGAGTATGGCCAGAGCCAGCACGCTTGTGTGATTGCTGAGCAGGCCTTGTGTCTGCGCCAACACAGCCCGTGTTGAGTCACACAACCTGCGCCAGTGAAATCTGGAAAATTAGAGCTGAACAACACTGAATGGAGGTTACTAGAGGATAGTGACTAGCTTTAGTTTAATATGCAACCGAGAGCAGACCTAAAATGCACGCACGCTCGCGTCAAGGGAAAAAGGAAAGGAAATGCTGCCAAAAGAGACTGGATAGGATGGGTGGAAAATCATCTGGGAGGGGTGCCTGATACGGTTTGGGGTGATGTTTGGAAGGGGGAGGAGGGAGTTGGTTTTTCCACTGCCAGGGAAAGAACTGCTAAATCAAATTAATTAGCTTCTTCATCTCCAGGCAGCTACTCAGGCATGCTGTAATGGCAAAGAGAGTGGGAGGGAGGGGGAAGTAGGGAGAAAGAGAGTGTACACAAGAGAGAATTTGGTGAAGGGGTGACTAGCCTGTTGTGTAGATTCAGGATAGCTGGGAGGAGGGTTAGTGGTGAGTGAGGAGGTCATATTTCCCAGAGAGGGTTGTTTTACTGGCGTTCAGTGGTGAGTAGGAAGTGGCTCTATGGTGACTGTGTAGCAGGCGTGCCGGTAGCGCTGCACTCCGGGCGAATGATACTTCCTGTTCCTAAGATGGCATTGTTTTTCTGAGTGGTGTCAACATCCCTGCTCTTCCACCATGTCTCTTTAAGAGAGCTATGGCAAAGAGAGCGAGAATGGCCGTAAGGGACAGCGGGGGAAAAAAAGAGGGAGCGTGTGAGGGGGGGTGGAAACACTGTGGGTGAGGGGGGAGACAAAATCAAATCATTCCCCAGTGACAAAAAACAGGACAAAAAGCACTATGATAATACCGTTGACGTCGGGAGAGAGGGAAAAGAAAGGGAGCGATAAAGGAAAAGTGAGAAAGAAAGAGGCAGATGGTCAGAGGCTTCGGCGCCGTGCCAGGGAAAACACTAGAGGCAGAGCAAAGAAACTAAAAGAGAAAAAAAAAATAACAGTGGTGGGGCAAGGGGAGAGCCTGCGGCCAGCATGTGGTAGTCTCTACAGCGCAGTATGAGAGAGGGGGGCAGAGAAGAGAGGGGGAGAATAGTGGTGAGTGGAGGTGGTAAGGGGGAGAGCGAGAGGGCAGAGGGCATAAGAGAAAGAGGCAACGGGGAGGGAGAATTAGGCAGAGGGGAGGAGGTAAGGGAGTGAGGAAGCAAAACAAATAAAAGGGAGGTAAAGAGAATCAGGGAAAGGGCGTGAAGGATAGACAGACCCGAGAGAGGGAGAGATGGCCAGAGCCAGTCCCCTGGGGGAGGATAGTAGGATTCGGTGGTGCTGCTGGGGCCAGATCTGGCCGGCGCCGAGCGGGAACCCAGATTAACACTAAACCGATTGCGCAAAGAGGTGGGATCAAGTGTAATTAATTTAGCACCTCAGATAGTTCTGGGAGAGGAAGAGGCTCCCAAAGCCTTCACACAAAGTTGGATCATGTGTGTGAATCTCCTCCAAAAGCTATCTGTGCGTCCTCTAAAAAGTATCTCAGACTTGGACCCGTAAATATCGAAGCGTTTTAGATTATTAGATTAGTTTGCCAAAGAACGCAAACATCCCTAGAAAAATATGCCCACATGAGACAGAGGTTGGATCTGGAGGGATAGATGGATGATAATAAGGGGCGCATAAAAGATGGAGCCACTTGGCAACATCATCAAAATAAACAGTAAAGGGAACAGGACATTCCCTGCGCTCCCACTGGAATGCCTTTCAAGAAAAGTGCTCACTTTGTTCCGTTGATTTTTTTTTTAACAAGCGAGAGCGTGCCTCTTAGCCAACGTCATGATACATTTTATTACGAAACAGCAGGGCCAGTGTATATACACTTAAACTGTAGGGTCTTTTTTTAATTGAGTTGGAAGCTAAACATTTATGCTTGACCACTTGGTCTGTTAGGTACTGATATTATCAGAGTGGGCTGATTTAATTGGATCATGTAATCGCAATTGAATCATTGCAGATACTGCTTGGTCGTGAATGGAGGGAATTCACGCTTGATTTAGAAACCGCAGTCCCATGTTGTGACCCAGTCAGTCGGCCTACTAACAGAAAACCTGGCTGAGAAATCAGGCACACGCAACAGGACTGATATTTTATGTGTTTATCCAGATTTTACTCTGTGACCTGATGGAACAACCTTAGCATGGTATACACAAAGCATGTCATCTTGTTTTTATGCGGGATGCTTTATGCGTACCTTTACAGTGTGACAGACAAGGATAAACACACAGCAAACCAGATCCACGAATTATAGGCCTGCACTGCAGGTGCATTTGTAGCTGGGACATCAGTGGCCAAGGCGGATGAGAAAAGCCACATAATCTAGCGCATCTCATATGTCTCTTACCTTCCGTCGCAGACAGGAAGGATGTTTAAATAAGGGTCCAGAATCTCGTGTCAAAGTGGAGTAACGGCTCCCTCTCCCTGGTTGTCTCTCTTCTCCCGCTCTCATTTAAGGGGCTGCGTGGTCATTCTGACGTCTGCATTGGTCGTGCAGCATTTACCGTGATATGGTCTCTGCAGAAGTCTGGGCATTTATAATTCCTGCGCTTCGCGGAGCAACGCAGAGCTGTTTTTTTGTTTTTGTTGAGCTGTTGTGAAGGAAGTTGTCAAGGAAGTGAGTTTGTGTTGATACGGGACCTCCCGCCCCCACTTACCGTTAACCAATCATGTCAATGCGTTTCTGTACAGAGCCCTCCGCTTTGTTACATTTGAGAAGCGCACCGCGAGCATAAGAGCTCATTTTGGCCTCTGCCTGCCTCCAGAGGCTTCGCAATTGCGTCACACCATCCATAAACGTGCCCCCGACCACGTTTTGGATCAAGCATAAATAGGCTCTTACTGTGCTATGGAGAACACGCTAAGCTCCAGGGTTCTCCCTCGCACATTTTTTATTTAACTAGGCAAGTCAGTTAAGAACAAATTCTTATTTACACTGACGGCCTACCCCGGTCAAGCCCTCCCCTAACCCGGACGACACTTGGCCAATTGTGCGTCGCCCAATAGATACTCCCGATCGGTTGTGACACAGCCTGGAATCGATGCAGTGCCTTAGACCGCTGCGCCACTTGGACGCACCAAATGTAAAGAATGACCCCACTAAAATGTAAACAACGTAAGAGGCGTTACGCCATCTTGTGGACTGGCTATGCCATTGTTTTATTTTTACTTTGTCATCATAGAAGGCTATATTTGTTTGCAAGAAATGGAAGTTAAAGGTGTTTTAAAAAAAATCTAAAGTGGTCCTCCTGGGCTCCCTCGGCCATACTCCTTGTTAAAAAAATAAATCATAGTGAGACCTGCAGCTCCCTCACTTGCTCACACAAAACATGCACTGCCAGGCAAACACTGACATCACCAAACGAGAGCTCCCTCTGAATAAGGGCATCTTTCTCCACATAAACCAAACTCACAAGGACAAAACAGGTACGTCACCCATCCCACTGAGAACACTATGCCCCACTCAAATGTAAAGTGTTTGACACACAAATAACATGTGACGGGAGAGGTATTAAACATGTTATCGCCCATACTCACAGATCAGTCTTCACATGGTAGATTGGTGTGGGCCCTCCTATATGGCTAAACATCAGAAATGCTTTATAACCTCCATTCATGGGGGATTGTGCTGATGAATCAACATTAATGTACAGTATATTGACCAGGTAAACGGTTTTGAATGTAGGCAAACTACACATCAAATGATACATATGCTAAGCTGCTGACATACAGCTGTTATTGCTGCCATTTCCCACCATGTCACTTGTCTTGTTGCCAGTAGAGGGAGCTGAGAGCAGATCGGGGACATTTGTGCACTTGAACTGTTGAGCAAAAAAAAAGCATGCCATTTGCATTGTAGCCCACAAGAGGGAGCCAAAAAGCTGATGGTGCTTTTGTATGACTGCACCATGTAGAAGCCTTTGTTTAACAAACGTTGACTTGTAAATAAATAAACAGACCACAATGATATGGCCAACAGGAATCTCTAATATGTGGATAACATAGACGAAATCAAAAGCAACATTTTAACCCAAGTGCTTGGGAGTAATAAGGATACAGCTGATCTACAACAGCTTCCCAGTGGGAACTTGAGAACTGTGTTCCTCTGTCACAGCTAGAATCTGCCAAAGAAAAGATGAGGGCAAAGAGGCGTGTTGATAATGGCGAAACCCATTCAGTTCCCCAAATACATAAACAGAGTCAAGAAGTAACTTCAATTTCTTTATTACTTTAAAACAAGAAAATAGCTACAATCAGTTAATGTCATCTAAACAATAACTATGAGGGGTACATATTAGCAACCGCCATTAACACTTAAGGAGCTGTAGTTAACAGAGAAGAGCTAAGTCACTTAGAATTGTATTTGCAAATTGACATGCAGTTTACAGTTTCCGGGCCTCCCAAGTGGCGCAGCAGTCTAAAGCACTGCATCGCAGTGCAAGAGGCATCACTACAGACCCGGTGTTCGATCCCGGGCTGTGTCACAACTGGCCGTGATCGGGAGTCCCATAGGGCGGTGCACAATTGGCCCAGCGTCGTCCGGGTTAAGGGAGGGTTTGGCCGTCATTGTAAATAACCATTTGTTCTTAACTGACTTGCCAAGTTAAATAAAAAATAAACAAGTATAGCGCAATGTTATCGTATCTGTAGTACTTCCCTTTTAAACATACTTTCTCTTCTCTAAAAACCCTGCTACATCCAGGCTACATATTTAATCAAGAACACACCAAAAACTGGTTAAAGCAAAGGGAGAACATTCTAAAATATATTTAGGCGCTTTAGGGTATAAACAGTGTATTTTTTGTTAAAGACCTCTTGGCATTGAGGAAATATACTGTAGCTAGAGTTGTGTGAACAATGTCTACAGTAGCCGTCCTTGGTCCAACTCCAGATCTAACAAGATTATTATATTATGTAACAGGCTAAAGTGAAAACACCTCTGGTGCCTAGTGAAGTAGGCTGTTTGTTGATTAGTCTGGAACTTATAGTTGAAATATAGCCTAACATTTGCAACATCTAGGACAAACCAAATTGGCATGCAAGCTTGTTGACAAGACAGGATAACAAGAAGCTAACTATATGCACTGTGGAAACAGGCAGTTTGTGAAACTGAGAAAATCAAGCACTTTACTTGATTAAACTCAATGTATACATTACCTGACTAGCCAACATGAAGCAATCGAACGTTACACAATCGATTTTCAACTCTTTTCGAGGCATGCTCAATCCATTCTGGTGAAGGCAAACTTTCAAGTTAGCTGGTACCTAACAAGACTCCATTTTTCTTGCCAACAAGAAGCAAAAGCACCAGTCACAACACCGCCATGTTGAGACGAGGTTCCAACGAATGTACAAAGTTAGCAATTTGGTAACTATTGTTACTAGCAAGCAATACAGACAGGGAAATAAATATTCGTGTAAATAGTCAAGTATCCTATTAAATATGTGTACATATATTGAAGATATTAACATGAAATGTCATGAGTTGTTATCTGCTCTGACAGTGCCAGACAAAACCATGACCATAGTGTTTTGACCATGTCTACAACTCGGTTAGCTAGCCAGCCAGCTAACAGACCACGCAACATGTGGATAAATAACTTTAAGTCAGGTAGTTAACTAAATGATAAAAACGAACATTAAATGCCACCCTGTATTTCCTATGGATTTACACGCCAAGTTATACCTTTGAACAACATGGCACAGTGTATGAGTTTGGCTTGCTAGTTAGCGACCCGGTCTCCCAGGAGTCCCGGTGGCCATTTTTGTTTGCCAACTAAACAACATATTAAAGCCATCAGATGCGTCTATATTGGCATCGGTGACATTGTAACAAATAAATCAGCGCTAAAATAATATCTAAAACAAGTTGCTAATTTACCATCCTTAAGTAATTACAGTATCCAACTGGCGGGTTTCACTGTTTAGCTCGCTTGCTCCCACAAAGGGGTAACGCTGCTAGCTGGCCGCATCTCCAACAAGCCAACGTTACCTACTAAGTCTTCTTAGGCGATTATCCAACTCTTGAGGATAATAAAACATTAATACTTGACTTAACACCAACCAAATGTTAGTTTACTAGTTGATGTTACTAGTTCATAACTATACATGTTTAATTTTGCATGGACTTTTGTTAGCTAACAAGACACTTCTTACCGCCAAAGCCAGGCTGTGTCACTGCGTTAAACGTGGCCTTCCAATCTCGTCCCTAATTCAGAAAAATCATCCATTTACATTACAAATTATAGCGACGTTTGGTCTGAAAACGTGTATTTCAAGCTTTCCCGTTTGAATTATGGTAAAGTATTTCACGGGTATTGTAATTTAACACCGCAGGCTTTCCCCAGACTTTCCCAGTTGAAGTACTGAAAAGAACACTGATCGCTTGATACTGGAGACCGAGGATTCTTGCATAGTCCCGTAAAAACCAAAATGTTGTCATAAAATAACAGTAATTTCGACATATTCTTAAAAAAGGTCGAAAACGAACTACAATAAACTGGTTTTAAATACAAAACAAAGAACAAACTAGTTAAATATGCCTTTGATTTACGAAAGGTCGAGGTAGGCCTCATGCGCAAGCTTCTTTTTCCAGAGTCGTAGCTGATCCAGAGCGAGACGAACGAGACAAGACAGATTTTTTTTAGTTTTGCTTAGAGGGAAAAATTACGAATCGGTAAAATTCGGCAAAGATCGGGAACAAGGCGGGTTTAACGAAAGTTATCCCAACGCCATCATATCTCTATAGCCATTGGTCAATCTATATGTACTAATGTACATTAATATTATAATTGACCAACCACACGGCATCTTATTGAATATTAATAGAACTACAACCAAACCTACGTTGTAGCCCCTCCTCTGCTCTGCTCTGACCAATGGTGAACACGTCAGCCAATTTAGTGCCCGCCTTATGTTTCAATTGGTTAATAAAGAAAACGTAAGCTGCCATTGGTCATGCGTCTTATGAAATGCATTATTCATGTTGTGATCCTGTGTAGCCAATTAACGTTTTACTACACAGATCCATAACCCGCCTCCTGACTGTTCAGCCCCTGCTTCGTTGAGTGTGTCAACCTGTACCAAAGTCTCCTGTCTATATAAACACGCGTTGGCGGTTTTCAAGCTCAGATGCGCTTAGAGCGCGCTGGAGTGTAGATCAGGAAAAGAAAGGGGGACAGCTGGTAGTCATAGTAGATAGGAGTAAAGCGTAAATAAATAGACTCCTAAGGCAGTAAACAACGTGGGTTCTCAGGATATCGCTTTCGGAGACATTCCGGTCACCTTTGGCGGTCTGGCCAGAGTCCTGGTGACAATTTATAGCTATTCCTTCTTACAAAAGCGGCGTGCCGAGGGAGGACGCGTCTCTTTGAATAGACAGGATGCACGGACCGCCCTCCGGCGACAGCGCATGCCCATTGCGCCTCATCAAGAGAGTGCAATTCGGCATCATCAGCCCAGATGAGCTTGTAGGTTTTGGGGTGGGGGGATTCGTTTACTTTCTGAACGTTCTCACATTGATCTTACTTTTACATGACTATACCTAGAATGTATCATTGATGACAATGGATGTGCTACAAAGGAAGTAGCTTACAGCTAGCCTAGCTAATGTTAGCTAGCTAAGCCATGTTGGAGCTTGAGCTAACTAGCTAGCTAGCAACAGCATGTTGTAGGAAGTTCGACAAACTTTCAGCACACACAGTATTTTCCATCTGAGCTAAACCATATGTCATGAATCAAACTCCCTTTTTATTTTGAAAATACATGTAAACAAATACATTTAGCTACTTTACTGAACTTCGTTCTGTTCCCAGAAAGTTACATTCACAAACACTAGATGTTCCCTCTTGTTGTAATCTATATGTGGTATATCATAATAAAAGGTAACGTCATTAAAGTCAAAGCTATGCATGTTTTCTTTACGTTATGTTTTATTATTAGTTTTTGAATAATGGTGTCTTGGCAATAGAATGCATTGTTTACATAATCCTCTAGTCAATTTGCTCACCTCAATTGATTTTATCCAATTAGTTGGACATCAATTGATTTGTCCGAGTATCAATGCTGGTTTAGAAATGCAACTTTGATCAAAGTGTACCAATGTTCTTATAGAGGAGTAGGTACGGCTGTCATATCTTGATTCAATCACTGATTTCGCAGGGGTTATTTGTTCTGAAGGAGTTTCACCCGACCTTAAAAGTTGGTTTGAGAAATATGTAAGCCATTTTCCAATGTCTGTAAACTTGTGACTGCTTTACTGTTCTATGTGTATTTACTTAGGCAATTAATTTTTGGTACCGGAATTGATGTAGACCATGGTTCTCCCTCTAGAAACGGATGTCTGTCACAGAAGGGGGAATCAAGTACCCCGAGACCACAGAAGGAGGGCGTCCCAAACTCGGTGGGTTGATGGACCCCAGACAAGGGGTCATCGAACGATCCGGAAGGTGTCAAACATGTGCAGGTACAGGAAGTTACCAGGATGTTGTAATTTTGTGGTTAAGGCCACCACTACTGTGCTGGAATGTTTTTTTTTTTTTTTTTTTTAAACATAGTTGTTTTCGCTGTTCAGGTAACATGACAGAATGCCCGGGCCACTTCGGCCACATAGAGCTGGCGAAGCCGGTGTTCCACGTGGGCTTCGTCAACAAGATCATGAAGGTCCTCCGGTGTGTCTGCTACTCCTGTTCCAAGCTGCTGGTCGACACGGTCCGTAACCCTCCATTCCTTCATCACACTACCGCTACACAACCTATATGTAACATGTACCAATCTGCTCCCGTATTCAGTACTTGTGATGCTCACAACATGGCACACTCCAGACAAAAAACAATACGCCTACTTCTACGCCGCACAGCATACACAGAATATTTAACACGGCATATACTCCTGATATCTAACTGATTTTTATTTGATGGGTATAAGAATTATGGATCAAGGCATACTAATGATTACATGTTGGTCCTTACATGGAATTATATTACACATATTCCATTGACTTGTTGATGCGATGGGGCGTGTTCAGCAGGATGTACCGCTTTGAAACGTTCAGATATAAATATGCTATGTTGAACGAACATGCATCTCTGACATGTAGAATAAGGAATCACGTCGGCTCTATTTGTGGTATTTCTATCTGCAACGTTAAAGAAAGGCCCTGGTGTCTCCTTCCTTCTAGAATAATCCAAAGATCAAAGACATCCTGCAGAAGTCCAAGGGGCAGCCCAGGAAGCGTCTGACCCACGTGTATGACTTGTGTAAAGGCAAGAACATCTGCGAGGGCGGAGAGGAGATGGATAACAAGTTTGGAGTGGAGCACGACAGTGAGGACATCACTAAGGAAAAGGTACTGTCAGCGGGGACGCTTGTCATTTGTAGGTCATCAATACGTAAACTCATATTTTTATTTTCTTTTTGTGCTCTCATCTCATGTAGTAAGATCTTTTATTTCCTCATGGTCCTCTTGTAACACACACTCTCCTTCACTCTCCCAGGGCCATGGTGGCTGCGGGCGCTACCAGCCGCGTATCCGCCGGTCGGGCCTGGAGCTGTATGCCGAGTGGAAGCACGTGAACGAGGACTCGCAGGAGAAGAAGATCCTGCTGAGCCCCGAGCGTGTCTACGAGATCTTCAAACGCATCTCGGACGAGGAGGACGTCATCCTGGGCCTTGATCCCAAGTTCTCCCGGCCCGAGTGGATGATTGTCACGGTACTCCCTGTGCCGCCGCTAGCTGTCCGGCCCGCCGTCGTCATGCAGGGCTCCGCCCGTAACCAGGTGAGGAAGAATGACTAGCCGTTGAAGAGTTTTCACCGAAATGTCAAGAATTGAAGGGGGTTTGGTGACTTTCGGGTCATTTTTCCTGCCGCTGTTGAGATTGTTCAACTCATTTGTTTTACCATCATCGTTTAACCGCGTCGTGTCCCTTTCCCTGTCACCCAGGACGACTTGACACATAAGCTGGCCGACATAGTCAAGATCAACAACCAGCTGCGGCGGAACGAGCAGAGCGGCGCGGCGGCCCACGTCATCGCCGAGGACGTGAAGCTGCTGCAGTTCCACGTGGCCACCATGGTGGACAACGAGCTGCCAGGCCTGCCCAGGGTACGCACAGTAGCAGTGACACTTGAGGGCACCAATTGGCACAACATTACTGTACTACTTACCCATGCCAATGTGGATTGTTACTATAGATATGTAGTCTTACTGTCTTTGTTTGAATTGAACACTGTCAACATATATTAAAGTAAGACTAAAGAATACAATTAAAAGTGCTCTTTTGTTAGACCCGTAAGACCACCTATTCAACCCATAATAACTGGGGTTATTTCATTTTCAGTAATTGCTGATAGTTGTGAAGGATCGCCAGCTCTGTTCTGAATCTGCTTGTGCTGATTTTGAACTTTCTCTTAACTCCCAGGCAATGCAAAAATCGGGCCGCCCGCTCAAATCCTTGAAACAGCGTCTGAAGGGGAAGGAGGGGCGAGTCCGAGGTAACCTGATGGGGAAACGTGTGGACTTCTCCGCCCGAACTGTCATCACCCCCGACCCCAACCTGCAGATCGACCAAGTGGGTGTCCCGCGCTCCATCGCCGCCAACATGACTTTCCCAGAAATCGTCACACCCTTTAACATTGACAGGTACGGCAGAGAGACTAAACCAATTGTTTAGTGTTTAAACTGACCGTGTGTTGGTTCTAATGTTGACAGTCCTATATGTCACCAGGTTACAGGAGTTGGTGCGCAGAGGCAACAGCCAGTATCCTGGAGCCAAATATATCATCCGAGACAACGGGGACAGAATCGACCTGCGGTTCCACCCCAAACCAAGTGACCTTCACCTCCAGATCGGCTACAAGGTGACCCTCAAAAGACGAGATGGTCGTCATTTGTGGAATGTTTACCGAGTGACTTGGACTTGATGTAATGCAATGTCACTTTTATGAACTCGTTTTTGTTCCCATCAGGTGGAAAGACATATGTGCGACGGTGACATCATCATCTTCAACAGACAGCCCACTTTACATAAAATGTCTATGATGGGGCACAGAGTCCGAATCCTTCCCTGGTCCACCTTCCGAATGAACCTCAGGTACATCTATCAAGTCTAGAATTATCCCTGTTTCAGACTACACCCAGATACCCGAGTGGGTGTTTGTTGGCGTAAACACTGACAAGAATGTTGGGTAGAGAGTTGATACAGAACAAATGTTATTTCATGATTGGGACTAGTGCTCATGTAGTATCGGATGATTTTTCTCAGCTCAAGCAAACGAGAACACATTGACCATATGACATAAAACGGATCCTGGATGGTGACATTAACTACTCTGCCCCTGTTCCACAGTGTAACCACTCCGTACAATGCTGACTTTGACGGGGATGAGATGAACCTGCATCTCCCTCAATCCCTGGAAACGAGAGCTGAGATCCAGGAGCTTGCCATGGTGCCTCGTATGATCGTCACCCCCCAGTCCAACAGGCCCGTCATGGGCATCGTGCAGGACACCCTCACCGCCGTGCGCAAGTTCACCAAAAGGGATGTCTTCCTAGAGAGGGTAAGGAGGGCAATGTTTTTAAAGGGATAGATCAGCCCCAAACACACACGTCTTTCCTCCACTTATTCGCTAATATGATCTGTCCCTCAGGGCGATGTGATGAATCTCCTGATGTTCCTGTCCACGTGGGACGGCAAGGTGCCCCAGCCAGCCATCCTGAAGCCCAGGCCGCTCTGGACGGGCAAGCAGATCTTCAGCCTTATCATCCCGGGCCACATCAACGCCATCCGAACACACAGCACCCACCCAGACGAGGAGGACAGTGGGCCCTACAAGCACATCTCTCCCGGGGACACCAAGGTAGGAACACTAAACTGGCGAAACACCCTGAGATTCTCGTGACAAGGAGGATTTGTAGAACAAATGTTGTAGTGTGTGCGGAATACAGGCTTTTATTGTGTACTTTCTTTTTAGTTAGATTGTGGTTTATAAGTTCCCATCTTAGAATGCTAGCACTTTACCACAAATGTGTAAAAAGGCAGCCATTTTGTGCCAGAACGCTAGCCACACCTAACACAGAACCATGAATGGATCCTAACCCAATGTGTGTAAAATGCTATGATCTAATGTCATGTCTGTTTCCTCAGGTGATAGTGGAGAACGGGGAGCTGATCATGGGCATCCTGTGTAAGAAGTCACTGGGTACCTCTGCTGGCTCCCTGGTCCACATCTGTTTCCTGGAGATGGGCCACGACGTCACCCGCCTCTTCTACTCCAACATCCAGACGGTGGTCAACAACTGGCTGCTCATTGAGGGTAAGGACCTGGGCTGAGTGGGCACTGGGAAGAGGGCATCAGTGGGTAGAAAGGCAACTCCTTTGAAATCCACTTGAAGTCATAAATTAATCTGTTCTATTTTTGGGGTTAGGGGTTAAATTCCTCTAATTGCAGATATTTTAGTCACTGTTACCCTGTTTTTCTTAATATTCATATTTTCTCTCTGTAGGTGCCTCTATCGGTATTGGTGACTCCATTGCTGATGCGAAGACGTACCTGGACATCCAGAACACCATCAAGAAGGCCAAACAGGATGTAATAGAGGTAGGTCCCTTCTCTCACGGTGACTCTGAAATATGCCTTCAAACTTCCAGAATGTTCCTAAAAAAAATCAATTATCTTGTATTCATGGTGGGGACATCCTCTGGAAATTCCTTTTGAGATAATATAGAATGGAATAAAAGATGTGAGCCCCTCTGTCTCGAACTCCCTTCATTTTCTTCCTGTATTCCTCTCCAGGTCATTGAGAAGGCCCACAACAACGAGTTGGAGCCCACCCCTGGCAACACGCTGAGGCAGACCTTTGAGAACCAGGTGAATCGCATCCTAAACGACGCCCGTGACAAAACGGGTTCCTCCGCCCAGAAGTCCCTGTCTGAGTACAACAACTTCAAGTCTATGGTGGTGGCTGGCTCCAAAGGCTCCAAGATTAACATCTCTCAGGTACGTCCAGGGACCCTCCCCCCCCAAAAAAAGTCAAATGCCTTTTCCCCCCCTGTTACAAGTGTTTTGAAACGCTACACTACGGTGTGCCCTACTGAACACGGCCCAGGATTGTTTCAGACGTCGGTGGATTTTCAAATGGCACACGGTGTTCCTACAGGGATGACAACGGGCTTCGATTTACACCCCGTAACCTCGCACACTTTTTCTTTCTCTACTGTCTGTCCCTCATCTCCATCTCGCTGGCCCTCAGGTTATTGCGGTGGTGGGGCAGCAGAACGTGGAGGGTAAGCGTATCCCCTTCGGCTTCAAGCACCGAACTCTCCCCCACTTCATCAAGGATGATTACGGCCCCGAGAGCAGAGGCTTCGTGGAGAACTCATACCTAGCCGGCCTCACGCCCACAGAGTTCTTCTTCCACGCCATGGGTGGCAGGGAGGGGCTTATCGACACGGCTGTGAAGACCGCCGAGACTGGTGAGTGAAGGGGGGAAGCAAGAGTTAATTTTTTTATTAAGGGTCCCCATTATCTGTTGCGAAAGCAGCAGCTACTCTTCCTGGGGTCCACAAAACATGAAACATGTCTATTAATGTTCTGTATTATGTCAAGAACAGCTCCAGGACTACATACATTTTAATATAAGATCCTGTACTGACAAAACATACTGAGGGTATGCGGGGGAAGATGTTGGGGACAGCGACTGGTGATTTGAAGGGGGAGAGGCAAGGGGTAGAGGTTAGGGTCAGGCTATAAGCTGATTAGAAGCGCTTGTTAATGAAGGGGGTGACTGTTACGATCCCTGCACGATTAGGGAGAGGAGACGCATGACCGCAATGATAGTTCAGTAGGTAGATGGATTTTCCCCTCAGGTTTAAATGACTCTTCTAACCTCGGTCCTCATCTGATGTCCTTCAGGTTACATCCAGCGTCGTCTGATCAAGTCCATGGAGTCTGTGATGGTGAAGTACGACGCCAC
The DNA here is from genome assembly GCF_045791955.1 of Oncorhynchus clarkii lewisi. Taxonomy (NCBI): domain Eukaryota; kingdom Metazoa; phylum Chordata; class Actinopteri; order Salmoniformes; family Salmonidae; genus Oncorhynchus; species Oncorhynchus clarkii. The sequence continues at coordinate 26,665,744 of NC_092155.1, read as the reverse complement.
GGTGAGGAACTCCATCAACCAGGTGGTGCAGCTGCGCTACGGAGAGGACGGCCTGGCCGGGGAGGCTGTGGAGTTCCAGAACATGGCTACGCTCAAACCCTCCAACAAGGCCTTCGAGAAGAAGTGAGTGGCGAGAGAGTGGGACGGGGAAGTACAATGGTGGATAAGGGTACTAGATTCGTTGGAGCTGTCAGGCCAATTCCCAAAGCTGGTCACTGTCGTGCCAACGACCATATGAGTTGGCTATACAGGGAAAACTGATCTGACACCAGGCTTGTGCACTCATTGAGGTCTATGAATGTGTTTAATGCTGTATTCCATCTTAGTTATTCGATGATTGATTGTACTCGTTTAAAAAAAAAATAGTACAAGCTTTCCTCTCCTATTGGTTGACCGTGTGACATTGGATATCATAGACTTCACCTCTCCACGACCTTAATCACCCATGCCCTAATGCTAAACCCTCTGTCTAATCACTACTATAGGACGGTCTTAAAAACAGCAGCTCACTGTCCACGGTCAACTGCCTGAACTCTCTGTCTGTGTCTTATCTCATCCTTCCCTAATCCACCCTCGGGGCCACTAGGTTCAGATTTGACTGCACCAACGAGCGGGCTCTGAGGCGCACCCTGCAGGAGGACGTGGTGAAGGACGTGATGACCAACGCCCAGGTGCAAAGTGCCCTGGAGAGGGAGTATGAGAAGATGAAGGAGGACAGAGAGATTCTGAGGGCCATCTTCCCCACTGGGGACAGCAAGGTGAGGGAGAGAGAGGCACACTAGCACAGGGGTCTCCAACAGGCAAATCGCAAGCCTTAAAGGCACAGTGCAGCCGTTATTCTTCTCATCAAATAACTATGGTTGATTTCAATCAGCGGTCACATTTTTGACCACACTGGGCCTTTAAGCATTGACATGGACAGAACATCTATTTTTCTCTCGACGTTTCATTGTAAAATTGAGACGTGGGGGGGGGGGGGATAAAACAGGAAAAATGAATTAACACAGTTCGGGACACGTTACAGTAGCGTATGTGTTCACATCCTGGCTCATTCGCACACAGGCACAACTGCGCATACACCTGGCGTACATTTCCAGATTCTCCACGCGCACACATGCATAACTCATTCACTTCCATGTACTCTCACACACGTCAACCACTGCTAGCATATCCCACTGTTTCAGACCAACGCAACAGGGGTGTCCAACACTAAAGGCAACATTTCCCTGCTCCCCACTAGGTGGTGCTGCCCTGCAACCTGGCCAGGATGATCTGGAACGCCCAGAAGATCTTCAGGATCAACCCCCGCACCCCCACAGACCTCAACCCCCTACGAGTCGTGCAGGGTAGGTATCTACCACACTCGTACACTTTGCAGCCACCATCATATTTGAAGAAACCCCCTAAAGATGTGCCATATCGTCTTGAGTTTTAAAAGGTCGATTACACTTTTTGGTGTAAACCGCAGCTCTAGCTACGAAAGACAAGAATTTGCAACACTTTTTGTTCAGTAACCAAGTAAATCGCGTTGACATTTCTGCAGTCTTGGTACCAAATCAAAATCTCTCGAAGCAATTTTCTCTGGACCACTATCCAGGATAAATAAGCTCTAGAATGACCTGTATGACCTTCTTAAACTTCTCCCTGCTCTTGTCTGCATGCCGCAGGTGTCCAGGAGCTGAGTAAGAAGTTGGTGATTGTGAACGGCGAGGACCACCTGAGCAGACAGGCACAGCAGAACGCCACGCTGCTCTTCAACATCCACCTGCGCTCCACGTTGAGCTCCCGACGCATGACAGACGAGTTCAGACTGAGCACCGAGGCCTACGACTGGCTGCTGGGGGAAATTGAGTCCAAGTTCAACCAATCCATTGTGAGTTGAATCTCTTTTTCTCTCTCTCACTCTCACACTCACTCACACAGTGTGCTGGGAGAGATTGAAAGGGGGAGATCGAGGGTCAACACCTAAACTGATTGCTGTGAACTAAAGAGATGGGATTAGATGTATATGGACAGTGTAGAAAACCAAGCCTAGAGCGTGATCTAGGATTTTTTTTTACAGCATAATTTAGGAATGAATCCATGCTGGGCTTTTCTGTTTTCTGTCATTTCACTAATCTAATTCCATCATTTTATTCTGAACACTTCTTCTCCCTCCTCTAGGCCCATCCGGGTGAGATGGTGGGGGCGTTAGCTGCCCAGTCGTTGGGAGAGCCCGCCACCCAGATGACCCTGAACACCTTCCACTACGCCGGCGTGTCGGCCAAGAACGTCACCCTGGGCGTGCCGCGTCTCAAGGAGTTGATTAACATCTCCAAGCGGCCCAAGACCCCGTCCCTCACCGTGTTCCTGCTGGGCCAGGCGGCCCGCGATGCCGAGAGGGCCAAGGATATCCTCTGTCGCCTGGAACACACCACCCTCAGAAAGGTGATTTGTCAGACGGACATTTATTTCTCACGCCTTGTTTTACTTTAAGAGATTATTAAATGTTATTAATACATTTTAAGTTATTACAATATCTGCTTTTACAGGTTGCTTACTGATTTTTACGAAAATTAACCAACCATCCTCCCTCCCTCCTGCCAGGTGACGGCCAACACGGCCATCTACTACGACCCTAACCCCCAGAGTACGGTGGTGACGGAGGACCAGGAGTGGGTCAACGTCTACTATGAGATGCCCGACTTCGACGTGACCCGCATCTCCCCCTGGCTGCTCCGCATTGAGCTCGACCGCAAACACATGACTGACCGCAAGCTGACCATGGAGCAGATCGCTGAGAAGATCAATGCAGGTGGGGACACACACACACACTTCCAATACTTTATTTGAGTATATAATGAAGCATTCCGGTTAAAAGGAACCCCACGCACCTTATTGCTTGCTATATGCGACCTCTCTCCCCGAAGGTTTCGGAGACGACCTGAACTGTATCTTCAATGACGACAACGCCGAGAAGCTGGTTCTGCGAATCCGTATCATGAACAGCGACGAGAACAAATTCCACGAGGACGAGGAGGTGGTGGACAAGATGGACGACGACGTGTTCCTGAGGTGCATCGAATCCAACATGCTGACGGACATGACGCTGCAGGGCATAGAGCAGATCAGCAAGGTAACGGAGGGGGTCACACAAACACGTACTTTGTTCCTTTTTTTAAAACTGCGCAATGGCAGCGTTTTAACATCTCTGCACCCAATAGTCTTCGATATCTCATACGAACTGATTGACCTAAACAACATGGCAGTAACCTACCAAGATCATTAATATTACTATAATTCTATTGATCTATAGTACTTCCCCTGCCTCCTCTCCCCTAGGTGTACATGCACTTGCCCCAGACGGACAACAAGAAGAAGATCATCATTACGGAGGAGGGAGAGTTCAAGGCCCTGCAGGAGTGGATCCTGGAGACAGACGGCGTGGGACTGATGAGGGTCCTCAGCGAGAAGGACGTGGACCCCGTCAGAACCACTTCCAACGACATCGTAGAGATCTTCACGGTACGGTTAGGTACCACAGTTGGATAGCCACGCAAGTTATGATAGTAACCGATCGATTATAATAGTACCGATTAGACTACGGTCACCGATGATAACAGATAGATACCATCGTTACAAATGGCTGTGATAGTTACAATAGCTAGCTACAGTAGTTTAGGTAACTATTGTAGTTACCAACGGTTACAACATACTTTTTTTAATATGATTTCTGATTTGTATTGTCTGTCGTAAGGGACCAGTTTAAATGTCCGTTACAATTTTGGCTATACTTTCAAGTTTATATTCACCAAAGCACTCTTTTGGAGTTAAACAAAAAATGACAACTCGACATTGTTAAACCTGTTCATCGCTACTTTACTGCTAAACCTGAGAAGTACATAAATAACAGCATAGTCAAAACATTTTGGGGGGATATCATTACTCATCCCCCCCCCCCTCCCCTCCTTTCTAGGTACTGGGTATCGAGGCTGTGCGCAAGGCTCTGGAGAGGGAGTTGAACCACGTCATCTCCTTTGACGGTTCCTACGTCAACTACCGCCACTTGTCGTTGCTTTGCGACACCATGACCTGCCGCGGTCACCTGATGGCCATCACGCGTCACGGCATCAACAGACAGGACACGGGACCCCTCATGAAGTGCTCCTTTGAGGAGACTGTGAGTGTTTCGGACTGGGGAAAGTGGAGGGAGGGAAGGGGGGGCGATGGGACTTGGTTGTTTTGTGGTCCAGTATTGTGTTAGTAGGTCGTACTTACCATTTTACGACAGTCGTCAGTTGGCTCTTCCACTAGCTACATTATCCATAAAGTTACCTCCTTTGAGAACTTCATAGGAGCGTTCTAGTTACCAACCTCGACTAGACCAACACGTCTCTGATGACAGATTTTTTTTTTATCTCAATGAAAGGAATCAGTATAAACAAAAGGTTAAACAATGAAATTCAAATGTTTTTGTGTCAGCACCCTGTGTACTCCACCACTCACCGTCAACATCCTCCCTGTCAAAGGTGGATGTGCTGATGGAGGCGTCGTCCCACGGGGAGAGTGACCCCATGAAGGGTGTGTCTGAGAACATCATGCTGGGCCAGCTGGCCCCCTGCGGGACGGGCTGCTTCGACCTGCTGCTGGACGCTGAGAAGTGCAAATACGGCATGGAGATCCCCACCAACATCCCCGGGATCAGCGTGGCTGGACGTGAGTGGCCGAGAGTATAATGGAGAAGTTGTTTTCCGCGCAGTGTGACTTTAAACGTAATTGTTCGCGCTGTTCCCATCACCAGATCAACTCCCAAGGTTTGAATTTAGACAGATGTGAGGTCAGAAATGGACTGGTGCAGACCAATTTGTCTAAGATTTGATTAAGTTCTGAGTGTAACTATGTTGGAAAAAGCCGACATTCTAAGCAAAATAGATACACAAAGTATCCAGACTTTTAGATAATGAAATGTCGGTACGTCTCTCCTTCTCTATTTCCTCTTGTTAGCCACCGGAATGTTCTTTGGCTCTGCGCCCAGCCCCATGAGTGGCATGTCTCCAGCCATGACCCCCTGGAACACTGGAGCCACCCCCGCCTACGGTGCCTGGTCCCCCAGCATCGGTAAGCCCCAAACTGAGTTGACTTTGACAATATTCTGGTAGTACCGCGTATTCCATACCACCTACTGTACTGTTCCATTAACTCATACTCTGACTCTTTGACCTCCAGGCAGCGGGATGACCCCTGGAGCTGCAGGCTTTTCTCCCAGCGCAGCGTCCGACGCCAGTGGCTTCTCTCCGGGCTACTCCCCGGCCTGGTCCCCTACCCCTGGATCTCCTGGGTCCCCGGGGCCAGCCAGCCCCTATATCCCCTCTCCAGGTTAGTCACCATACAAAACACCCAGTTTGGTTTGAAATATCAACTGACACAGGACCTTTTTGGAATGAATTCCTTGTTTACTTTTCCAGGAGGTGCCATGTCTCCCAACTACTCTCCCACCTCCCCGGCCTACGAGCCCCGCTCTCCTGGGGGATACACCCCGCAAAGCCCGGGCTACTCCCCAACCTCCCCCTCGTACTCCCCAACCTCCCCTTCTTACTCTCCCACCAGCCCCAACTACAGCCCCACCTCACCCTCCTATTCACCCACCTCCCCCAGCTACTCCCCGACCTCCCCCTCATACTCCCCTACGTCCCCCAGTTACTCCCCCACCTCCCCCTCCTACTCCCCCACCTCCCCCTCTTACTCCCCCACATCTCCCTCCTACTCCCCTACCTCCCCCAGCTACAGCCCCACGTCTCCAAGCTACAGCCCCACATCGCCTAGCTACTCCCCCACCTCACCCTCTTACTCACCTACCTCCCCCTCTTATTCACCCACTTCACCCTCCTACTCCCCTACCTCCCCCTCCTATTCCCCTACCTCCCCCTCTTACTCCCCCACCTCTCCAAGCTACAGCCCCTCTTCACCCAACTACACCCCCACCTCGCCCAGTTACTCCCCCACCTCGCCCTCTTACTCCCCCACCTCTCCCTCCTACTCCCCCACCTCCCCCAATTACACCCCCACCAGCCCCAACTACTCCCCCACTTCCCCCTCTTATTCTCCCACCTCTCCGTCCTACTCTCCCTCTAGCCCGCGGTTCACCCCCCAGTCGCCCACCTATACCCCCAGCTCTCCCTCCTACAGCCCCAGCTCTCCTTCCTACTCACCCACCTCCCCCAAATACACACCTACGTCCCCCTCTTACTCGCCCAGCTCTCCAGAGTACACCCCCACCTCCCCCAAATACTCCCCCACCTCGCCCAAGTACTCCCCGACCTCTCCCAAATACTCACCCACCTCCCCGACTTACTCCCCGACGACCCCCAAGTACAGCCCCACGTCGCCCACCTACTCCCCCACCTCGCCCACCTACACCCCCACCAGCCCCAAGTACTCCCCCACCTCCCCAACCTATTCCCCAACCTCACCCAAATACTCTCCCACCTCCCCCACCTACTCGCCCACTAGCCCCAAAGGGTCCACCTACAGCCCCCTGTCTCCGGGCTACAGCAACCCCTCGCCCAGCTTCACCCTTACCAGCCCGGCCATCAGCCCAGATGACAGTGACGAGGAGAACAACTGAGGGAGCCAGGAGGAAGAGAGGGGGCTGAGGAGCCTCTCACTGCCCTACTCAAAGCCCCTGGACTGGGGCTGTAATACTGAAGGATAGCCCCTCTGCTGGTAGTGCTAGTGGTTTGGCCTTGGAGAGTCATGACAAAAAAAAAACCCTGGGGGTCCCACTTGTGAATTTATTTTATTTTGGGGACCCTCCCTCGGACCACTGTACCCCAGCCTCTTCCATCTCGGGGGAGGGCCCCCTAAAATATTTACTACTATGTATTTGATAGACTTGAACTGTTTAGCAAGGGGAATAAGGCTGCCTTTTGAACTACACATTTTGTTTTGGTTTTTAATGTTCACGCGGGTGTTGAAGCAAAGTTAAGAACCCAGGAGAAAGCAGGGGGAGAGCGATGTGGTTACCACTGACAAAAACGTCCCTCTTTTCAACCCCCCCACCCCCCTGTTTACCTGTACCCAGTCTTTCTCTGAACTCTTCAGTGTTGATGTGTAGTTGTACGGGGGAGCTCGAGTATTGCCAAAAGCCTTTGAAAAGCTACCAGTGGATTGTATTTATCTCCTTAAAAAGCTTTTAAGCTTCCCCCCCAAAAAAGAGAAACTAGAGGACTTGAGCTGATTCTTTATTGCATATTTTACTAAAACGTACATAATCTTTAGTTTTTTTTTCTAAATGTAAAGTTGTTGCTGCCAGTTTTGGTTGGAAGAAAAAAGAGCAGATTTTTTTTTTTTTCATTTTTATGTCAGAAGACAGGCCAGAGTTGAAGGAGATGAGTTGACCGGAATTGGATTGAACAGAATTGAAACACTATTACTAATCTGCAGTTCAGAACAGTGGAGTTCAAGTAGTACTGGAACGGGGTTGCTTGAATACTGCAGGTGAAAAGAGTAGTTGTATTCCTTGCAGCACTAAGTACAGGGCTGCAAATGAAGATCGCCTAGGACGGGAGAGGGTCAGGCCACAGATGCTGAGAGAGAGAGACTGGTGTACTGGGCAAAATATGCTTTCCGTGGAGATGTTATTGCCATTTTTTTAACCTCTCCACGACGTTCCAAATAAACCCTTTCTCCCCTCAACCCTCCCCCACCTAAAGTCGAACAAGAAAGATGTCAAAACACCCACCAGCATCCCTGTACCCTTCACCGTTAGATGAGTTGTGTTCAACAGCAAAAAGCATTTTTTCTTTTCTTTTCCAGCAAACCACTTTTTTAAAACACTGGTCAAATTTGGGTTAATGGAAGACTTAGTAATAATATCTGACAATTGTCATTCTGTTTTTTAAGAGAGAATGGAGTGTTTATGGGTGGACGAGGGATACTAGTTGGTTGGCGTCGCTGCTTTTGTCATTGTTTCTGCATGAGTAGCAACCTGTTAATACATTTTAATCTTCCCGTTTTAAGTTGAAGATCTCTTATTTGAAATCTCTCCCACCTTGTTCCATAATTCTAATTAGGAATTGTAAATGAGTTCTCTACTTTACTTAGTTTGGACTCGCTCATAAAATGTATTTAAGAGGGAAAAGTACTATTATTCGTCTGTGTGAATAAGAATGGAGAAATTCAGGTTCAATTTTGTTTTTCTATTTCCTGTTTTTTTTGTTTCTGGTGACTTTGTAAGAGCTGTTTGCAAAGAGGGTCTGTGTTCAGGTACTTTGGATGAAGGGGCAGGGGACAGAGGGGAGTAAGTTAGGTTTCCCCGTTATCTCTTTTCCATTCTGTTTCCCAATGGCTTTGTTCAGTTTCTGCCACTCCGGCTCGAAGTTGGGCCAAGATGGCCACCGCATTCTCATTTAAAGGGGAAATCAGCAGTTGCTACCTCCATTTTTGGATACATAAATTGATATATACCCATTGATTTTTGAAGAATATAACTTATAAATTAATGCTGCGTTAGCTAAGTTCAACTGTCGTACCCTGCCAGAACCCAAAATATGAAACTTAACATTGTAAACAAACACTCTATAGCCTTAGCATGATTAGAACTAATTTTGATATCATGGATGGTCAGTCCTTGCATCCATTTCTGTCTTTGAATTTGAGTGGTTACATTTCTCCAGCCCCAGCTTTTTACCGAAATGGTGGTGGGGAGGACGCTTTGTTTCAACTGCTGATTGCTGCTTTAAGATATAAAAAGGAAAATGTTGCATGCAGTCCATTTGTGACGCTTCATAGCCTACTGTAAATGTTACAGCTAAGTGGCTATACTATGGTTCAGGCAGAAAATGGGAAGTTTAGGTTGACAGACAGGTTCATGTTCAGTTTAGTGTTTGTCAGTTACACTCTTGGACACTGGAGGGCGACATAAGCCCTCGTTTGGGTTAACAAACCTCTCGAAGTTTCAGTTCAGTGATTTTTATGAGACCAGACATTTCAGAGCACTTTTGGCCTCTATAACCCTCTACCCACTACATTAGTGTGACAGTGAATCCTTGAAGATTATGAAAACCACCAAGCATAGACACACTCTGCATTTGCTTCCAGGTGCTCTTACACTTTACTAGGCCTAGTTTGATAAAGGTGATGAGTGTTTGATTCTCGTGCCTGTTTGACTATGGAACATGGATACTCCATCCAAGCAATACGACAAGTTCCCCCCCGACTTTTGATTGGACTAGCTGGGTCTCCTCCCTCCCCTTGTTCATCCACAAGTGATCCTGATTGTTTTTGAAATCGATGTTTGTCCTTTTTCTACTAATGTTCGTACCTGGGTTGGGGGGATTCTATGCCTGTAGAATTCCATGATGGGACTGGAACTTGGATGTGTTCTGAATTTGTCACGATTTTTATCCGGTTCGTGGTCGGGAACGTGTTTGCTACAACTTGTCCTGTCTACCAAATGTGTTTTCAACAGAAGTGATTTTGAATTGACTGTACCACCTGCAATGAATAGAAGTGTTGGCAATACACTGTTGAAATTCATGCAGTTGGTCTCTTCCATCATCGCCTCATGACATGGTGACTTTGTCCACTACCACCATATTCCATTGATTTACCTTTGTGGTCCAGTCAATTCAACATACCAGGACTCCCATGTGTGTGTCAAAAGAGAGGGTTTTCTTGAGTTGAAAGACTGGGCAGGGTGTCTTGGGAGTAGGAATGTTTAAATTAAAAATAAATTGCCACTGTATAGATATCAATCCAATATCTCATTCTCTGTATCTTTTTTTTTTTTTTTTTTGACTTGAGAAAAAAATAAAGGTTTTACTATAGGTTGTGTCTTATTTGTATGAGTTGCTGTCACCTACCAATAAACTGAATGAATCCCATAATTCATTCATTCATAATTGGATATATGATGAAGTATTCCATTCTAATGGGTAAGACAAGGATACAGGTGAGGGTAAACAGATTCTAGATATGAGGCTTTACCTTGACGAACTGATCGATCGTTCCCATATTACTATACAATAAAACATTTTCCATCCCTGTAAGGGCAATTAGTTATCGCTATACTGATTATCATGACTACTGCAATAATATGACTCACATTTGTTAGTAAACAAACTTGCATGACAGGAGACTAAGCTTCATTTCCTTACACATCCCCACTGGTTTAGTTACATAGAGCCAGATGTCGTTAGGGCCTTGTTACATTTCGAACATTAGAAGGCTAACCCTAGCAACTAAAAGTTCGGTGTCAACAGATCTGAAAATAATGGATAAGTGAAAGCAACATGGTAGACACCCCATTAAGCCTATGAGAGGGCTTGGTGGGAAAGTTGCAATACTAAAAACAAAGGTTCAAATAACAATCAATTTATTTGAGATCTGTGAACACAAAGTGTAGGTGCTTAGGGAAGAGGTCAAAATGGAATTGGGCCCTAATACTGATTGAACAAAAAACATAGTTTTATTTGCTAATCACTTGATCTTCTGAATTAGTCACAAAGTAAGCCTATTTAGACATTTGACTTCTCTTTTTCCAACGTGGTTGGTGTATTTGGTAGGCCTGATCAAATACACTGTTTCCCTATAGAAACCAGAAGAGGATGTTCCAGGGATGTTTTGAGGATGTAGACAGACCTCAAAATGTGCCAAGCAACGACTATCAATAGGCTATAACAGTCAGCAAAATTGACCAAATTAGTGAAATTACCGATTTACACACTGGCCGCCTCCAAATAGCCATTCTAGAGTACTACAGTAGTGGCTTCTGATTGGCTGAGTAGGTGGGGCGGTTAATGCATCTCATTAACCAGCCCGATAATAGATGATTTTCCAATTTGATTAATTCCTTTACTCTGAATAGAATAGGAATGGAGTTATAGGCCTGCTCAGGCTGGTTATAGACAGACGATCACAATCGACCTATACCGTAGTAGATCCTATTGCCTAGCCCATCAATCCTATTTTATAAGGACTTAAGACAGAAACAGATCATTTGGTTCCATTTCAACATACATATTTATTATTGAAACCAAAGTGCTGTAATGTGTATAAATTCAATCAAATAGCCCAGTACACACACCAAAACTTTTCAAATGTTCAAATCAAAAGGCTATTGCACAGAAAAATGTGAACGGTCGGGTGCATTGCGAATTCAGAACCGCTGGACAGCAACAAAATAAACTAAAGCGCCGATTATTGGGAACGAGATCAGAATGACTACTAAGGCTTTATCCATAAATTAAAGCTGCAATATGTAATTTTTCGGACGACCCACCTAATTCACATAGAAATGTGTTATACACTGAACAAAAATATAAATGCAACATGTAAAGTTTTGATCCCGTGTTTCATGAGCTGAAATAAAATAATATACAAATGTTCCATACACCAAAAAATGTATTTCTCTCCATTTTTGTGCACAAATGTGTTTACATCACTGTTAGCGAGCATTTCTCCTTTGCCAAGATAATCCATCCACCTGACTCACAGGTGTGGCATATCAAGAAGCTGATTAAACAGCATGATCATTACACAGTTGCACCTTGTGCTGGGGACAACAAAAGGCCACTTTAAAACGTGCAGTTTTGTCACACAACACAATGCCACACATCTAAAGTTTTGAGGGAGCGTGCAATTGGCATGCTGACTGCTGGAATGTCCACAAGAGCTGTTGTCAGAGAATGTAATGTTAATTTCTCTGTAATAAGCCTCTAACGTCATTTTAGAGAATTTGGCAATACATCCAACCGGCCTCACAACCGCAGACCACGTGTAACAACGCCAGCCCAGGACCTCCACATCCGGCTTCTTCACATGCGGGATGGTCTGAACTGGGGTGCCCCTGCCCAGTCATGTGAAATCCATAGATTAGGGCCTAATGAATTTATTTAAATTGACTGATTTATTTATATGAACTGTAACTCAGTAAAATCTTTGAAATTGTTGCATGTTGCATTCATACTTTTGTTCAGTATTGATCTGTCATTCTCATTGAAAGTAAGTCTAAGAAGCGGTAGATCTGTTCTGTAAGATTCACCAACTTCAAACAGCTGAAAATACAATATTTGGGTTACGGGAAAGATATTTCACAGCGGTTTAGATGCGACAATAATTCTCTACACTATACTTGCTTGTTTTATCACATAAACTGAAATTAGGCGAACTATTAGAATTTGAGCAACCAGGAAATGGCGGAGTGATTTCGCCATAGTGCATCATTAAATAATTCAATAGTTAGCCTACAAAACTAAAACAATCCAAAACAATTCAAATCAAAAGGCCTGATATGTCATATGACATAAATAACGCAGCTACATCCAAGTACCCAAACGTAACATATCATACCAATTTGAGTGCCCAGGATTGATGTTTACTATGTTATGTCTAGTCTATGAGACCAGGCTGGAGACCCCAGTGCGGACACATTCTGAAATCAAAAGATAGTTTAGTATTTGGTTTAAAATCTCAGGTGAAGATCAAGAGAACAATAAATACGTTTCTGTGAGAATACAGCAATTTGCTTTGGGTAAAAAATAAAGAACGGCTTTTGTTTTCATAGATGTTGCCTACGATGCAATAGGCCTACTCGTCATCATTTTAAGGATAACAAAAACTACTTAGTTTACATTTGAACGTCGCAGAAGCTTCGGATATCTTCCCAATTAAGTAGCATAATTTTGTTGTTTGGCTACTTGAAAAGAACTAGGTCCTATCACTCGCAGCTCACCTCTTCCAATGCATTGTGGAAAAGTGTGCATCATATTCTAGTAGATGAAGAGCCGAAATGAGTAGGCCTATAACATCCTGGCATTTAAGCCACAATCGATTTTTGAAACGTTGCATACTATTAACATTATATTTTCGTATACTGATAATGCATAATGCGTGATTGCGTTGTTTCCCACTATTCGTTGATTTCGGTAGCGCATCCCCATATCTAATTCATCAGCTGTTGTCAAAGCCGAAAAGAGTATGACAGGGAGGAATTTAAAGTATGTATATACTCGACTTTCGAAATGTCACGTACTATTAAACTTAATATTTTCGCATACGTTTGAGTTTGAGCCAACAATTTAGGACGCAAGTATGGGTATCCTGATAAGGCCATTAATGACGAGACACCATTGTCCAGACTGACTACAAGCAAACATAATATGGGAAAGAAGGTTTAAATGATGGGGTTGGCTGGACACTGCTCCTGTAAATCAGTTCCCCAAATAAAAAATAGAAACATGAGTTTCAAGAAATATGTGCATTGGTCCAGCCTACCCTATACTTAGGGAATCCACAAGGGTCAAATAGAGATCTAATCATTACCAGGCTGATGTCACTGTGAAGAAGGCCATGTCATTATACAGTGGTCTGGTTGAGCAGTCAGCCAGGAGAGTGTTCCCCATACAAAGTGTGTCCATGTGAGAGGCCATAGATGAGTAACACTTGATGGTTTGGTTATGTTGCTATGATTTGGTTGCCCTGCTGTGTTTTTGCTGGTTCCCTGGTGTGTTTTGGCTGGTGCCTTCGCTCTGTTTTTGCTGGTGCCTTCGCTGTGCTTTTGCTGGTGCCTTCGCTCTGTTTTTGCTGGTGACTTCGCTCTGTTTTTGCTGGTGCCTTCGCTCTGTTTTTGCTGGTGACTTCGCTCTGTTTTTGCTGGTGCCTTCGCTCTGTTTTTGCTGGTGCCTTCGCTCTGTTTTTGCTGGTGCCTTCGCTCTGTTTTTGCTGGTGCCTTCGCTCTGTTTTTGCTGGTGCCTTCGCTCTGTTTTTGCTGGTGCCTTCGCTCTGTTTTTGCTGGTGCCTTCGCTCTGTTTTTGCTGGTGCCTTCGCTCTGTTTTTGCTGGTGCCTTCGCTCTGTTTTTGCTGGTGCCTTCGCTCTGTTTTTGCTGGTGCCTTCGCTCTGTTTTTGCTGGTGCCTTCGCTCTGTTTTTGCTGGTGCCTTCGCTCTGTTTTTGCTGGTGCACAACTCTTTCTTAATCTTTTCTGCAAATGTTGTCTCCTTCATGCCACACCCTCGCACTCTCACACAACTTATTCATTCTCTGTTCAGCCCTACTCTCACGGTTTCCCTAGTTTCTCTCTTTTTACTTAAAGAAAAAGTCGTTTTCTGCAGTTTCATTGTTCTGTAAACCACAGGGCTGGGCTATGATTGCATGAGACAGAGACAGGAAGAGCTTGTGTCTGAGAGTCTGTGTGTGTGTGTGTGTGTGTGTGTGTGTGTGTGTGTGTGTGTGTGTGTGTGTGTGTGTGTGTGTGTGTGTGTGTGTGTGTGTGTGTGTGTGTGTCTGAGAGTCTGTGTGTCTGTGTGTGTGTATATATATGGACGTGTTTTCTTTGCATGAGTGCATTTCCTCTCTTTGTCTGCACCGACGTGTCCTGATCCATTTCCTCCTCACCTAAAGTTGCAAGGTAAGTGCTCTACAAAATAACTTCTAACTACTTTTTCCCCATTTCCCTTATTTTCATCGTCTTTCTTTTCTCCACAATTTTTCCTTATCTAGGATGCCTAGCAGGGACATATTTTCCTAGGCACTCCATTTTTTTATCTCTCCATCTGGATTTTTCCCCCCTCAAATTAGCTGAGGAATCTGAGACGGAACAATAAAACTAGTCACACTTCGCTTGCCTCCCTCTCTCCATCCCTCCCTCTTACTCTCCTTCTCTCCACCCTCTCTCAATATCACTATCAATCATAAAATGTTTAGCTATCTCTTTATTCTCCTCCCTATTTCTCTCTCTCTCTGGTTCGAGATTGTTTATGGACTCTGCTCTGTACGTAAGTCCTTTATCACCTATCTCAATCTAATTATTCCCCTTGCATTTCATCCCTCTCTACTTCGCTGCTCCTCTCCTCTCACCTCATTTTTATCTCCCGCACGCGCACGCACGAGCACGCACACACAGACACGTGGCAAATTGCTCTCATATCTCCCTCTGACACTCCCTCTGTCTGCCTGTATTTTGTCCCCTCTCATATTTCTCCCTCTGATTAAAAGCGCATGAATGATCTGATTGGCTCAATGACCCCAGTATCCTATCTCTGACCCCCATCTCTCTATCTCTCCCGCCATCCCTATCAATCTCTATCTGACTTGAGGCCATAGGCCGCTCTGCTGCCAAAGGCCTCGGTTCCCTGTCTCTTGGGCTACGTCCCAGTTCTCTTATATTGCCTCCTTTCCTTGTACCCTTGTTTCTTTTCCTTGATCACTGATCTGGATGGAATAGACTGAGTGGGAGATGCAATGGAGACCAATTGTCCTGTCTTGTCCAGTCCATTCTAATCAATGCTC
Source organism: Oncorhynchus clarkii lewisi (assembly GCF_045791955.1). Classification (NCBI taxonomy): domain Eukaryota; kingdom Metazoa; phylum Chordata; class Actinopteri; order Salmoniformes; family Salmonidae; genus Oncorhynchus; species Oncorhynchus clarkii. The sequence goes on along the minus strand of NC_092155.1, from coordinate 26,650,478 downwards.
ATGAGAGACAAGAGACGAGGAAAGGAGGGTGTTCATTTGATCATGGTCAGGGGCAATCTACAAATTGCCTGTCTCATCAGAATTAGCTATCTGTCAGTGTTAGGACACATCTCTTCCCTCTCCCTTTGTCTCTCCCTCCCTCCTTCCTCCCCTGGCCCATGGAAAGTGTCTAGGCAGTTGAGAGGGGAGATAGGGGAGGCAGTAGAGGGAGAGAGTGGGGAGGAATGCAACAGTAGGCAGGCCCAGCAGTCATGATTATCACCGTGGTGTTTAGCGTTTGTCAGGAACCCGACTCTTCCCCCACAGAGCGCCCTCGCCATGGCCGCTCAGATCACTCCCCAGGCTCACGTTACCTTCCTCATATAAGCTAACCAGGTGAGGAGCACCAACACACTCCTCCTCACCCAGGCCCCCTCAGTCCACTCACACCCACAGTCACGAGCGGCCATCAGGCAGAATGGAGCTGGAGTCAGGTGCGGTGCCGGAGCTAGCCGAGGGGATCATGCAGTTAAGTGGACCGGGGATTTTTCCTCTTCACGACTCTGTCTAAGCATTGTAACCCTGACGCCTACCGTCGCCCGCCTGCAGCCCTTGTGTGTGGGGGTTGGTGGTGGCTATTTGGCAGTATACCTAGGCTAGCATGTGTGTTATCTCTCTCTCTCTTTTTACCCATTACTCATTTTCTGACAGGTTAATTTTAGTAGCTTGTTTTGTTGACTTGATTCTCTGGTTTAGTTTTTCAGCTACTTTGCTAACTGGATTTAATATGTCAGTTCTGCTTTCACAAGGGCCTAATAGTCTTGCTGCTAGGTAGCATAAGAGTTTAGCTTCTATCCACCTCACTGGGATTCTGCAATCCCTGCTGAAAAAAAAGCATACACCAGCCTACATTTCAAGCTGGTCAATGCTGGTCAAGCTGGTCTGACCAGCATGGTCTAACTGGTTTGGCTGGTCAACCAGCTCATGCTGGTATGCTGGTAATGCAGGTATGCTGGTGACCAAGCTGGTCCATGCTGGTCTATGCTGGTCCAGAATGGTCAAGCTGGTATGTCAAAACCATGGCAATCATTTCCATATTTCCCAGCATGCTCTATTTCAATATATGTTTTGTTTGTTGTGTTTTTGCATGTACATTGATTGATTCATTAATGAGTCGTATGCTACACAAAGAGACATAACATACATGTTTCTAAACTAATCCAGTCTGTTAGTTGGATTTTATTGCACCCGTTACTGAAATGGTTGTTCCAGTTTAGATGGTTTAGGTCGTCTCTCTCATTCCACTTTCTACCCCATTCTACATTTAGCTTGTGGGTGAATACAAGTTACAATTGTTGGATATCCCCACTCTGGCTGGATCCCAATAGGAATTCAACATCACTTTGCAAGCCAGCATGATGTGACTTGCAGACCTGATGTGGCCACTGTATTGGGGAAAAACTAGGCCCTCAAAGTAAGGCCTTGTGATCTATGTAATGCACCGTCTTGAATAATGAAGCACTTGGATGATGGTATTGCTGGGCACCAGCAAAAACACAGCCAAGGCACCAGCAAAAAAACAGCAGGGCACCACCCTATGCTGGTCTATGCTGCTGTTTTCAGCAGGGACGTGCATGAACTTCCTCGCCTGCACCTCCTTATACCTGAATCATTACCTGGGATGTAATAGAAAGTTATTGATTCAGGTTTAGTTTCACATGTATTGCCGTTTTGTGTTTGTGACATAGTCTCAACAGTATTAAGTGACTCGGCTCTAGTAGTGTCAGGAAAGGGTTTAGCTGATCCTTTAACTGGGTTTAGGCATGTGTTGTGTACCGCTTCTGCTTTGTGGCCCACAAACACTCAAACGCTGTCCAGCCACATGTGAATTCTTTCTCCATTGAGTAAGCAATTATGAACCTGTTGACCTATGTGCTCACGCCAAGTTATGAAAGAGCGAAAGGCTGCTGTTGCCATATCAGTGGATATGTATTTGATCTAAAGACGAATCAAGGATAGCGACCGGCGAGTACTTAGCGTGTTTGCGTCACTTTCTCCCCCCCCCCCCCCCCTCTCTCTTTTTCTCTCTCTCTCTCTCTCAGTAAGAACATTCAGCCGATTGTTAACCACGGCTCTGTGTGGTTGTTTGGAGGGAGAGAGAGAGTGAGTCATAGTTGCAGTTTCCATAGATGCCGATCCAAACAGCCGTGCTCTTTGTCTCAGGGGTGGAGCGTTAACTTCACAAAGTCGCCGACTCAAGACGTTTGTGAGCGCTCAAAGCTGCTGACTCTATCCATGACCTCCCATCGTCATGTAACCGTTTTACGATGGGCAATGGCCGTGCCAAGCCAGTTCGGTCCCACTTTATCAGCACCAAAGTTTTTTCAGTGGCGCCCGTATAACTGAAAAACCGTCAACTCAATGCCATGCCAAGAGTTTTTACAGCTTTAGTTAAAGCGACATTGTTTATTTTTATTTTTATGAAGACATGTTTTGTGCATGCACTGGATTGTGAGAGAGCGTTTTAGTTTCTTTGGGACATATTTTTCCTAAATGTTTTCGTTGGCCATTAAAGGACTGGCTTCTTTCAGGGTTACCCAATATCCAGGCCATTACCCTTCATGCTGATATTACAAATATAGAGTGGAAACCAAGCCTTTACCAGTCTGGCTCCCACGTCACCTGGTAGTTACCTACAGTGTAATTATAGTGCAGCCACACATGTTCTGTGAGAGTTGGGTGAACTCTTTGTTGAGTAGTGTTACTGTGACGTAGTGTACTTACTACAGCTATAATACACCCTTAAAACCTGCTTATTACCCATATAGCCCTTTGATTGATTTGTTTTGTAGGTGTAACGTTGCTGGATCGACAGTGAAGCAGCCACTTTAAGACAAACAACAGGACATCCCATTGAATGAGGATAGACCATACAAAACAAATCAACATTAGAGCTCTGTTTCAGGGTGAATAGGTTGTAAACGATAAACATCGATACTACCTGTCTCCCATGATATTCCACCTGCCTTACATTTTATACACAGACAAAGGTCTGCCAAAGGACATTGGCCACGTTTAGTGTAGTCGGAACAACTGTCTGAGGCCAGGTGACTTGAGGGTAGCCGGTACAACATCCAACATTCATTTACCCTGGAGTATGACTCTATCACTTACTGAATCGGATTGCTACAGGGAAATAACAATGGCAGAGGTCCTATGAGTCGATAAAGCTGTGTATATTAAAGCTTTGGAAACTGTGGCTAGAGAGAGACGGAGAAGAGAACGCGAGAGAGAGCAAGAGAGAGGGAGAGATATTTAGTTCAGTGTGTGCATGTGAGACGTGATACGACTCGCCCTGCAGACACACCCTCTTTTGTGCAACCACAAATGTTGTATGGGTCGGTTTGCCCGCTATGTTGTCGTATTACACAACAATGACGTAACCCATCTACCCCTATGGTCTTCATCAAGCAACTTGACCCCTCATTTTGCATCCTCTCTTCTACTCATTTCCACCTCTATTTCCCTGTTTCTGTCTTCCGGCAGAAATAGTGATTGTTATCATGCTGTGGTTATAGGAGTTGTCACCCATCCACTCCATTCTCTGTCTGCTTTCCAATATGGAAATCGGTGTTCTTGCCAAGTGAAAGCAATTTCCCTTAGTTGACTGTTTCTGCCACCTCCAGCGGCAACAACTCCCCATCTCCATTTGATTCACTTGATAGCAAAGAAATACACCCCTTCTCACAACCCAGAAAATACAACAGACTCCACTTACACCCTTTCTCTTCCAACTCTGCCTTCCCCAACTCTACCATTAATTTATCCTCCACCCTCACCTCCCCTGACCCACTCCCTCTACCCAGTGCAGAATGCTCCCTTTCCAGGCAGCCGCCCTCCCCATAATCCTACATCCTACCTACCATCCATCCATCCCCCACCACCATCACACCCACTGACCCACTCTCTCCTCTGCTTCTTCCCAATGCAGAATGTTCCCCTGCCAGGCAGCGCCGGGCCAGTTTGGACCAGAGACACGGGAGCCGGGGCTGAAGGTGTGGCGGGTGGAGAAGATGAAGGCGGTGCTGCTGGAGCCGGCTGAGGTGGGGGCTTTCTTCAACGGAGACTCCTACCTGGTGCTGGAGCACAGGGGGGACCAGGGGGCAGACCTGCACATGTGGATAGGTGAGGTTACGGAAAATGGGTGCGTGTTAACAATGCCTTTGGAAAGTTTTCAGACCCATTGACTTTTTCCACATTTTGTTATGTTACAGCCTTATTCTAAAATGGATTAAATAAAAAAAACATCCTCAGCAATCTACACACAAAATCCCAAAATGACAAAGTGAAAACAGGTTTTTAGATGTTTTTGCACATTTATTGAAAATAAAAAACAGAAATACCTTATTTACAGTATTCAGACCCTTTGCTATGAGACTTGAAATTGAGCTCAGGTGCATCCTGTTTCCATTGATCATCCTTGAGATGTTTCTACAACCTGATTGGAGTCCACTTGTGGTAAATTCAATTGATTGGACATGATTTGGAAAGGCACACACCTGTCTATATAAGGTCCCACATTGAAGGTCCCCAAGAGAACAGTGGCCTCCATCATTCTTGAATGGAAGAAGTTTGGAACCACCTCTTCCTAGAGCTGGCCGCCAGGCCAAACTGACCAATTGGGGGAGAAGGACCTTGTTCAGGGAGGTGACCAAGAACCCGATGGTCACTCTGACAGAGCTCCAGAGTTCCTCTGTAGAGATGGGAGAACCTTCCAGAAGGACAACGATATCTGCAGCACTCCACCAATCAGGTTCATCTTCCAACAGGTCAACGACCCTAAGCACACATCCAAGATAATGCAGGAATGGCTTCAGGACAATTCTCTGAATGTCCTTGAGTGGCCCAGCCAGAACCTGGACTTGCACCTGATCGAACATCTATGGAGAGGCCTGAAAATAGCTGTGCAGTGACGCTCCCCATCCAACCTGACAGAGATTGAGAGGATCTGCAGAGAAGAATGGGAGAAACTCCCCAAATACAGGTGTGCCAAGCTTCTAGCGTCATTCCCAAGAAGACTCTATGCTGTAATCGCTGCCAAAGGTGCTTCAACAAAGTACTGAGTAAAGGGTCTGAATACTTGTGTAAATCTGAAATTTCAGTTTTTTATTTTTAATAAATTAGCAAAAATGTATTAAAACCTGTTTTTGCTTTGTCATTATAGGGTATTGATGAGGGAGAACAATTATTTAATAAATTATAGAATAAAGCTGCAACATCACAAAATGTGGAAAAAGTCAAGGGGTCTGAATACTTTCCGAATGCACTGTATATGTCAAATAAGTAGTGTCCAGAGTTTCTACTGACCAGGGCCTGTATTCACATAGTGTGTCAGAGTAGGAGTGCTGATCTAGGATCAGGTTCCCCTGTCTTATTCATTCTGATCTAAAAGGCTAAACTGATACAAGATCAACACTCCTACTCTGAGAGGGTCTGGAGATTTTGCTGGTCAAGTCACATGTTCATGAGAAACTCATAAGGTCCCACTAATAAGGTACTGGGCATAAAAACCTGCAGAACTATGTAGTAAAATACTCCAACACATACCCTTTATTGAAGTACAAGACAATGCTTTGATCTATACAGATATTTGCCAGAGCTTCAATAGAAACAGGTGTAGGAGCATTTGAGTGTGCTACTCAACTAACTGTGATGGAATGGGTGAGTTGCGGTCATCATAGGGCAGGACGAGGACTATCTGTGTACATTAGAAAGTGGATACATGTAAGAGTGGGATGGAAAAGGATGCCTCAGACTCTTGGCATAAGAGCCCTCTATTATCTTCCATGGATGGGGCCTCGTAAGCTCGTATCCAGTACTGCGCTGTATATCCAAACTACTAGCCAACCCATTGTGTACACGCCTAATTAACCTCCTCGCGGTTGAAAAGCTAATAACCCGCACCCGCAGTGATGACACACACGCCGCGACGCTGACCCAACGACTGATTATGTGAGGACGGAGACTAAGACGGATGGATGGAAGGATGATGAGAGAATGGGGATGGGGGAAATAAAAGAGGAGAAGAGCTCCCCAGGGGAAAGGGCTGGGTTCTGTGTGTGTGTTCATAAAAAATGCAGTAGGGCTGTTATAGTACTCAAATGTGGCTGTTGTTTCCAGCATGTATCCGGTGCTTAGGTGACACTAAGCCAATTGCCATTGCATGGAAGAGGGCTCCCCTCAAAAAGCGCCCTCTCCCCTCTCTCCCTGGCCTCTCTGTCGCTCGTGACCCCTCCCTCCACCTCTTACATGACCCCTCCCTATTTTGTCTTTATTTACCTGTCACTCATTTTAGTCTATGCACCCCATTTCACCCAACCTCTCTCTCCCTTTACCGCCTGACTATTCTCTTTTTTGTAACTCTCCCCCTTTTCTCCCTTTCCCTACCTTCACACCCCCCCCCCCCCCTTCCTCTCAGGTGAGAAGTCATCTCGTGACGAGCAGGTGGCGTGTGCCATGCTGGCTACCCAGCTGGACAACTTCCTGGGTGGTGACCCCATCCAGCATCGCCAGATCCAGGGCTACGAGGCCCCAGAGTTCATGAACCTCTTCCCCAGGGGGGTCAGCTACAAGGTGGGCAGGAGGAGGGAGGATACTCCTAGTTCATGTTTACTGACAAACACAAGGTCCAATCCTATCTTGAGAAATGCACGTGTATGGGATTTCATGTGGAAACTTGCCCATGGACATCAATGTGTGACTTACTGTACCTGGAACCTTGTAATCTGTGTGATTCCCACATTAGATTTGGGTCCACTATGAGTAATGCATGTTTATCCTAACTTGTGTTAGGATTGAGTTCTGTATTGCCAGTAAATGTAATGTTTTTCCTGTAGAAGCACTACTTTGCATAATTTCATCATATGCTGCTGATTTCTTACCATGTCATTCCATATCTCTCTCGTTGAAGCGTTAGCCAGTAAAACCCCAAATACTTCCTGGTTAAATACAGATAAGAGGAATCGACCATAAACAACATTTTCAGATTGTTACCGTTCTCTTCTCTTCTTTCTTTTCCTCTCTTCCATTACTTTTCCTCACTCTCTCTCAACAAAAAAAAACATACGTACGCACGCACACTCACACGTGTAGGACGGTGGTGTGGAGTCGGGTTTCAGGCGACCCCAGGGTGGGTCAGGGCCGGTCCACAGGCTGTACCAGATCAAAGGGAAGCGCAACATCCGTGCCAAGGAGGTGGAGCTGAGCTGGGAGAGCTTCAACAAGGGAGACTGCTTCATCCTGGACCTGGGAGAGGTGAGATAGAGGGAGAGAGAGGGAGAGAGAGAGGGGGAGAGGTGACAGGGAGGTGGGGGGAGGGGGGAGAGCAAGAGTGGGGAGAACATGACATTGTTGCCTTGCCAAATCCAAATGTCCAATTTCCCCTCATTTAGTGATCAATAAAGTAGGCCTTATAAAATGTTTTAAAAAACATGTCTGTTTATGTCTTTAGACCATATTTTCGTGGATAGGCTCGCAGGCCAACATGTTTGAGAAGCAGAAGTCGCGTGAGATTGCTAGCCTGATCCGCGACACTGAGAGACATGGTAAAGCACGCATCACTGACATCAGTGAGGGAGAGGAGCCGCCGGAGATGCTCAAGGTAAAATGTCCGACATAGTCCTTTCCTCCCAAAGCAAATTAAAACAAAGTCACAGACCTAGAGACTTGTCAATCCTCTAATGTCTAGGCATATTTAGAGACTTTGATATTGAGGTATACGAAGGTAATGGGTCTTTAGTTAGTCAGACAAGTTACAATTTCTTCCATTCTGTCACAAACTAGTCCACTCACAAACACTTTTGTTTTGTGGACCGAGTTTGCTGACATGATGTTGAGGATCTAACTGACTTAAAAAAAATGTTTAACTCACCACAATCCATGTTCCACTCTGCCATGTGATTGACAGGTGCTGGGACCAATGCTAGAGCTGGCAGAGAGCACTCCAGAAGAGGACAGTCAAGCAGACGTCTCCAACTCCGCCTCCCTCTACAAGGTGGCTGGACATTGCAATTCTATTATGAAACAGTGGTGTGTCTCGTGAAATGTTCTATTGCATTACAACAGTACTATTGTAAATGGAGAGCTCACCCCATTTGAGGTATTTTGGAACGTAGACTGCACAGCACAGCTAGCTATACTTTGGGTCTCTTTTTTCCCCCAAGAGCAAACAAGGTGAACTAGATCACAAATGAACTAAAAGTCATGGCCGGTGTTGTTGTCCTCCACAGGTGTCCGATGCGACAGGTAAGATGAAGCTGACCAATGTCTCTGAAAAAAGCCCATTTGCCAAGGACCTTCTGGTGCGTGACGACTGCTTTATTCTAGACAACGGGGCCAATGGAAAGATCTTCGTCTGGAAAGGTGAGGAAAACATGTGAACCTCAACTAGCATATTTCTGCTCCATGAAATGTATCCCTGGAATACGTTTTTCGATATCCAACTAGATATCCAGTGTCTCATTAAAAACTCATTTAATCCGTGTTTGTATTGAATAAAGTGAATTGACATTATCATGGTGAGACCTTACTGAGACCTCTATGGGTTAGACTGAGGTGAGACATTATCCCACTTGTTATGATTGGCAGGTATGGGAGCCAATGCAGAGGAGAAAAGGGAGGCCTTGAAAATGGCAGATGACTTCATCCAACAGATGAACTACCCCAGGATGAAAACACAGGTGAGTCAAGCATGATCTCACAAATGACAAAAACCCAGACATTATTTTCTTATTGTCCACCCATTAAGTCTACCCAGCAGCATAACGTCAGCAAGTGATAGCGTCATGATTTTATTATACTTGAAAACAGTAGAATTTGCATATTTAAGTCCAGTAAGTCAAATTCCATGTAAGTCTTCCTCCATTATAACATTGCACTGCACAGTGTGTTGTGTAACCACCAGGTCATGAACCCAGTGTCATAAATGCTTTGTGTGTATATAGTAGGGTGGTTTATGTGTATATGATGCACTAGATAAACAGTTATGACCGGGTAGCCAAATCTCTGCATTGTCTTACAGGTGGAGATTCTACCACAGGGGAGGGAGACGATCATCTTCAAGCAGTTCTTCAAGAACTGGAACTAAACTACAAGGGTTTAACTGTTAACTGTTGCACTCCTAAAATATAAGGAAATAACAACCTGGAATATAAAAGGTCTCAATCAATGTTTAAAAGTCTTCTCATAAGGAGTGAAAACATCTCAAATTCAAGAACATATTGTTGTTTTTTATATGTGTTTACTTATATGTATATATTTGTAAGGTACTGTACTCACAGACAACTGTTTAGTCATGCATAGGTCAAATTAACTCAAAATAATGAGAGCCTTTATAATGATGTCACACCAAATGGATCCCTAAGTCACTACTACTGGTTCTGACTGGGAAGGAAAACATGTGCTCACTGGTTTTACTGGGCTCTGTTAGTGGTCTTATTTAAAGCCAAGATGATATTCCACAAAGCCTATAAAGTTCATTTGTTTGCTTTTGTCTTTTTTTGTTTGCTTTTGTCTTTTTTTGTTTTTTTTGTGTTGTTTTTTACATTTGTTTATGAATTACAGGGACATATTCAAATAAGACCTTTAGTAGGCTACAGTTTATGAAAATAAATGGAAACTGAAAGAACCCGTACAGCGGGTGGCTTCGTCAACTCTCACTATGACATTGTCTGCGTTCCAAATGGCACCCTATTCCCTATATAGTGCACTACTTTTGGCCAGGGTCCATAAGGTCAAAAGTAGTGCACTATGTAGGGAATAGGGTGCCATTTGGGACACATCCATTAAGTGACTATGTTTTTATTACCTGAACCTATTCTCCCCTGTTTGTTTTCCTCACTGGAATAATCAATCCATTTTGACCTTTCACCTGCATGGTGAGAAGTTCCTTGGTTGTTTCACTTTTTCCATCACTGGATAAACACTTAACGGGTTAACCCCACCTACACCTGAGGGAATTAACCTTCCATAAACGTTAACCTCCAGGGGCTACTGTTGGGGTCGTCAGAGATAGCCTATGTTTATGTTCTTAAAGTGTATATCTAGCTAATGTCTATCGTCTTTGACTGGGGACTGATTGTCTGTCCTGAAGTGGAGGTGACCGTTGGTTTCTGTTGCAACCTGGAGATTATTAGGCTAATATTGACTTTCATTCCTTTGACGTGTGCGATTAACACTCAAAACTGTAAAAGGACCACCTTCCAATACATGCACCCACACACTATTACGGTTCTTTTAAGGCCCACACAGACTGTACGATTTTGCCATCCCCAAACAACAGTTCCACATCTTGGGCAAATTCTTAGGTTGTAAACGATTGTCGGACATCTTGACTCATTCAGTGTGACAGGGTCTAGGTCTGACGATTAAATACCACTACTTGTGGTTTTGGGCGCCGACAAAATTCTGTCAGTGTCTGAAATGTTGAGCCTTTATCATGTGGTGTGACTGGTGTTAGGAGCCTTTCCCGGTGACTAACAAACAGGAACACCTCCGGCACTGAGTATGCACACAATAATACAATTGTTGTGAATAGTCCGATTATTAAAATAGTTTGATCTAAACATTGACATGCTTTGCAAGAAAACTATTTTCTAATAATCTTGTTTACTTGACACATCTGAAATCAGGTTACTGTGACAATGTTGCGTTAGGAGGTAGGTGAAGGAGTCGGGGCGCAGGAGAGCCGAGATGTCTGAGATGCAGTACTTTTAATAGGCAAGTCTACCAAACACAGATATGGCACAATACAAAAGTCAAACGCCCTCGACAACAGAGACACCCGTTACTCACGCAAGGAGGAACAAACAAATAACAGTCTTAAATGCGTGAAAATAAAAAATCTCACCAACCTACATCACAAATGAAATAATCCCGCACAAACCTAGGCAGGTAAGGGTAAATATATACACACAGAAATTAAGGCAAACGAAACCAGGTGTGAAAGAACCAAAGACAAAACAAACAGAAAATAAAAAAAGGATTGGTGATGGCTAGTGGGCCGGAGACTCCGACCACCGAGCACCGCCTGAACAGGGAGTGGAAGGAACAGGGAGAGGAGCACCGCCTGAACAGGGAGAGGAGGGAACAGGGAGAGGAGCACCGCCTGAACAGGGAGAGGAGCACCGCCTGTACAGGGAGAGGAAGGAACAGGGAGCGGAGCACCGCCTGTACAGGGAGAGGAAGGAACAGGGAGAGGAGCACCGCCTGTACAGGGAGAGGAAGGAACAGGGAGAGGAGCACCGCCTGAACAGGGAGAGGAAGGAACAGGGAGAGGAACTACCTTCGGTGGAAGTCGTGACAGTTACCTGATGGGACTTTGATAAATTCACAAAATTGCTAATCCAAATAAATGTTCTACCAGAGCAACCATGTTATTTTTGGTAAGCATATTTGATTCTGACATATAAAGTTAGTAAGATGTATACTTTTAGTTTTTCCAAATTCAATTAACTTGTGCATAAGCATAGAGGAGGCTTGAGCTGCTGGTGCTGCCACATGTGCAGATCAAATGCACCCCTGCAGTTGATGTAGCCGCCTATGTCGGCTGAAGTAGGCTCCCAAGCCAACCGTAGGCTCCCAGCCAACCGTAGGCTCCCAAGCCAACCGCAGAATGTGATGACCAAACTGAAGCAAATTGCACAATCTGTCCAGGTTGATCACAAGAGTTTAATTTGGGAACATTGCACAGTGTGACATGTAATTATCATAAAAGACTGAATCCGACGTACAGTTTGTATCGTAAACGACTGAATCCGATGTACAGTTTGTATCGTAAAAGACTGAATCCGACGTACAGTGTGGGAAGGCCTTAACCCCTTTCTGGGCCATTCACTGCGACATTTCACCTGGCAAACCAACTAGACACTAATTCCCAGTTCCAAGTATCAGTAAGTAATTCAGATGTGACTATGACTGGTCAAGATGATGCATGATGCAAAGAACCATGCAAACTCTCACCTTTGCATTCGTATCTATCAAATTTATGATAGCTATTGCCTTTTGTTTTAGCAACAGCAGGGCAATACTTAGCAGCAACAAAGTTCAGATTGGGTTTGCCAACCAGGCAGATTTATGGTTGTTTATTCAGAAGGAGAGAGATAAACTGTTAGGGCCTACATAAAGCTGTCCCAACAGCAGAGCTTTCTTTTCAGCACCATGGAGTGAATCCTTACCACTGCTACACCTGGCTATCAGCAGAGCCTTGTCTGGCAGCGAAATAGTTCATTCAGCCTAAATTACTGCCTTTAAAAAATATATAGCTGATATGGCTGACTTGCTTAAACAAATTTGGTTTCTACTGACAACTGAGATGTACAAACTATGGCATAAGGGGACGACAAGCGGATAAGGGAAAATCCGTAATTTCGATTAAGACGTTAATGAGCGAGCTAGGACAGATAGACAATATACATATTTGTTCAGCACTTTTGAAATGTACAGAGACAGAATTCAAAAGATGAGCGGTTCTTACAGTATTCTCCCTGTACAGCAAGTCAGAACCCTAGGATAAACAAAGGATGCTTATATGCAGACAATGAAAGCTCTTACAATATTTGATTATTACATTTCTCTAAAACAAGCTATAGGCTACATGTGCACCACCAAGTCTGAACAGTAGACACATTTATGAGGGGAAAGGGACCAAATTATTAGGGTGAGGCACATGAGCAACTAACAGCTTACTACACAACATACCCTTAGTATTACTTTTTGAGCTACAGTATACAGTTGAAGTCGAAAGTTTACATACACTTAGGTTGGAGTCATTAAAACTTGTTTTTCAACCACTCCACAAATTTCTCGTGAACAAACTATAGTTTTGGCAAGTCGGTTAGGATATCTACTTTGTGCACGACAAGTAATTTTCCAACAATTGTTAACAGACAGATTATTTCACTTATAATTCACTGTATCACAATTCCATTGGGTTAGAAGTTCACATACACTAATTTGACCGTGCCTTTAAACATCTTGGAAAATTCCAGAAAATTATGTCATGGCTTTAGAAGTTTCTGATAGGCTAATTGACATAATTTGAGTCAATTGGAGGTGTACCTGTGGATGTATTTAAAGGCCTACTGTTGCGGTTTTCTTGCGGTGAATGAGAGTCGGACCAAAATGCAGCGTGGTATTCTTGATACATGTTTAATGACGATGAAAAAACAAACAATACAAAAACAAACGTAACGTGAAAACCTATACAGCCTATCTTTTTTTTTTAGAAAAAATAATTTATTACATTCAATACCATTCATTCTTTACAACTCATAATTTTCATTCATACTTCAATAATGGTATTTTAATTTAACTAAACAAGAAACCCCAAACAAAACCTCAGGGGAGCATCTTCCCTCCCCGTCATCCTACAAACGACCTTTCCCTATCTCCCCGTCCCTAATCTATCCCCTTACAAATCTAAATGACACCCAGCCCTAAACCCCCCTTCCACCTCTCCCGGGCAGCATGCTGCCCCCACTTCCTCTCCTCCCTCTTCATCCTCCCCTTCAAATCTCCTTCCACCCTCCTCACTATCCCTTCCACCCCCCAATCTCTCCCTGTCTTCACCATGTTCTGCCTGGCTTCCCACAGCCCCCGTTTAAAGAGACTCATGAGAAGCCAGAGCAGAAACCTGTCCCTATCCGTCCCTCTCGCTCTCCCTACACCTCTCTCTAACCTGGCCCACGTCAATACAAAATCCCCCCTTACCAAACCTAACAACACTCGTGCCCTAGCCCATACTACTCCGGCAAAGGCACAGTCCCAAAAGACATGGCGCACAGTCTCCTCCCTGCCACAAGAGGATCTTGGACAGGTGGGGGATTGCACCAAACTATACCGGTACATGATGGAACGTACCGGCAAGCACTTATGGACTCAACCAATTCAGGTCCTTGAGCCTGTTGTCCAGACCCCGCGCCTGCACTCCCTCCCAGACCACTTCCGAGATGCCCACTACAGGCGCCGGACTCCCTGCCTTTCTGACCTCCTCGTACAGGTGCCTGTGATCTAAACCTACTCGGGCAACTTCAATCTCAGGGTGCGCAAGCAGCCACTTGGCAGCATGACCAAAGTGCCACAGCAGCTGTTCCGCCCGAGGACCCGTGTTAGACCACACCATTACGCTTCTCGCCTGATACGAGAAGAACACCCGCAGGAGGTAACCGGACGGGTGTATCACTGGATGAGCAAGCTCTGTTAACAAGAAAGAAACAAAAATTGCGTCCAGCTTGAGGGGGAAATGTGGTACCCCCCTACCTCCCTCCCCGATGGGACAGAGCATGCGTGCCCTGGCGACCCACTCGCACCTGCCACTCCACATGAACTGAAACACAAGCCTCACTAGAGGCCTCCTCAGACTAGCCGGCAATGGGTAGATGTACGCCAAATACAAAAGAGATGGCAACACATCCACCTTTAGGACCAGGACTTTGCCCATAAAAGACAAATACCTAGCCTTCCACATTGCTAGCTTCCTCTGTACCACTGCGATACGCATGTTCCAGTTTAGGGTCGCTGAGCCGGAGGTCTCAAAATGGACCCCGAGAATCCTCAGGGCCCCCTCACAGAGAGATAACCCCCCGGGCACATCCGTTCTACCGCGCCATCTTCCGAAAAACTTGACGGAAGACTTTGCATGGTTCAGAACTGCCCCCGACGCTCGGGTGAAATCCCCAAAGATGGCAAGGGACCTTGTCAGGCACGAGTCCTTGCACAGCAGCAAGGAAGTGTCGTTGGCGTACTGCGTCATCTTAACACGCAGCCCACCACTTCCAGGGATCAACAAGCCTTCCACCCCTGTGTCTGCCCTAATGGCAGCCCCCAGAGGCTCCATGTACAGAACGAAGAGGAGAGCCAAGAGTGGGCACCCCTGCCTGACCCCAGACGAGAGGTCAAAAATGTCACCCAAGTGACTATTTACACTAACTCGGCACCCCGCTCCGACATATAATGTAGGAATCCATCCTATGAACTTCTCCCCAAAACCTAATCAACCTAACACTCTGAATAAAAATGATCTATTCACGCGATCAAAGGCTTTCGCCTGATCTAGCGCTGCTACCATTAAAGGCAGTCCTCTATCTTCAACCCAAGCGATGGAGTCCCTGATTAACTGTAGGTTCCATCTAATAGAGCGGCCCTCTACCCCGCACGTCTGATCCTCATGGACGACGTAGGGAAGGGCTGTGCGCAACCGGTCTGCTAAAACCTTTGCAAGTAGCTTGTAATCTACACACAGCATGGTCAACGGCCGCCAGTTGCCAAGGTCTGTTACTTCCCCCTTCTTATATAAAAGTGACAGCACACCAACAGCCATTGATCCCCCCGGGACCCCCGTCTCAAGGATGGCCTTCAAGACTTCGAGGACCACTGGTCCAAGTATACCCCAAAACTTGAGATAAAACTCAGCCGGCAGCCCATCCATCCCAGGCACCTTCCCTTTTCCCATCCTCCTAAGAGCGCTCTCAACCTCTTCTAGTGAGATCTGGGCCTCCATCACTTCTCTAATGTCCTCCGGCAACCGCCTGGACAAGTGTTCTAAAAACACATTTCCCTGCTCTACATCTATTTCCCTTTCCTTAAATAAACCTTGGAAATGATCAGTTGTCACCCTGACCATATCCTCTGGTTCTCTAACTATACTACCATTTTCTTCCCTAATGCCATGCATTACCTTCCTACTCTGTCTGGCCCTAACCGACTTAAAGAACATAGCAGAACAAGTCTCATTGTGTTCTAGAAATCCACTATGCGCACGCTCCAGGAAAGCTTGAGCCTTCCGCTCCTGCAACTCCCTGAGCTGCGCCTTTAGGGTTGCGGATCTCTCCCAGTCAAACGACCCGCCGAGGTTGCCTGCCTCGTACTCGAGTTCAATTAACCTTTGGATACGATCCACCTCCCTCCTCTCCTCCCTTTTTTTCCTCTTGCAATACCCTATTATAAAAGCCCTAATCCTCACCTTAACTAATTCCCACCACTCTAACACCCCACAGCACATGGACCGGAGGCCTTCAAGCCTCCAAAAGAAAACAAAAAACCCGTCAACAAAAGCCTGCTCCTCCAGCACATCCCGATCTAACTTCCAGTACCCCCTACCAAAGAGGCAGACTGGCGACCCCACCTGCAGGAGAAACCCGTCGTGATCCGAAAAGAAAACAGGCAACAGCCGCCCAGACAACTTACCCAAAGACCTGGGTACAAAAATATAGTCGAGCCTCCGTGCAACCGCCCTGGAGTTGCGCCATGTAGGACCGGCCATTTTCGGAGTAGTGTGCAGGCCACCATCAACCAGACCATGGCAAGCCATTAGCCCGGTGATGGCGCCTGCACTGCTATCCCCCCCTATTCCTAAATCTGTATTAAAATCCCCCCTACCACTAATTTCCTATTTGTGACACACAGGGGCGCCAGACAGTCCACCATCTCCCTCCTGTCTGCCACCACCTGTGGCCCATACACCACCACTAATCTAAATTTACAATCCCTTATCGTGACATCCACCCCTATAACCCTCCCCTGCATCACCACAAAAGAACCCTCCACTTTTACGTCTCTGTGCCCACACAAAATCCCTACCACCGATGAGTGCACCCCCCCAATACCCCAAACCGACTCCCGGTGATAACACCATCTGTACTCCCGACGTCCCCCCCTCTTCCTCCATCTCACCAACCCAGGATGCAGGAATAGTGTTTGGCTCCGGGGTGCCCTGCACCCTGGGTCTACCCCCACACTCCTCCCCCTCCCCAGCGCTGCAGCTGTTTTGGAAAAAAATAGGGGAGGCTGAGTCCCCAAACAAAAAACTCCCCACCTCCTCCTGCACCCAGTCCTGAGTCTTGTTAGGTGTGTCCCCACCCAACAGAAGTTGAGGGCCTGGGGAAACCAGCAGCAACCCAGAGGTTTCTCCCACCCCCATCACTCTCTTGGCCATCCCCTCCCTCTCACTGTCGGCCAATCGCACCCTCCTCTTCATTCTCTTCTTTGGTGATGGTGGCAGTGGAAAGATACCACCCTCCCCCCCGCCAGCTCCTCCACCATACCCCTCATCTCTTCCACCAGGGCACTTTCCCCCCACTCCACTTGCTCTTCCACCATCTCCTTCTCCACCACTCCTCCCTCGCTTTCTTCTCTCTCATGCTCCTCCACTCGCTTGCCTTCTTCCGCCGCTTTTCCTGGTTCTCCTACTCCCATGCCTTCCGTTTCCTTCTCTCTTCCATCCGCCACTTCTTGCTCCTCCTCCTTCCTTGCGACCCTCCCCTCTGGACCTGTACTCTGGTCATGAGGCATTCTTCCTTCCCCTCCTCTTCTTCCCCCATCCCCCGCTCCTGCTCCCCCACAAAATCCCCCACAAAATCTGAATTTTCTTGCGCTGCACGAGGCGAAGATGTGGCCATAGGCCATACAGCGCCTGCAAAATGGAGGCTGACGTGCATAAAACAACGTCCCCCTGTCAGCCCCCAGGGAGAACATAGCAGGAGGATGGAGGTAGCCACCATGTCCCTTTGGGTCCTCCCTGAGGAGGGCCTGGAAGCCTCTCCTCCCATTCCAAAACCCAAGGGAGTCTTTGAGGTGCCTTGCTGAGGAGACGTTATCCATGTATCTCCCCAGAAAGGCCCTCACCT
Organism: Oncorhynchus clarkii lewisi; assembly: GCF_045791955.1. NCBI lineage: Eukaryota > Metazoa > Chordata > Actinopteri > Salmoniformes > Salmonidae > Oncorhynchus > Oncorhynchus clarkii. The sequence goes on along the minus strand of NC_092155.1, from coordinate 26,632,818 downwards.
CTTCGTCCTTAACGTATGGGTTGTATTTGTTGACAGTTACAACACTAAAGTTGTTCCTCGCCAGGCGAGGCGCCTCACTATTTCATAGTGGCTCATCGGCCTCTCACCTCCCACTCTTGCCCTTCTCAGGATATCATCGTGTTTCTCCTCTGTATGTAGTGCCACGTCGTATGCTCCCTCCAACGAGTTGCCTTGCTAACAAAACACGTCCTTCACCGTCAGCTTTAGAATCCCCATCAATATTATCCTTCCAAAAGTTTCCGTCCTAAAGGCTCCAACTCCTTTTCCTTCCAAGCAAACCGAATCGTGTTGGCCAGCCCAATCCCAGGGACCGACCGTGTTGATGTATTTTGCACCATCTCCGCAAGGAGAATGGCGCTCGTTCTCTTCTCTTCCAAAACAAGGAAAAAAGAAAAAAACAAAGTGACTGAGCCTATCTGGTGCAAACAAACACAGAGACAGGAACAATCACCCACAAAATACTCAAAGAATATGGCTGCCTAAATATAGCTCCCAATCAGAGACAACGATAAACACCTGCCTCTGATTGAGAACCACTCCAGACAGCCATAGACTTTGCTAGAGAACCCCACTAAGCCACAATCCCAATACCTACGAGGGCTGGTGTGTGGAGGTGGCACAGGATGGACCGGACCGTGAAGGCGTACTGGAGATCTTGAGAGCAGGGCTGGCACAGGACGTGCAAGGCTAGGGAGGTGCACAGGAGGCCTAGTGCGTGAGGCTGGCACAATCTTCACCAGCCGACTAACACGCACCTCAGGACAAGTATGGAGCGCTGACCCAGGTGCCATCAAATCCCCGACACGCTCCGTACCTAAAGCACCAACACAGCAACTCCCTCATAACTCTCTCCTCCAATTTCCCCATTAACTCCTTCACAGTCTCTGCTTCGCTCACCTCCAACACCGGCTCTGGTTCTGGTCTCCTCCTTGGCTCCTCACGATAAACAGGGGGAGTTGGCTCAGGTCTGACTCCTGACTCTGCCACATTAAAAAAAAAAAACATGATTTACATGTGTTTGATGCCATTCCTTTTGCTCCGTTCCAACCATTATTATGAGGCTCTGGCTAGGTCACTCCTGCATTGTCTTGGCTGTGTGCTTAGGATCGTTGTCCTGTTGGAAGGTGAACGTTCGCCCCAGTCTGAGGAGGTGAGAGCTCTGGAGGTTTTCATCAAGGATCTCTGTACTTTGCTTTGTTCGTCTTTGTCTCGATCCTGACTAGTCTTCCAGTCCTTGCCCCTGAAAAACATCCCCTCAGCAGCCTCCACTGGACATCTTGGCTATACAAAAAAATGTGTGCTCGAACTTGGGTGTCCCGTAAGGTAAGAAATCTACTTTCACTCCTGTTTTCAGAGCTGATCTGATTGGTCAAAAGACCAATTAAAGGAAAAAATATCAGAATTGGTCTGCCTGTGTAAACGGAGCCAAAGATGGTAATTCTGTGTCACTTTATGTAATCAACGTGTGACCCCTTATCGCTAGACTAGAATCTCACGCGCTCTCCTCATGGTATAGCCAATATGGATTTCTGGGAAGGTAGGCTGATTATACCTGCAGAAAGATCCCCCCTCCTTCTCGCTTTCCCAAGCACCATAAAAGGTCCAAAGATTAAACCACCTCAGCATGTAACAAAAACAGTAGATGAGCAGGGTTTGCTGTCCAGTCTTAACACCACCACCACCACCACGACCGCGCACCAGCCCGACCTACATGCATAGGGTAGAATTTTGAATTTGGGGATTTTTATCTCAAATGTTTCATTCTTTATCATTTCATCAGATGTAAGGACATAGCCATTGCTGTAGTTTTCATTATGGTGTAGATTATATCTCTCTACTGAAGTCATTTTCATAGCTTCAACAACGGCATCTGGCATTGGTCTTAGATCTGCGTTTCGATTTTGTGTAGATATTTCATACCATTGTGTTGTATATTCTAAGCTTGCTGGTGGACTTTCAGTTTTTAATTAGGTTGTGCCATTTTGTAAAATTCAACATGTGGATACATAGTAATATCCTCTGTGGCCTCTTTGCCTCTATTGTTAAGTGGAATATTTTGTAAGGAGTCTACCTTGTCCATACAGGACTGAGGATGGAAACTTTCAAGATGAAGAGCATTCTGAAGGTGTCTAGTAAGTATTGTTCCCTATTAACAGTATTATATTATAATATTAGATATGTTAGATATGTTATACATTATTGTCTTATACATATATACAAAGCCTTTCGAAAGAACTCAGACTTTTTCCACATTTTGTTAGGTTACAGCCTTATTCTAAAATTGATTAAATCGTTTTTTCCCCTCATCAATCTACACACAATATCCCGTAATGACAAAGCAAAAACAGGTTTTTAGACTTTTTCTGCTAATTATATATCACATTTACACAAGTATTCAGACCCTTTACTCAGTACTTTGTTGAAGCACCTTTTGCAGCGATTACAGCCTTGAGTCTTTTAGGGTATAACGCTACAAGCTTGGCACACCTGTATTTGGGGAGTTTCTCCCATTCTTCTCTGCAGATCCTCTCAAGCTCCATCAGGTTGGAGATTTGCTGCACAGCTATTTTCACGTCTCTCCAGAGATGTTCGATCAGGTTTAAGGCCAGGCTCTGGCTGGGCCACTCCTGCATTGTCTTGGCTGTGTGCTTAGGGTCGTTGTCCTGTTGGAAGGTGAACGTTCGCCCCAGTCTGAGGTCCTGAGTGCTCTGGAGGTTTTCATCAAGGATCTCTCTGTACTTTTCTTTGTTCGTCTTTGTCTTGATCCTGACTAGTCTCCCAGTCCCTGCCCCTGAAAAACATCCCCACAGCATGATGCTCTCACCACCATGCTTCACTGTAGGGATGGTGCCAGGTTTAGTAAAGATGTGAATCTTAGCATTCAGGCCAAAGAGTTTAATATTGGTTTCATCAGATCAGAGAATCGTGTTTGTCATGGTCTGAGAGTCTTTAGGTGCCTTTTGGCAAACTCCAAACGCACTGTCATGTGCTTTTTACTGAGGAGTGGCTTCCGTCTGGCAACTCTACCTTAAAGACCTGATTGGTGGTGTGCTTCAGAGATGGCTGGCCTTCTGGAAGGTTCTCCCATCTCCACAGAGGACCAGCGGGTACTTGGTCACTTCCCTGACCAAGGCCCTTCTCCCCCGATCACTCAGTTTGGCTGGGAGGCCAGCTCTAGGAAGAGTCTTGGTGGTTACAAACTTCTTCCATTTAAGAGTGATGGAGGTCCCTGTGTTCTTGGGGACTGTCAATGCTGCAGAAATATTTTGGTACCCTTCCCCAGATTTGTACCTAGACACAATCCTGAGTCCTTCAACCTCATGGCTTGGTTTTTGATCTGACATGCACTGTCAACTGTGGGACCTTATATAGACAGCTGTGTGCCTTTCCAAATCATGTCCAATCAATTGAATTTACCACAAGTGGACTCCAATGAAGTTGTAGATACATCTCAAGGATGGTCAATGGAAACAGGATGGACTTGAACTCAATTGCGAGTCTTATAGCAAAGGATCTGAATACTTATGTAAATAAGGTATTTCTGTATTTTTTATAAATTAGCAAAAAAAATTGTTGACTTTTTAAATTGATTCAATTTTAGATTAAGGTTGTAATGTAATAAAATGTGGAAAAAGTCAAGGGGTCTGAATACTTTCCCAAAAGCACTGTATATATGTGATCATATACAAATGTAAGCAAGGTTTGAAATTATTATGTTTTAGTCAAAAAGAAAATCATCCCTCAGATTTTACTGAGCTACAGTATAAGGAAATCGGTCAATTAAAATAAATTCATTAAGCCAAAATCTATGGATTTCACATGACTGGGATTACAGATATGCATCTGTTGGTCCCAGACACCTTAAAAAAAAGGTAGGGGCATGGATCAGATAACCAGTCAGTATCTGGTGTGACCACCATTTGCCTCATGCATCACGACATCTTCACATAAGAGGCGACTTTGGGATACTGGCCTTCTAGGCAGAGTTGCAAAGAAAAAGACGTATCTCAGACTGGCCAATAAAAAGAAAAGATTAAGATGGGCAAAAGAACACAGACACTGGACAGAGGAACTCTGCCTAGAAGGCCAGCATCCCGGAGTCGCCTCTTCATTGTTGACGCTGAGACTGGTGTTTTGCGGATATTATTTAATGAAGCTGCCAGTTGAGGACTTGTGAGGCGTCTGTTTCTCAAACTAGACACTCTAATGTACTTGTCCTCTTGCTCAGTTGTGCACCGTGGCCTCCCATTCCTCTTTCTATTCTGGTTAGGGCCAGTTTGCGCTGTTCTGTGAAGGGAGTAGTACACAGCGTTGTATGAGATCTTCAGTTTCTTGGCAATCTCTCGCATGGAATAGCCTTCATTTCTCAGAACAAGAATAGACTGACGAGTTTCAGAAGAAAGTTATTTGTTTCTGGCCATTTTGGCCTGTAATCGAACACACAAATGCTGATACTCCAGATACTAAACTAGTCTAAAGGCGGCCAGTTTTATTGCTTCTTTAATCAGGACAACAGTTTTCAGCTGTGCTAACATAATTGCAAAAGGGTTTTCTAATGGTCAATTAGCCTTTTAAAATTATAAACTTGGATTAGCTAACACAACGTGCCATTGGAACACAGGAGTGTTGGTTGCTGATAATGGGCCTCTGTATGCCTATGTAGATATTCCATAACAAATCTGCCGTTTCCAGCTACAATAGTCATTTACAACATTAACAATGTCTACACTTTATTTCTGATCAATTTGGTGTTATTTTAATGGACAAAAAATTTGCTTTTCTTTCAAAAACAAGGACATTACTAAGTGACCCCAAACTTTTGAACGGTAGTGTATGTAACCTTTGTTCAGAACTAGAGTATTTAGAATCGCATGCCATTATATTAAATGTGACTACATGGATAATTATCTATTGTTCTAATATGGATAATTAATTGATTCCAAAATGGTATTAAATCTTTATCTAATCAGATAGATCACAATCGTCCAATAGTTAGGCAATCATCAAATACAAGCATCGAACAATGAATCTATCTACTGTATCCGTTCATAGGACTTGGCCGCTTCGTAATATTTAACAATGAACAATAGAGCAAATAGTTACTATTTTATAATTGTTTATCTTTTGAAAGTCCAATGCAGACATTTTTTTAAATTCTCAATATCAAATCATTTCTGGTAACAATTACTGTGATTGTTTCCCATTAAAATGGTCCAAAAGTGTATCAATTGCTTCTTTCCAACGGGTACACACAAGTTGAATCAATGTTTTTTCCACGTCCTTTCACGAAATTACGTTGATCCAACATGGAATAGACATTGAATGGACCTACGTGTTCAGTGGGTTAACAAAGAGCAATTTCTCGAGCAAGAATTTTGACAGGACTGTTTGGAAGGGGTCTGTGGGAAGGGGAAAACTGAAAACTAGCTGTTAAAACTAGCTCTCTTTCTTATTGGTCTATTAACTCATTTACGGCCTGGTGATGTCGCCAGCAGGCCAAAACTCCATCCCACCACAACAGGCTGAAATTTCAGGCGGTCTTTTCAAATAGCTCTTACACTAAAAGGGAATTATCACAATCTTCCCAATTTCACAGTATTATTCCAACTTCATAGTGTGGAAATATATATAAATCACAGGAAATTTAATTTGACTGCACTGGGCCTTTAAGCAATAACTCATTTGATTTAATTAAATCTGACGTAGTTAAATGTATACGCTTAGTTAAATCTGACTCTGATAAAATGTATGTGCATCCCCTCCCCTCATCCACTCTAATCTAATTGTATCACTATTTCACCTCCAGAGCTTAACTCCCAGCTGAAGTTGGAGAGCTCTACCCAGAGTCAATCCATTGGGGCGGTGCGCTGGAACCTTCCTGAAGAGGACCTCCAGGCCCACAGCTCAGCCCCTACCAGCCCCCGCAAGAGCAGTGCCCCCTCCACACATCGCTCATCGGTAGGCTACACACATGCACGCACACACACCTCCATCCACTCACAGCATTACATCAGCATCCAGTCCATCCCAAACTCTTCCTGTTAAATTGTCTACTCTTGTATATGTTCCTTTGTACTTCATAGTACAAGAACACCAACTCATCCAATGGCATATATCAATTGTTTTTCTACCTTTACCTGCCTACCTGTTGTCGTAGCAATTTCCTGTATTACCAAATGAGGAGAGTTACAAACCACACACCAGTCAGAGTTATACTTAAACTTCATCTTTAATAATATGAGCTTCACAATAGCCCTTTGACTCTCAGATCAATTCAGTGTCTATAATTAATTCTGAGAGTCCCTGCATAAGAATACAAAGATATTTTATAGCCAAGATACACCCCTCTCAACTTACATGACGAACCACAGATCTTAGGAACTCTTCACAAAGGGCCTTTTACTTGAGAGAGGAGTATCCCATAGCCAGATAGCATTAGCTATAAATTATCGTTCAGTTTGGTCTCTAAGACGAGGTTCTAATCTCGTTCCTGGTAATTCATAGTACAAGAACACCAACTCATCCAATGGCATATATCAATTGTCAACTCTAGATACTCCCATCTCAAGTACACCCCACTCCTGGACAAGCTCACTGAGGGGAGTGAGCCTCTAGGTCATATACTATGAAAGACAAGTGCAACATCAGAGGGGTCATACAATGGTTCCAGACACCGCCATACTCCTCCCCCCAATGGGAAAAGGAGGGAGTGACTGGCGTACAGACATTGTGGAGACAATTAATTGGTTCCCCATTAATCACGCCATCCCTTCACATGGTTTAGGAATAGGTAAAGACACATTCACATAAGAAGACAATGTTCCATTCTGTCCTCCTCCCCTTCTGATATTCTGCATATCACCAGATGGTTTGACAGATACATTCACATATGAAGACAAGCCTGACCTCTCCGGGCCCCAAGTGACTGAGCCCTAGCTGAGAAGGGATAAGTGCAACTGCCATCCCTTATATTCCAAAGGGAAACATTCTAATGACAAGTATTTACATAAGCCTATTATGTAAATAAAACATCTGACTCATCCACCACACTGTTCATACTGTATGTGTGTGCGTGTGTCCTTTGTAGCAACACCCTCATCAGAATGGCATGAAGAACCTGCGCAGTCTGCAGGAATGTGTCCACTTCATCAACCATTGGAAGGAGCAGGTGGCCCATGTCTGCAAGGTATAGTAGGACCCTGAAAGGGAGAGAGGGAGGAGGGAACAAAAGCAGTCACTGAGAAGGTTCAGATATATACACATGTACAATGTTAGTATTAGTGAGTGTTATTTGGTCCTTTATTTGTATTAATGCAAAATGTGAGGTGAAGGAAAAATAGTAGGCCCGGCTTAGAGGGGCTTCTGTCAGTCACTAGGAAACTTTGAGGAGGGGGGGGGGGATAGCATATGATATGAAAACGTGTTGAAATGCAAGGGGGGCCAGATGGGGTTGGAGATATGGCGGGGAGTGCTGACCTGGCTTCTGGCCTCCCAGGCAGTAACAGGGTTACGTAAACAAAAAACACTCTCGACCATCCCTTTTTGAATTCATTTGAATTCGCCTTTTTGCAGGAATTTCTACAACATTGCTTTGACTTTAAGGTGATTGAGATGAGATAGCTATACACACTATTGAGAATGTACAGTATGGTATTGACCTGGTTGCTGTGTTGTCTTGTTGCAGAGTGGCAGTGATGCGGGGAAGGGCACCAGTAAAGGAGAGACCCCGGTGGAACTGAAAACAGAACGCAGTCTGGAAGAGAGCAGGAAACTCATTGTGCTGTGGGCCAATGAGCTCAACAGCGTCGACAAGGCGAGAAAAAAACGAATACTGACTTGTTTTTGTGTGTACTCTATCAAATGTTCGCTTGAAGTATCATAACTATCAATTAATCAAATGTATTTATAAAGCCCTTGTGACATCAGCGGATGTCACAAAGTGCTGTACGGAAACCCAGCCTAAAACCCCAAACAGCAAGCAATGCAGATTTAGAAGCACGGTGGCTATGACAAACTCCCTAGAAAGGTAGGAACCTAGGAAGAAACCTAAAGAGGAACCAGGCTCTGAGGGCTGGCCAGTCATCTTCTGGCTGTGCCGGGTGGAGATGGTGCATGGCCATTAAGGTCAGATTGTTCTTCAAGATGTTCAAACGTTCATAGCTGACGAGCAGGGTCATTCAGAGGTCGAGACAGCAGAGAGAGAGAGAGAGTCATAAACACCAGGCCCGGGACAAGGTAGCATGTCCAGTGAACAGGTCAGGGTTCCATAGTCGCAGGCAGAACAGTTGAAATTGGAGTAGCAGCACAACCAGGTGGACTGGAGGCAGCCAGGAGTCATCAGGCCAGGTAGTCCTTAGGCATGGTCCTAGGGATCAGATCCTCCGGAAGGGGATGGAGAGAGAGGGAGAGCGAGAGAATAAGAGGGAGCATGCTTAAATTCAGACAGAATTTATTCATAAATAAATTACGTTGAATGTGACTGAAAACCTTCAACTGTATTCCTCTGTGCCTCCTCAGCTGGCGAAGGCTAGGCCCTGGGTGCAGGAGAGATGTGAGGAGGAGGAGGAAGAAGAAAACAAGGATGGCGAGATGGATCCCGATGAGGAAGTGCAGCAGAGGATCATGGAGTGGGCCAAGGAGCTGCAGAGCGCCTCAGAGGTGAGAGGTCAGGGGTGACGGGTCAAGGTCAAGGATACAAATGTATATGAGAAACAAAGGGACATTACAGAGGATGGAAATGGGGGAAAAACTGTTCCAAACGGATAGCAATTTGTATAACCTAGCATTCAAACAGCATTGGTTAACTGCTATCTGCAGATTTGCTACCAAATAGATACCATTTAGCATAAGGGCTAAAAAGTGTGATAGGATAGAGATTACTTGGTATTAACGTCTGTCTGGCCATGTGTTTGTCTACAAAGCGTTGTGGGGTGCAGAGCAATGAGCTAGGCAATGTTCTGCGTCTGCTGGGTCTGAGGAAGAAGAGACTGATCAACCTCCTGCCCTTACTGGAGTTCATTACTTGGTCACTGCTCAAGGAGGACTGCAAGGTGAGACGACACACACACACACAAGCAAACACAAAAACATACACACCTCCCAAAAAATGAAGGGAAAAAGCTGTAAAAGTGGTCAACACTAAGTTAGAGAAGTAGTTTATTAGAGCTCCTCATAAAACATAACTCAGAATGTTATGTACAACTTCTTTTCTGAAGTCGTACACTTGCCAGAATCCATTGAAATTAGCAATATTTCCTCTTAAACATAGATTGAGAATCAGCCATACAGTTATATAGTCTACATTATCAAATATACATGCAGTGCCTTTAGACTCGAGGCACACCTGATTTGCGGAGTTTCTCCCGTTCTTCTCTGCAGATCCTCTCAAGCTTTGTCAGCTCGCTACACAGCAATTTTCAGGTCTCTCCAGAGATGCTCGATCGGGTTCAAGTCCGGGCTCTGGCTGTGCCACTTAAGGACATTCAGAAACTTGTCCCGAAGCCACTCCTGCATTGTCTTAGCTGTGTGCTTAGGGTTGTTGTCCTGTTGGAAGGTGAACCTTCGCCCCAGTCTGAAGTCCTGAGCGCTCTGGAGCAGGTTTTCATCAAGGATCTCTCTGTACTTCACTCCGTTCATCTTTCCCTCGATCTTGATTAGTCTTCAAGAGCCTGCAAGCTGAAAACATCCCCACAACATGATGCTGCCACCACCATGCTTCACCATAGAGATGGTGCCCGGTTTCCTCCAGAAGTGGCACTTGGCATTCAGGCCAAAGAGTGCAATCTTGGTTTCATCAGACCAAATAATCTTGTTTCTCATGGTCTGAGTCCTTTTGGTGCCTTTTGGCAAACGACAATCGGGCTGTCATGTTCATTTTACTGAAGAGTGGCTTCTGTCTGGCCACTCTACCATAAAAGGCCTGATTGGTGGAGTGAGATGGTTGTCCTTCTGGAAGGTTCTCCCATCTCTACAGAGGAACTCTGGACCACCGGGTTCTTGGTCACATCCCTGACCAAGGCCCTTCTTGCCTGATTGCTCAGTTTGGCCGGGCGGCCATGTCTAGGAAGAGTCTTTGTGGTTTCAAATTTCTTCCATTTAAGAATGATGGAGGCCACTGTGTTCTTTGGGACCTTTAATGCCGCAGAAATGTTTTGGTACCCTTCCCCAGATCTGTGCCTCGACACAATCCTGTCTCAGAGCTCTACGGACAATTCCTTCGACCTCATGGCTTGGTTTTTGCTCTGACATGCACTGTCAACTGTGGGTATTATATAGACACGCATGTGCCTTTCCAAATCATGTCCTATTAATTAAATTTACCACAGGTAAAGTTGTAGAAACATCTGAAGGATGTTCAATGGAAACACAATGCACTGGAGCTCAATTTGAAGTCTCATAGCAAAGGGTCTGAATACTTTTTTAATTAGCAAAACAACAGTTTTCGCTTTGTCATTATGAGTTAGTATGTGTAGATTAACGTGAGAAAAAATGTATTTAAGCCATTTTAGAATAAGGCTGTAACGTAACAAAATGTGGGAAAAGGGAAGGGGTCTGAATACTTTTCGAATACGCTGTATACCATTTCAGCTCACAGTAATATGGTGGAAATGAAACTATTAAAGACAATTCTTTACCTACATTCATACACTTTCTCTGTGTTCCTATTTTCAGGGTGGCATTTCTCCGCTGTGGCTGTCAGCGAAGCAGTGCACCTGGAAGGCAGGCACTCCAAGATACATCCCTAACTCAGTGTGGAACTGGATGATCAGTGCATCAGGTAACTATCCGTCTATTTTGGACACATGCTTTAATATGAACTATTAATACATTTAAAAAGAATCACAGAGAAGAAGAATGAATAAAAGTATACATTTAAAGCAATTTCACACATTTTGCCCAAACCTTAAACTTACAACAAAATATTGGTACTGCTAGGATAGAAAAGACAAAGAGTGGAAAATGGATGACAGAATGTTATTTAAAATGGTGAAAGTAAAACATGTGTAGCACATTTCAAAAAGTTGTCAACTCTCTCCTCTCTGTAGCCGATGTGACCTTTGACCCCATGACCAACCACCTGTGGCTCCAGCTCTCAGATGACCACCGCAAGGTCCAGGAGGGCATATCTGAGTCCAATCTGCCCTTCAGTCCCCAGCGCTTCGACGCCTGGCCTGGCGTGCTGGGCTGGGAGGGATACGCCTCCGGACGGCACTACTGGGAAGTCGACATAGCCAACAACGGCTACTGGCGGGTCGGCCTGACCACGGCGAGTGCCGAACGCCAGGGCCGCTTCCCCATGAGCCCCCAGACTGGCTACTGGACCCTGTGGCGCAGCATGCACCAGTTCTACGCCTGTACCAAGCCTGAGACGCCCCTGCCCCTGGGTCTGGTGGCCCGCCGGATGGGGATCTATCTAGACTACGAGGAAGGACAGATCTCCTTCTACAACGCAGAGACCAAGACCCACATCTATACATTCACAGGCAAGTTCAAGGAGAAGCTGTACCCGGTGTTTGCCCCGCTGGACGGGCGCTCACTCATCACCATCATCTCGCCACACAAGGTCTCTACAATTTGAAGACATCACAGGTCTTTGGTTAAGAGATTCTCCCCAACATAAGCTGACTACAGATCTGGTTTTCCTCCGCCTTTCAATCACTGGCTTATTTGGACTTGGACAACCAGGTGTGTGGAGTGGACTCTGGTTAATCAATAAGATTCATTGATCAATAAAGTACCAAGAATAAGAGAAAACCATTGGAGAAGAGTTTGACAAGTTGACACTTTGACCCGCAAAGCCTTGGGTTGAGGATGGGTTTGCCCTGTTTTGACAACAGCTGGCCTAGACACTTCTGTATGGATCTTAAGAGCTATATGGGAAGAAGCAAATAGGCAACTTCATACCCTAAAATAAAACAAATGAATTTGACAAGCTAGATTTAAACAGTACATGTCTGAACCCCCCCCCCACCGTTTTAATACGTAAAAAAAAATAAAAAAATACTGTATATAAATTGCATTATAATACTGAAACAGCTAGCTAAATGGATGATGGGAAATGTATACTGAGGAAATCTAACTACAATATATCTATATATTGCAGTGTATCTATTTACCTATATACAGTATCTATACCTTTATGTCTTCATATATTTACGCACTTTCATAATATGTATACAGTCACTTCAGAAAGTATTCACACTCCTTGACTTTTCCCACATTTTGTTGTGTTATAGCCTGAATTTAAAATGATTACATTTCGATTTGTCACTGGCCAACACACAATGTCAAAATGGAATTATGTTTTTAGAAATGTGTACAAATTAATAAAAAATGAAACGCTTGAGTCAATATGTATTCAACCCCTTTGTTGTGGCAAGCCTCAAGTTCAGGAGTAAGAATTTGCTTAACAACTCACATAATAAGTTGCATGGACTCTGTGTGCAATAATAATGTTTTTTTGAATGACTACATCATCTCTCTACCCCACACACACAATTATCTGTCAGGTCCCTCAGCAGAGCAGTGAATTTCAAACGGATTTAACCACAAAGAACAGAGAGGTTTTGCAATGCCTAGCAATGAAGGGCACCTATTGGTAGATGGGTAAAAAAAACAAGCAGACATTGAATATCCCTTTGATCATGGTGAAGTTATTAATTACACTTTAGATGGTGTATCAATACAGCCAGTCACTACAAAGATACAGGCATCCTTCCTAACTCAGTTGCCAGAGAGGAAGGAAACCGCTCAGGGATTTCACCATGAGGCCAATGATTACTTTAAAACAGTTACAGAGTTGAATGGCTGTGATAGGAGAAAACTGAGGATGGATCAACAACATTGTAGTTTCTTCATAATAGTAACTTAATTGACAGAGTAAAAAGAAGGAAGCCTGTACAGAATAAAACATATTCCAAAACATGCATTCTCTTTGCAACAAGGCACTAAAGCAATACTGCAAAGAATGTGGCAAAGCAATTCACTTTTGCACTGAATACAAAGTGTTATGTTTGGGGCAAATCCAATACAACACATTACTGAGTACCACTCTCCATATTTTCAAGCATAGTTGTGGCTGCATCATGTTATGGGTATGCTAGTAATCGTTAAGGACAAAAAGGATTTAAAAAATCAACAGGCAAAATCCTAGAGGAAAACCTGGTTCAATCTGCTTTCCACCAGACACTGGGAGATTAATTCACCTTTTAGCAGGACAGTAACCTAAAACAGAAGGTCAAATCTTCACTGGAGTTGCTTAGCAAGAAGACAGTGAATGTTCCTGAGTCATCGAGTTACAGTTTTGACTTCAATCTATTTGAAAATAATCAAATTAGCAGCATTTAACTGCTTGTAAGAGGGAAAATTATTTAATTGAATTACATTGACATCATAACCTCATGATTAAGAATCCTTCTTCCTAAATAGGAGGCAGCCTCTTTAACGTGCTAAAACTCTGATTGTGAAAGAAGCACACATTTCTTCACAGTTCTGCATTTGACAAAAATAACACTCAGTTTATAATTGTCTGGGGAGCTTATGAAGGTCACATGACATTTTCTACGAGTATCACTCTGCATATGTGAACTCTAAGTGAGAGTTCTGCATAGCGCAAGTGTGGTTGTTAGAATACTGCACACAAACAGCTCTATGATGTTGTAGATGTGCTCCGACACCTTCAGTATCCCTGTACAACCACACCCATAGCAATGATGGTGTGATCACCCACCCCTCCAGGCTCACGTGAAATGACAAACATTGAAAACAACACCGTGGATACCAATAAACAAATGCTGAACAGGAAGAACGCTAAGCATCAGATGTTACGAATGATTGAAAGAGATGATAACATATACAGGAGAGGTCAAAAACCTAATGCTGTTATGCATACAGTAATACAACCCTACAATATCTACAAGAGATATAAGTAGAGTATGTTTCTTTTTATTCACTGTGAAGTCCTTAGTAGTGGTTTATGATCTTGAATGGATTTCACACAGGTGGACAGATACTGGGGTTATTTGTTACCTGGCATCCAGGCCAACGCCTCTCTCACACACACCCAGGGTCCATAGGCCTCACAGTCCACAGCAAATAGACTCCCGCCCCCCCTCGGGTCTGCACAGACCCTACGCTCCGAGTCCAACAACCCTGTTGGCTCATCTTATTCTTTCCCACTCTCCTCTCCTCAGATTGAGTTATCACAAAAAGACATACCTCAATCTATGTTACATCGTTTGCTCTCTCACACAATGGCTCTCTTTTTGCATCCCTCCCTCTCCTCCTTATACCATCTCAGTGTGCTCCTCTATGGCAGCCAGGCTGGCGTTGCGCTGCTGACATAACTCAGAGCTCTCCCTCCACTTCCTGTTTTCCTCTAGGCGCACAGAGAAGAAGTAGCAACGCCCCAAGAACTGCAGCCACCGCTCTGGACACAGCCTGCATCTGGAGTCCACACGATAGGGGGAGAGGATGCTATGTGAGGCAGACAGGGCAGGGACAAGATAGCTAAACGCATAGGATGCCACACAGAAGCATGTTGGTTTAGGATTGAAAGATTCATAGGAATCACTAGAAGAAGAACCAACAGGTCGCAGTCATAAAAACCTGTCGGCTACTCCTATATTCACGATGTACTTTGACTTTAAGAGTCAGTAGATCATAACATTGTCAACTGACTCATCTGAAATAGATAGAGTGCATGTGAATCTGTTTGTTTAGGGTGGAGTGGGCCTGTAAAGTACAGAATGAGTGTTCTCATACATGAAGAGACCTACTCATGAAGAGTCATAAAATGGGTCAGCGATAGTGATAGGCACCGTGAGTGACAATGGGAAGCATGGTGGTGACTCTGTGGAGGTCCGCTTGGCGCTGATGCTGTCGCTCCGCTGGCTCTGTCCCGAGTGCCGTAGCTTTTAGAACTAACGAGGGAATATTAGAAATACAAACAAATTACAAGATGAAATTGTGTTATTATCGGAGTTTAACATCTAAACAATGCTTTTTGATTTAGGCACTGTGGTAGCAACTGTACTAAATATTTTTGTTGGGGTTGTAATTATTGATTAATGAAAACAAGTGAAGTAAATGACAGATAGGGAAGTCCTATTAAAAGTGTATATACAGGTTGTGGTCTAGGCTGCAGTGTAGTAGGCTGTGTAAAAGATACATGGGTAAATTGTCTGAACACTGAGATCGGCTCTAGCCTATGGAACTGCTTTGACAAGAAGAACCGTGACCAACATTATGGCTATATGAAAACCCAGTCGGTCTCCAGCAAATAGTCACATAAATCATCCAATTTATCTCAGTACAGTATTCATCCTTAACATCCACACTACAAAAAAAACATTTGTTTGGTTGAGGATTTTAATTAGATGCAGTTTCTGCTTAGCCAAACCATTGTCATTGTCATGTATGGTGGAGAAATTTTGTGTTTTATGAGGTACCAGGGAGAGATGGCTCGGGTAAGGATAATGAGGGGAACCTTGTTTTTGAGGACCAGACCCTATTTTCCCCACAATGAAAACAGTCTTCACCGCAGATGCTGTCTGCTGTGAATAATTAATATTTTTCATACAAATTCTAACCTTGTGACCCACTCCATACATCTGTTGTTTGACATGTAGACTATGGGGGTGTATATTTGCTATAACATTTATTTGTATTCTACAGATTGATTTTGTGCACCTAGCACTTCAGAGCTGATTCAAATAACCAAAGCTTGATTATGAGTTGTTTATTTGAATCAGCTGTGTAGTGCTTAGGCAAACACCAAGACGTACAGTGCCTTGCGAAAGTATTCGGCCCCCTTGAACTTTGCGACCTTTTGCCACATTTCAGGCTTCAAACATAAAGATATAAAACTGTATTTTTTTGTGAAGAATCAACAACAAGTGGGACACAATCATGAAGTGAAACGACATTTATTGGATATTTCAAACTTTTTTAACAAATCAAAAACTGAAAAATTGGGCGTGCAAAATTATTCAGCCCCTTTACTTTCAGTGCAGCAAACTCTCTCCAGAAGTTCAGTGAGGATCTCTGAATGATCCAATGTTGACCTAAATGACTAATGATGATAAATCCAATCCACCTGTGTGTAATCAAGTCTCCGTATAAATGCACCTGCACTGTGATAGTCTCAGAGGTCCGTTAAAAGCGCAGAGAGCATCATGAAGAACAAGGAACACACCAGGCAGGTCCGAGATACTGTTGTGAAGAAGTTTAAAGCCGGATTTGGATACAAACAGATTTCCCAAGCTTTAAACATCCCAAGGAGCACTGTGCAAGCGATAATATTGAAATGGAAGGAGTATCAGACCACTGCAAATCTACCAAGACCTGGCCGTCCCTCTAAACTTTCAGCTCATACAAGGAGAAGACTGATCAGAGATGCAGCCAAGAGGCCCATGATCACTCTGGATGAACTGCAGAGATCTACAGCTGAGGTGGGAGACTCTGTCCATAGGACAACAATCAGTCGTATATTGCACAAATCTGGCCTTTATGGAAGAGTGGCAAGAAGAAAGCCATTTCTTAAAGATATCCATAAAAAGTGTCGTTTAAAGTTTGCCACAAGCCACCTGGGAGACACACCAAACATGTGGAAGAAGGTGCTCTGGTCAGATTAAACCAAAATTGAACTTTTTGGCAACAATGCAAAACGTTATGTTTGGCGTAAAAGCAACACAGCTGAACATACCATCCCCACTGTCAAACATGGTGGTGGCAGCATCATGGTTTGGGCCTGCTTTTCTTCAGCAGGGACAGGGAAGATGGTTAAAATTGATGGGAAGATGGATGGAGCCAAATACAGAACCATTCTGGAAGAAAACCTGATGGAGTCTGCAAAAGACCTGAGACTGGGACGGAGATTTGTCTTCCAACAAGACAATGATCCAAAACATAAAGCAAAATCTACAATGGAATGGTTCAAAAATAAACATATCCAGGTGTTAGAATGGCCAAGTCAAAGTCCAGACCTGAATCCAATCGAGAATCTGTGGAAAGAACTGAAAACTGCTGTTCACAAATGCGCTCCATCCAACCTCACTGAGCTCGAGCTGTTTTGCAAGGAGGAATGGGAAAAAATTTCAGTCTCTCGATGTGCAAAACTGATAGAGACATACCCCAAGCGACTTACAGCTGTAATCGCAGCAAAAGGTGGCGCTACAAAGTATTAACTTAAGGGGGCTGAATAATTTTGCACGCCCAATTTTTCAGTTTTTGATTTGTTAAAAAAGTTTGAAATATCCAATAAATGTCGTTCCACTTCATGATTGTGTCCCACTTGTTGTTGATTCTTCACAAAAAAATACAGTTTTATATCTTTATGTTTGAAGCCTGAAATGTGGCAAAAGGTCGCAAAGTTCAAGGGGGCCGAATACTTTCGTAAGGTACTGTACACCCAATGGGGAGCCCAGGACCTAGTTAGAGAAACCCTGCTCTAGAGATAGGGACTCAGGGTTGATTAGTGGAGAGTGGGGTAAGTTGAGCCACCCTTGTTTCTGGGAAACCATACACAAAATGTATAATTTTACTAAATATTTAGGAAGAGGTCATCATTTCATGAAGTCCGTGAGGGAAGAAGCCACATGGAAAAGTGGTAAGCAAGTTAGGTAAAAATACAATGACAATTAAAATTCTAAACTAATGTAGATCATTTCAAAGATGCACTATGCTGAAATCGCTCCACCAATTCCTAGTTACTCAAATTATAATAGTTCCCCTAACAAGCAAGTATAGTGTAGAGAATCATTGTACCATCTAAACCGCTGTGAAATATATTTTCCATAACCCAAAATATTGTATTTTAAGCTGTCTGAAGCTGGTGTACCTAACGGAAAGCATAGAAATAACACCATAGAACAGATCCACGTGCTTTTAATGAGAACAGATCTATAACTCACATTTCTATGTAAATTTGGTTGGGTTGCCCAAAAAGTTACATATTGCAGCTTTAAGACTGTTCTATAGGTACATTGGAGTCTATATAAGCTTCAATATGAGGTCCTAAACATAGAATGAAAGTGCATCCTTGAGGCTGTGTGAGCTAATAGAGCCAATGGCAAGATGAGCAAATGAAAGTTTTTTCTTCCCAGGCGTAATGCAAGGCATTATCGCTGGGATATGTGTTTAAAATTGGATTGTATACCTACCTTCCTCCTCTGGCGGAAGTTGAAGACTGAGGGTACGGTATGGTCCCTCAGTCTGACCATCTGGCCCCTCAGTATGACCATCTGGCCCCTAAGTCTGACCATCTGGCCCGTGAGGTCAAACATGTGGGTGAAGAGCTTGCTGCGGAACAAACGTTAGGTGCTGGGGATCCACTGCTGATCAGGACTTTGTCAGATGGGGGCAGAACACCACTGGAGCCTTCGCTCTGTGTTCCTAGGAAACCTATGGAGAAGACACAGGGGACAAGGTAGAAGTGCCATGGGGTAGGGGTTGGTTTTGGTATAGGGCACAAGTATGCTATGCAATGAAGAAATGAGAGAATAACTGCGCATGCTGATTGTACACTACGGGACAGTTTCCCAGACACAGATTAGTCCCGATCAGGACTAAAAAAACATATTTATATGGAGATTCTCCATTGAGAATGTTTTTTAGACTAGGAAAAGGCTTACGCTGTATCCAGGAAACTGGCCCATAATGTTTCTAGTTTTTAGGAAATTGTGATGATAAAACACGTCTTTCATCATTGCTCATCCTCCAAACAAAAGGGTGTCATAATTACCGGTGAAAGGAGATGCTTTTGCAGGCTATAGTGGAGAACGTCTCGCAACAGGGGAGTTGCAACACATCTTCAAAGAGAGATTGTTCGGAAATGTCCAATTCCATTCATTTGGAATTGATGGTAATGGGATGTGGATCTTGACATAGGTCTAAAACATAATCTAACAACGTTAGATTTTGGAGTGGAATGTCCCTTTAACTAGCTAGCTAGTAGTACCCGTGCTTACATTCTGAGGTCAACAAGATAACTCATTAGATAGCCTTGGTTTTCACAGATATGAGAAGCCATTTAGCTCCCGAGCTATCTAGTTACTTTGAACAACTGCTGTGCTTCGTGGTTGGTTTCAAAGAATGGAAATGTTGGACAGGCATCGTCTCCGCTCACTAAGCACTTAGTTTTCACTTGTGTTTCTTAACTACTGGAATGGAGCAAAATGCTACATTGCTACATTTTCGGTTAGTGCACCAATGAATTACACGTTTGGGGCATTGCATCGTTGTACAATACAGTAGTTATCGATTGCTATTTGCTACAAATAGTCCAATAGTTATCCACTACCCCACGTAACATGGCCGACCAAGTTGTAAAACAAAAACAAACAAACAGTATAGCGTCAAACAAGCAAAAATGTTTGAATCGAAAAACCAATCATCTTCAACATCAGGTGCCTTCTTGATTGAGCTGCACAGAGACTTACTAGAAAATACTTGTTTTACACTAGAAAAGCTAAGTTGATTACATAATGTAGTTTTAGCCACACCACAGTCAGATGGAGTACATTTTCATTGATTCATTTGACAATTGGTAAGATACAATATGTTACTGAAATGCATTTGCAAAGAAAACATGACATCTTGAAAACAAGGACAAGGAATTCAACACACATACAGTGAGCTCCCAAAGTATTGGGACAGTCGTTTTTTTTGTTTTGGCTCTGTAATCCAGCACTTTGGATTTGAAATGATACAGTGACTACGAGGTTAAAGTAGATATGTACTCTGTACTCTTTAATTTGAGGGTATTTTCATTTATATCGGGTGAACCGTGCAGAAATTACAGCGCTTTTTGTATATAGTACCCCCATTTTAGGGGACCAAAAGTGTTGCGGCAAATTCCCTTAAATGTGTATTAAAGTAGTAGTATTTGGTCAAGCTTGTGTGAGATATTATGCCTCTCTCCAGTCCAGTTTCCAGAACACAATATCTATCTTCTTGTAGAACTCCTTGCGGAAATGCTCCTGCAACTGTAACAGAAATAAGGACAGACTCAGTTTTGTATGAGATGTGTTATAGGAAAATATCAATTTGATTTACTCTGCATAGTCTTTTTATTGTGTATGTGATGGGGAACACATATGACACTGAACTTCGGCAAGTTTTTTTCTATTTACTCTTACTAGCATCCCTGTCTGATTTTTTTAATTTTTTTTAATCAAAGATTGTTCTTGCAATGACCCTGATACAGTATGCGGTTGTCCCACCAATTCATTGTAAGTGGCTCTGGATAGGAGAGTCTGATAAAAATGACTACAATGTACATACGTAATGTGATTAAAAGGTTTGGTGATGAATGCCATGTGATTGGAGGATTTGATGATGATGACCTCACCTTTGACAGGACCTCTGTCTGTGTGCGGATGTCCTCGCAGTAGAGGGGTACGCTGGACGAACACTTCATGGTAATAGTCAGAACCCTCTTCTTAGCAACTGGCAGTGACAGGCAGGCAGGCAGAGATACAGAGAGAGACAGAGAGAGAGAGAGAGTAGAGAGAGGAGAGAGAAAGGGCAATATAGAGATGTAGGGAGTTGAGACGTAAGGGAGTGATGATTAGCAAAAAACAAAGACAAACATAGTCACTATTATTATTACATTTGTAAACAAGATATTGTTTCATTTACTTGTCATCTGTGATACTGTGACCGGACTGCTTTCCTGGGTTCCCGCCTTCACTCGTACTTCGAAGTCGTAGTTGGTCCCAGCATGCAACCCATGAAATATATAGGTGGTGGCATTTTTCACAGTGACATTCTTTGTCAAATTCCAGAATTCAGTGGTGTATTTGACCAGGTACGTCAGTTCTACGCCTTGGGATGCCTTGGGGGCTCCCCATGACAGGGTGACATGACTCTCACTGAAGGAGTCGATTTTGGCTGGTTCCGGTTGGACAGGAACTGTGTGCACAAGGGTGAGAAAAATATTAACTAGACGTCAACATTAAAAAGTCAATTTCTATCCCCTTGTCTTTTTTTATTCTACCAGTATATACACTTAGGTCCTGGATAGGAGTGTCTGCTAACAAGGGCCCCAAGGCCAGTGGAAGCAAAATATCTCCATAACATCAGAGATCCACTACCACATTCTAAAATAGGAATGGGGTTATTTTCTGCACATGCATCTTTCTTTCGACGCAAAACCCACCACTGTGTGCATGGTCGAGGGAACTCTATTTTCACGTCATCTGACCATAGCACCAGTTCCAATCCAAGTACCAATGGCATTTAAGAAACTCCAAACTCCATGGATGACATGAAAATAGAGCTCTTCGGCCACGCACACCAGTGGTCGGTTTCGCGATGAAAGAAAGATGCATAAAAGAAGAAAAAAAACACTCCTACTTTAATATGGTGGTGGATCTTTGATGTTATGGGGATATTTGGCTTCCACTGGTCCTGGGGCCCTTGTTAAGGTCAATGGCATTAGCTTTACCCAGTTCTAGGACAATTTAGCCAAAAATTTGGTCGCCTCTGCCAGGAGGCTGAAACCTGGCCTCGGGTGGTTCTTTCAGCAAGACAATAACCCCATAAAATCCACAAAGAAATTGTTAATTGACCACAAAATCAACGTTTTGCAATGACCATCTCAGTCTCCGGACTTGAACCCCATTGAAAACCTGTGGTTTTAATTGAAGAGGGCAGTCCATAGGCACATATGAAGGATATCAAGGATCTGGAAGGTTTCTGTATGGAGGAATGGTCTAAGATCCCTCCCACTGTGTTCTCCAATCTCATAAAACATTTTAGAAAAAGGCTCAGTGCCATAATTCTCACAAGATTAGGTATTGAAAACAGGTGGCAATAATTTTGGCCCCCATCTTTTAAAGAAAAAAATATATATTATTTGTAAAACAAAACAAAAAATAGTATGAAATAATATAATTTCGCCAAAATGTTGAGCATACATTATAGCTCAGTATTTGTACAGTCTTTTTTGCTCATCTTTATCAACGGTGCCAATCATTTTGGACTTGACTGTGTTCATCTATTCAAAGAGAGAGAGAGAAAGGGAGTTAAACTAATAACTCACAAGTGAAAACTGTTCTGCTCCTTGGTTGGCTCCTGAGATACCCATTCAGAGTGGTGACTGTCACTGTATATTTGGCTCCTGCCTTCAGTCCCGTGAAGGAGAGAGGACTGGCGTTTTGCTCCTTTTTTTCGACTTCCTGTTCCAAGGCGGTTAGATTGAGCTGAACGCTGAAAGTCTCGTAGTTGCCCGTGGGAGCTGTCCAGGTCACGTTGATGGTGTACGTAGCAGGGACCAACTCTAAGTCAGTAATGCCACCTGGACCTATGGGGGTGAGAGGGAAGAGGGGAGGGTAGAGATTCATGTGAGACAAGGGGAAATACATTACAGTAACAAATTGAGCGCATCGGCTATTCCTACGATAATATACAGTTATTATACATCATTCACAAAGATACTATCCAACATACCAATCAAGCAACCCTTCAACAAATCAACCACCCAAACAACCAACCACTCAAACATCCAATCAATCAACTAATGCCTCATTATCCTGGGTAAAATTTCCCCTTGATACAGATCTAGGATCAGCTGCCCCTCCCCAAATCCTAACCTCAACCATTAGTTGTCTAGGGGCAACTTCTCCCAACACCATTTTCATCTGTCCAAACTCACTGGTGAAGGCAATCACGGTGCTGGGCTCTCCTTTCACAAATGCGTCGGGCACCAGTGCTACCACGCTCAGCCAGAGCTTGGCGCCTGCCGGCAGTTTCGGCACCGTTAGACTTGTATTGTTCAGGTCTATGCTGTTCAGCGTCCTATAAATTAACAAGAAATAGCCTTGTGTCAATACTGTTCACACGCACTCTTGTCTTGTAGATCAGAGACTGTTCTCTGTTCCATATCGCTGGAGAATGGAGTGTGTTCTATTCATTACATTTCTATGTGAATTCCCAGGACATTTAATGCACTTGGTGCTTTCAAGACAACTGGTAAATTGGAAAAATAAATTATTCCAGTTGTTTTGAAAGTGGCAATTTCCTGATTGTTCTCAAGGTTCCCATGATCCCATGGGAAAAAAACATATGGGTCTTTTGTTTTATAAAAACATTAGCAGTAAATAGTTAAATGGCATGTGTTTGGTTTGGGCTACGTGAACATTGATAGCCTACATACTTGATAGCAGCCTACATACAGTACTTGTTACTGTTCTATGGTAGCCTACAAACTTGTTATTGACGTTTTCTTCATGCAAGACGTCCACTCTAAACCCAGAGATATTCCCTGCGGGCTGCTCCCATTGGAGGTAGACAGAGTCAGCAGTAGGATCAGACACGTTTAAGTTTGACACCTTTCCTGGCTCTGAAGGGGAAAGAAGAGATCAGTGTGTGTGTAATTTGCACTGGGTCATGTACAAATTTGAATGTCTGAAAATGATTTGGGGTGTGGTTGCATCCTAACATTTCAATCATAATTACATGTCAGATTCATTTTCTCAATGGAATGAAATTGACGTGGCACGCCTTATTTACTGTTTCCCCTATAGAAACTTCCCTCTAGGAAAACCAGTCAAACATTTGCAAAGGAAAAAACAACAACAAACAGTTTGCAGTAACTTACTGGTGTAGGAGGAGATGTTCAGTGGGTCTCCCTCAATGGACTCGTCCTCCACTTTGGCGTTGACATCAAATGTGTAGTACCCCCCCGGTATCAGGCCTTTCACCACAGCGCTCTCTGTGTGTGTGGTCATTTTCAGATGAGGTTGACCCCTCACCTCGATGTAGTAGAAGTCACGGTTGCCCTCAGGAGCGGACCAGGACAGGGCGATGTTGGTTTCTGAGACCTTGGTGACGCTGAGGTATTTGATCACATCAGGCTCTGAGAGAGAATGAATGATCAGTAGTCAGCATAATCATCATCTCCACTGATATCGATGCCTTAACATTGTTATACCATTATAATAACCATCTACGCATATAGTGCCATTAGAAAGTATTCATACCCCTAGACTTAATCCACATTTTGTTGTTACAGCCGGAACTCAAAATGTACTAAATGGATTTCTCTCACCCATCTACACAGAATGCCCCATAATGACAAAGTGAAAACAGGTTTTTTAGAAATGTTAGCAAATGTATTAAATTAAATACAGACATCTAATTTACATTAGTATACACAATACTCTGCTATGACTCTCCAAGTTGAGTTTAGGTGCATCCAATTTCCTTTGCTTATCCTCGAGATATAGAGCACTAGAACTTTATTGGAGTCCACCTGTGGCCAGTTCAAATGCTTGGACATGATTTAGAAAGTAACACCTGTCTACACTCATCGGGCCAGTTTATTAGGTACACCCCGTTCACAAAAAAATTAATCGCTCCTACAGACAGTGAGTCGTGTGGCCGTGGCTTGCTATATAAAGCAGGCAGAGGCATTCAGTTACTGTTCGATTGAACGTTAGAATGGGCAAAACAAGTGCCCCGAGCGACTTTGAGCGTGGTATGATCTTCGGTGCCAAGCACCCCGGATCTAGTATCTCAGAAACAGCCGCCCTCCTGGGCTTTTCATGCAAGCCATTGTCTAAGGTTTACCGAGAATGGTGCGACACAGAAAAAACATCCAGTCAGCGGCAGTCCTATGGGGGGCAAACAGCTTGATGATGAGAGGTCGAAGGAGAAGGGCGAAAATCATGCAAGCTAACAGGTTGGGCCACAAACAGACAAATAACAGTTCACAATTCATCTATCCTTGTCACGGGTGGCCTATTGCAGCACACGACCACACCGGGTTCCACTCCGATCAGCTAAAAACAAGAAGAAGTGGCTCCAGTGGGCACACAATCACCAACACTGGACTATTGAAGAGTGAAAAATATTGCCTGGTGCGACGAATCCCAGTTCCTGTTACGTCATGCTGATGGCAGACTCAGGATTTGGCGTAAGCAGAATGAGTCCATGGACCCATCCTGCCTGGTGTCAAAGGTACAGGCTGGTGGCAGTGGAGTACTGGTGTGAGGAAGGTTTTTCTGGGACAGGTTAGGTCCCAATAGAGGGTCTTTGAGATGAGATGGACTGTTCGCAGCATGAATGTACCGCCGTCCAACCTGCAGCAACTGCGGGATGCCATTGCGTCAGCATGGACCAAAATCCCTGTGGAACATTTCTGACACCTTGTAGAATCCATGCCCTAAAGAATTCAGGCTGTTCTGGAAGCCAAGTGGGGGGAAAGACGGTTCTAGATGGGTGTGCCTCAAACTCGCCGGTGAGTGTATAGAAGGTCCCACAGTTGACAATGCATGTCAGAGCAGTAACTATACCATGAAGTCCAAGGAACTGTCCGTAGATCTCCGAGAAAGAATTGTGATGAGGCATATACAGTGCATTCAGGAAGTATTCAGACCCCTTCCCTTTTTCCACATTTTTTTAAGTTAGATGGAAGCCACTCCTCAGTAAAAGGCACATGACAGCCCACTTGGAGTTCGCCAAAAGGCACCAAAAGAACGTTCAGACCATGAGAAACAAGATTCTCTGGTCTGATGAAACCAAGATTGAACTCTTTGGACAGAATGCCAGGCGTCACACGTCTGGTGGAAACCTGGCACCATCCCTACGGTGAAGCCTGGTGGTGGCAGCACCATGCTGTGGGGATGTTTTTCAGCAACAGGGACTGGGAGACTAGTCAGGATTGAGGGAAATATTAACGGAGCGTACAGAGATCCTTGATGAAAACCTGCTCCAGAGCACTCAGGACCTCAGACTGGATCGAAGGTTCACCTTCCAACAGGACAACGACCCTAAGCACACAGTCAAGACAACGCAGGAGTGGCTTCGGGACGAGTCTCTGAATGTCATTGAGGGGCCTAGCCTGAGCCTGGACTTGAACCCAATCAAACATCTCTGGAGAGACCTGAAAATAGTGCAGCAACGCTCCCCGTCCAACCTGACAGAGCTTGAGAGGATCTGCAGAGAAGAATGGGAGAAACTCCCAAAATACAGGTGTGCCAAGCTTGTAACGTCACACCCAAGAAGACTCAAGGCTGTAATCGCTGCCAAAGGAGATTCAACAAAGTACTGAGTAAAGGATCTAAATACTTATGTAAATGTGATCAGTTTTTTAAAAATACAAAAACAAAAAAATATTTTGCTTTGTCATTATGGGGTATCGTATGTAGATTGATGAGGGGAAAAACTATTTAAGGATGTAACGTAACAAAATTTGGAAAAAGTCTAGGTGTACGAATGCACTGTATCTGTAATTTCTAGAGTGGTGAAAGTTTCCAAGAGCACATGGTCTCCATCATTGGGAAATGGAAGAAATATGGAAGTACCCAGACTGCCTAGAGCTGGCCATCCGACCAAACTGAGCAACCGGGCAAGAAGGACCTTGGTCATGGAGGTAACCAAAAACCCAATGACCACTCTGACAGAACTACAGAGTTCCTTGGCTGAGATGGGGGAACCTGTCAGAAGGACAACAGTCTCTACAGTACTTCACCAGTCTGGGCTTTATG
Organism: Oncorhynchus clarkii lewisi; assembly: GCF_045791955.1. Taxonomy (NCBI): domain Eukaryota; kingdom Metazoa; phylum Chordata; class Actinopteri; order Salmoniformes; family Salmonidae; genus Oncorhynchus; species Oncorhynchus clarkii. Next base: position 26,606,305 of record NC_092155.1, on the reverse strand, counting down.
GTTGGGTGGCAAGAACAGAAGCTACGCCTTAGATCAGAGGTGGGCAGTTCCAGTCCTCGAGGGCCTGATTGGTGTCACAGTTTTGCCCCAACCCCAGCTAACACCCCTGACTCCAATAATCACCAAATCATGATCTTCAGTTTAGAATGCAATTTGATTAATCAGCTGTGTTTGCTAGGGATGGAGAAAAAGTGTGACACCAATCAGGCCCTCAAGGACTGGAGTTGCCCACCTCTGCCTTAGATAAAGGCACATGACAGCATGCATGGAGTTTGCAAAAATACATTTGAAAGACTCAGAGCCTAAGGCAAAATATTCTGTGGTCTGGAGAAAACCAGTCTAACACCATCCCTACAGTGAAGCATGGTGGTGACAGCATCATGCTATGAGGGTGATTTTCAGCAGCAGGGCCTGGGAGACTGGTAAGGATAGAGGGAACAATGAATGGTGCCAAATACAGACAAATCCTTGATGAGAACCTGCTTCAGAGTGCAAACAACCCTAGGCTGGGGGCAACGATTTACATTCCAACATTGCAATGACCCCAAGCATACAGCCAAAGCAATGTGGGAATGGCTCCAGAACAAGAATGTGAAAGTCCTTGAGTTGCCCAGCCAATGCCCAGACTTGAATCCCATTGAAAATCTGTGGAAAGACTTGAAGATTGCTGTTCACCGCTACTCCCCATCTAAGATCTTGAGAAAATCTACAAGGAAGAATGGGAGAAAATCCCCAAATCCAGATGTGCAAAGCTGATACAGACCTACCCAAGACTGGTCAATGCTGTAATCGCTGCCAAAGGTGCTTCTACAAAGTATTAACTCAGGGTTGTGAATGCTTATGTAAATAAGATATTTCTGTATTTCATTTTCAATAAATGTGCAAACATTTCTAAAAACATATTTTCACTTTGTCATTATGGGGTATTGTGTGTAGATGGTTTAAATATATATTTTTCTCAACCATTTAGAATACAGGCTGTATGTAACACAACCAAATGTGAAATTAGTCAAGGGGTATGAATACTTTCTGAAGGCACTGTACATGTAATTTCTATCTATCTAGCATCTACACTACTACAAGTTTTAGTAGTAGTTGTACAGTAGCAGTATTAGCAGTAATAGTGGTTGTAGCAGTAACAGCAGTTGTAGTGGCCCTATTCAACAGTGACATTTGATACTAGTGCTATTCCCCATACTCACTGGTGTAGAAGGAGACGTTCTGTGGGTTGAGGTCCCTTCCACACTTAATGGGGAACACCTGGACGTTGTACTGGGTGCCGGCGGTGAGGTTGGAAAGGTCGTAGGTCAAGTAAGTCCGGTTCAAGTTGCTGTGGTTTAGGGTCAGGTTGTAGTCAGAGGAGTTGACCTCCACCCTGTAGTCGCTGATGTCACCAGGCCCGCGGGTCCAGTGCAGAGTCCCGCTGTGTAGGGTCTTGTTGGTCATGGTGGCGTTCCCGTAGAAACGGTCTATATACACAGGTGAGATGCGGTTGTTGATCGGGGTGGGTTGGGTGAGGGGGTAAGAGAAGGTGACAAAGACGGGGGAAAAGGATGCGAGTCAAATATAAAACATATCAATATGATTACCAGTAAGTATTACACCCCCCAACATCAGCATCTCAATCTACTTCCCAGAAAGCCAACATCACACTAAATTACATTTTTTAAAGAAGAAAAATAAATAAATTAAAACCCCCCCCTACCTTCATAGCAGATATAGGGGGTAGGCTTTGAGCAGATTTGATCAAACCAAAGTCCAAAACTGTATAGGGCTATGCACTGGTTCTCATCTGTGTCCGTCTCATTCGTCCCACTGATGCCACCAGTAACTCCTGTAAAGAACGTTGGTCCCGTAGTCATTTCAGATGTCATCGTTGTCACCTCTGTTGCCATTGTTGTCCTCTCAGCTGTCTCTACTAGTTTCATCTTTGCCATGGCTTCCATTGTTGATAACGTTGTCATGTTTTCATCCTCTGGGAAAGGGCCATCTGTATCATTACCGTAACCAGTATCATTGTAGCTACCGGCAGCAGTAGGTGCCGGGGTAACATTGGTAGGCTTGCTCTCATTGGCGCAGGAACACCCACATTCATTGGGGAGGCTGGAGCCGTAGTTAACTTTCATCACATGGTCCTTGGGCTTGGAGAGTACGGGGTGGCCAGGGTACCAGTTCTGGAAGGTGAGGGGGTCTCCGTTGGACCAGCTGGACCAGGGGTAGGAGTCATTGCGGATAGTCTTGCGGAGGCCGATCCAGTAACTAGAGTTTAGGTTCTGGACGAGTTGCAGGTTGTTGTCAGGGGTGAGGCTCACCAGCTCTTTATAGCACACCTAACATGACAAAGTTATTATGAGTTATATCAGTGGTAGCTATTACTGGGTCCTGGAGGGCCAGAACGGGTGCAGGCTTTTGTTCCAGTCCAGCACTAATATTTGATATCATCATCGTCCTCAACCTAGTCACTGGTTTAACCAGGCATTTTAAAGCTAGGTTGGAGAAAAACCTGCACACACTTAGGGAGCCCCCAGAATAAAACATTTAAATACAAGTTTTAATTGTTCATTCAGTATTGTTATAATTGTCATTATTGCAAATATATATATAAAATCAGTATCTGTTTTTTTTGGTCCTCCAATAATCGGAATCGGCGTTGAAGAATCATAATCGGTCGACCTCTACTCTCTATATCTTTGTGTTCTACCTGGCAGTGGAGTCTGGCCTGTTCCCAGGTGGATGAGTTCGACTGGAGGAAGTACTGCCGCTCAGCTAAACAGCACACCACCAACACAGCTGGGAGGAGAGAGAGAGAGAGAGAGAGAAAACTCAAGATCATATTCAGCTAACAGGCATTTTCGAAACACATGTTAAAATGTTATTTATTTTAGCTCCTAACATTCAGGCTTGTATTCATAAAACATCTCCAAATAGGAGTGCTGATCGAGGATCATTTTGGCCTTTTAGATCATAGACGCTTTATGAATACGGGTTATTGATTAGATGAGTAAACTGATGGCACCGGTGGTTCATATCAACACAACTGGGCGCCATTGGATGCCTTTTATTTATGGGATGTCTTTACATGACATTTTCATATGACGGATAGCCACTCAAGGATGTTTTGGATACATTATTCGCCAAACAGAATATCTCTTATAAATGTCACTTGGCATTTTGAATAATTAAGCAACTCTCTCATTCTTGTGTCATTCTTTGTGGGTTAAGCTGCCAAATACAATGTTTGTTTCATAGATAGTACTCTGATCTACAATTGACTTACTGCTCGTTTCTTTACACCTTACAAGGTTCACCTTTAAAACATTAATTCACACATGAGAATGAATGCATTTGTCAAAAGCAGGACTTGAGCTCACCCCATAATAACAGATGTTGAATCCTGTCCATTCTTCAACAGATGGGATACAGACTTCTTCGTTCTGGGTACCTATTTGGATATTCACACTTGAATACATTTAAATCAGACAAGTAGCTGTTGAAATCCACAAAATGTATCCAACATAAACAGATTTAAATCAGTATCACAAACCCTCTCAAGCAGAACAAAATCAAACCAACTGCGGGCACAGCGTTTGATCTACTGAAATGTGCAGGCACCTTCTTCCTCACTCCCTATTTCTGAACATAAATTCCCCTATTGTGATGGTTAGGTCATTTAAGGGAAATGGGAATTTGAATATGGGTACACAGACTACATTCAGAATGGGAGGGTGGAGGGAGAAGACTCAGAGGGAGTACTATCGAAAAACATATGAAGAGCTCAAGAGAAACAAATTACATGGGATTAGGGCCAGGAGTTTTTTTTTTCCAGAGACCTAACCTGGAAAAACGTTGTGCCCTAGTTATTGTCTATGGCTATAACTGGTCAGGTTAAACTACTGTCCCCACATGGGATGTAATCATTAGTCCAAACAAGTTGCCCAAAGAGAACATTTGCAAATAAAACAAGAGTTTCTATTGAATAAATTCAGATAGGTCCCATATGTTTTTCGATAGTTTTCCGTTAAAAAAAACGTTTTTACAACAGAATCGGCTAAATGAATCGTGTCACAACAAGCTATGGTGCCATCACCACAGCTTCTCTCGAATCAACAACCACTCCAAAACAGATGTCAATCATCTAGATCTGTGTTTCTTAATGCTGGTCCCGCACATTTTCTCGCACTAGCATTTCACACCCGATTACACTAATCAAAAGGTCCAATTAGTGGAATCAGGTGTGTAGAGCAACAGGCAAAAAAATTATTTGCACACCTTTGGGTACCAAAGACCAGGATTAAGAAAAACTGATCTAGATAGAATACCGGTAAAAACTACACTCGGTTGCCAGTTTTTTGGTACACCACCCCATTCACAAAAATGGTTCGCTCCTACAGGCAGTGAGTCACATAGTTGTGACTTGCTATATGAAGCAGGGAGACAGGCATTCAGTTAGTGTTCGATTGAACGTTAGAATGGGCAAAACGAGTGACCTAAGCGACTTTGAGCGTGGTATGATCGTCGGTGCCTGGTGTGCCGGTTCTAGTATCTCAGAAACAGCCGGCCTCCTGGGATTTTCACAAACGGGTTTACCGAGAATGATGCGACAGCTCGTTGATGAGAGGTCGAAGGAGAATGGCAAGCATTGCCACAAACAGGCAAATAACTGCGCAGTTCAAGACGGGTGTGCAGAACAGCATTTCAGAACGCACAAGTCGTCAGCCCTTGTCTCGAATGGGCTATTGCAGTTGACCACACCGGGTTCCACTCTTTGGAGCTAAAACCAAGAAACGGCTCCAGTGGGCACGCGATCACCAACACTGGACAATTGAGTGGAAAAACGTTGCCTGGTCCAAACAAATCTCAGTTCCTGTTGCATCATGCTGATGGTAGTCATGATTTGGATTAAGCTTGAGTCCATGGCCCCATCCTGCCTGGTATCAATGGTACAGGCTGGTGGCAGTGGTGTACTGGTGTGGGGAATGTGTTCCTGGGACATGTTAGGTCCCTTGATACCAATTGAGCAAAAATGTCATGACCTGAAGAATTCAGGCTGTTCTGGAGCCAAAGGGGGGAGGGGGGGGGGTTCTGGCCACAGTGTATATCCATCCCATTTAAGACTGGCTCCCTTAAGCAAATAAAATGTAAGTACAAAGACGTATTAGTTTCATGGATGCAAGACAGATACTTGGTTTTGCATTATTCCTCCAGACATGCAAAGCATTGGACAATGTATTCTTGGCTGATGTGTACACACAGCAGTGGATAAAAGGAATGGACAAGGGTCAGGTACATCTGAAATGCAAAGCTAGTTTACGACAGTACTAATGACGCTTGAAATTTGCCTTTGTGATCCAAGCCAAGCCGAGCAGTACTGTGCTGGTCTGGTTACACATCCACCATAGTTGCTGGAACCATGATGGAAGCAATGTGAAAAATAATATATTTGGGCCCAGCACAGTTCAGGTCCATATGATGGTATAACAAAATAGTCTCATTACAGAGCCTTAACTAATAGAGTAGCTAGCCAGGACAAGCAAGATTTGGTTCTGGTTCCGAGATGTAAATGGGTCTGTCATCACTCACCCATGTTAGCTTGTTTACATTTTTTTTTATCAACACAAAAGACTGAGGATTACAGTACTATTTAGGAAATTGCTTTTATTTGATTTTTTAAAGTTCCCTGAAATGTTTCCCTTTTCCCAAAACAAAAGAGCATCATGTCTCAGCACCAAATGACATCAGCAAAAAGAGTTTCCATCAGAAAATCATAAAGTAAACCAATATAAAATGTGCTTAATCAAGTATATCATAAGCACAGTATCAGAACTCTGCATAGGAGAGAAAAGACATTGGACAAATGCTGGAATTAGTACAAAATAAAAAATGTTTATATTGAAAACAAAGAAAAAAACATTTATTGAAAACAAAGAAAAAAACATTCTGAGAAAACAAAATCATTTAACAGTTCCTAAAAGAACTTACAAAAATAGTTCCTAGATCAGCAGTACAAAAATAGGGGAAAAAGAAAGACCAATGCCTCAATAGGACCATGATTAACAGGGAACCAGGTCAAGGGTTCAGGGGGAGGAATGAAGGCAGTGGTTATGTTTAGCAGGTATCAAAAATACTAACAGGCAATTGGCCAATTAACTGGTAACAAAGCATAGTTTCTAGGCAGGTATGACTAGTTTTAATTGGTCCAAATCATAAAAGCACAAGCTAAAGTGCTCTTTGGGGGGCAGGTGAGGAGGAAGTCACACCAGATGGTTAAGGCAGTGGGGGGGGCCTACACTTAGGCACTTTGTGTTGTACCGAAAGTGACTGGCATGGTGGTCAGCCTATTTACCCAATCCAAACCCTAGGTCCTACACTTACACACTTTGTATTGTACCGAAAGTGACTGGCATGGTGGTCAGCCTATTTACCCAATCCAAACCATAGGTCCTACACTTACACACTTTGTATTGTACCGAAAGTGACTGGCATGGTGGTCAGCCTATTTACCCAATCCAAACCATAGGTCCTACACTTACACACTTTGTATTGTACCGAAAGTGACTGGCATGGTGGTCAGCCTATTTACCCAATCCAAACCCTAGGTCCTACACTTACACACTTTGTATTGTACCGAAAGTGACTGGCATGGTGGTGGTCAGCCTATTTACCCAATCCAAACCATAGGTCCTACACTTACACACACTTTGTATTGTACCGAAAGTGACTGGCATGGTGGTCAGCCTATTTACCCAATCCAAGCCCTAGGTCCTACACTTACACACTTTGTATTGTACCGAAAGTGACTGGCATCTCAAATATGGTTACAATTCTACCATTGTACCCAAGTACTATGAGAAGGTCTGGTAACACAAATTTCCTAGATGACAATATCCATCCGGACCTTTACCATTTATCAGTGTATTAAAGAACCCCCAACTTGCAACCCCAAACTATTCACACCCCTCGTTGGCAGACATTTTTTGTAGTGTTAAAGCTAATTTCCCACAATATCACATATTTTGCCATGCCTTGTGTGTTCATATAATACCAAGGGATATTATAATTTTTGGGGCGGGACCCGAAGTCCGTATTGACAACGTTCTGGTCCGCGTTTCGGACCGCGGTCAGCCTGTTGAGTATAGCTGCCTAGTTGGAGCTATTACCATCTTGCCAATACCTATCCTTTCAGACTTGTAAGAAGTGACTACATGTATTGCCTAGGGTTTGGTATTGGGCATTTACTTTGGAGTCACAATTTAATGTTGGTCTGGAATAGACAGTAGGGAAGGGCTGAGGTGTCCTGGCCTTAGTCTGAGTCGCTCCTCCCCTCCTTTGCAAGCATACGTTTTCCGCTCTTTGGGGCCAACGCTTCTTGCTTGCGGCTCTTTGAGAAACTGAGAAAGAAAATACAGGACAAACACCGAAGGTGAGACAGTTTTAGAATTGAGAGGATAGATGGAGGAAATTACGGATTAAGACAAGTGGGACAGAGGCATTTTAGGGAGAAGTTCCCGTCATGGAATTGTCTGCCGTTGGGTAGCTTACCCTTTCTTCTTGTATTTCACCTGCTCAGCGGGAGGAATGCGGTCCATCAACTCCAGACTGTCATTGATCTTCTTGAGCCACTCATAGCGCTGTCTTCCACGAACCTGAAAGAGAGAGGGAATGTTTAAAATGGGCACCTGTCATGACTCTCTCCTTGGTGAGGATTACAGGATGACAGATAGCCCAAACCCCCTCTCTCCCAGAGTTTTATGACGTAATAACCGCTGGTAAACTTTCTCTTGCACTGCAGTATGGAGAAGTTAAAAATCCCTTTGCTACAACAGAGAGACTGTTTGATGTTTTGGCAATGAACATTGGGAGAATATATTTCAATATCCAAATGTTGGGAATTATGACAGATGTAATATGGATATTTTGTGATGTCATTAAAATAATTAGAAAAGACTATAACAAGAAGCACAATTCTGAAAATGTACACGTCCTAGTGATCAGGTTTGCATCGAAATGTTGTATAATTTATTTTAAGTATAAGAATATTTTTGAAATCAGAAATGTGATTTTAGCCTTATGAAAAGCCATTATCGCATTTAGATAAACCTTGGCCAAGTCAATAACCACTCCCACGTGAGCACAGACATTGTGTCAACAAGATGGAACCACCTTTCAGACCAGTGTACTTAAAAAGGACTCGCTGAATAATTAACATATTAGTCCAGACAGCGTGGAGGAGTGGCTACACGGCTGGAAACGGTTAAAACTACAAGACCAGAACATGGTAAGACCCTCAAACTCTCGATGAGTGACGAAGGTAAAGACTAAGACATGCACCGCCTGCAGCTCTGCATGTAACGTAGTCTAGGACAACTGACCAAGGCGAGAGGGAAGGACAAATTCCTCACCATCATAGATACCTCTGAGGTATCTATCCTAATGAACACTCCCAGACAAAGATGCCTACAACTAAGGACATTGTGACCTCTGGTGGACAACCAGAGACTTACACAACCAGAAACTTACATTGAACCACGTCCCATAGACGGATCTAGTTCAACAGAGAGACAACACGTGAAAATATATACATTGTAATTATTTTTGAATGAGTGGACGTTCATGTGCAAAGTACTCATATTTCCATGAGCATAGCTTCCACATGTATGTATAATTAAGTTCACTCTGTCTCTCCCGCTCTCTTTCCCCACCGTTGTGTAACAAGCAGTCATGTCAGGTTAGTCCACTAGGGACTTTTCATTGCATTATGTTAGTAATCAATATAAGCTATACTGCGTGTGTTTATGTAATTCTGTGTGATTATTTAGTTAGTTAATAAATAATTAAGCCAATTTGTGTATCACTGATTTATCACTTAGGCTAGAGTTCAGAATGAGACTGATATGAGGAAGTGATTGATTGATGACTGGTATGATATCAATATATTCTTGAGTTAATTCGGGAAACGTTAACTCAAATAAACTTCTCCTCTGGGGGCCCAAATGACTAATTAATAATTTGTTACATGATTCATTTAATTGAGTAATAATTCAACGTAGAAGGTAATTATTCAATGAATAGCAGTAATCACATTAATGGTAGTCACGTCACACCTTATCACAACCATGAAATAGAGATATACAAATTCTCCCACCCAAAAGTGTGTTGGCATGCGTGTGTGTGAGGTCCCCCCTACCTGCAACAAGAATACATTGTCCTTGTCGTCATCCTCAGTGCTGGAGCCGCTCTTGATCTTCTTACTGGTTCCTGGAGGCGGCAGGGCCTGTTGGGACTCTGAGGGGAAAGGAGACAAGGTCAACAGTGACATAGGAGACAAGGAAAGGAGGCCAGTTAATATTGTTGGAACATGGCCCCAGTCTTACTTCTCTTGGTCCCGTTCAGAGCTTTGTTAGCGTTCTCTTCCTCTGTCTTGCGGTCCCGACCGGGGCAGGCACAGACTCGGACCTCAAAACAACGGCGACCCAAAACCTGACCACTAGAGAGAGGAGAGGGGTAGAGAAGTGAGAGTTAGGGGGGACAAACTAGGGGACCCAAACACATTATCACAGATGTAAAGATTTTCCCTCCCACAGAAAAGGGAGCCCTTTACATACAGTGGGGCAAAAAAGTATTTAGTCAGCCACCAATTGTGCATGTTCTCCCACTTAAAAAGATGAGAGAGGCCTGTAATTTTCATCATAGGTACACTTCAACTATGACAGACAAAATGAGGAAAAAAATCCAGAAAATCACATTGTAGGATTTTTAATGAATTTATTTGCAAATTATGGTGGAAAATAAGTATTTGGTCAATAACAAAAGTTTCTCAATACTTTGTTATATACCCTTTGTTGGCAATGACAGAGGTCAAACGTTTTCTGTAAGTCTTCACAAGTTCTTCACACACTGTTGCTGGTATTTTGGCCCATTCCTCCATGCAGATCTCCTCTAGAGCAGTAATGTTTTGGGGCTTTTGCTGGGCAACACGGACTTTCAACTCCCTCCAAAGAGTTTCTATGGGGTTGAGATCTGGAGACTGGCTAGGCCACTCCAGGACCTTGAAATGCTTCTTACAAAGCCACTCCTTCGTTGCCCGGGCGGTGTTTGGGATCATTGTCATGCTGAAAGACCCAGCCACGTTTCATCTTCAATGCCCTTGCTGATGGAAGGAGGTTTTCACTCAAAATCTCACGATACATGGCCCCATTCATTCTTTCCTTTACACGGATCAGTTGTCCTGGTCCCTTTGCAGAAAAACAGCCCCAAAGCATCATGTTTCCACCCCCATGCTTCACAGTAGGCATGATGTTATTTGGATGCAACTCAGCATTCTTTGTCCTCCAAACACGACGAGTTAAGTTTTTACCAAAAAGTTATATTTTGGTTTCATCTGACCATATGATATTCTCCCAATCTTCTTTTGGATCATCCAAATGCTCTCTAGCAAACTTCAGATGGGCCTGGACATGTACTGGCTTAAGCAGGGAGACACGTCTGGCACTGCAGGATTTGAGTCCCTGGCGGCGTAGTGGGTTACTGATGGTAGGCTTTGTTACTTTGGTCCCAGCTCTCTGCAGGTCATTCACTAGGTCCCCCCGTGTGGTTCTGGGATTTTTGCTCACCGTTCTTGTGATCATTTTGACCCCACGGGGTGAGATCTTGCGTGGAGCCCCAGATCGAGGGAGATTATCAGTGGTCTTGTATGTCTTCCATTTCCTAATAATTGCTCCCACAGTTGATTTCTTCAAACCAAGCTGCTTACCTATTGCAGATTCAGTCTTCCCAGCCTGGTGCAGGTCTACAATTTTGTTTCTGGTGTCCTTTGACAGCTCTTTGGTCTTGGCCATAGTGGAGTTTGGAGTGTGACTGTTGGAGGTTGTGGACAGGTGTCTTTTATACTGATAACAAGTTCAAACAGGTGCCATTAATACAGATAAAGAGTGGAGGACAGAGTAGCCTCTTAAAGAAGAAGTTACAGGTCTGTGAGAGCCAGAAATCTTGCTTGTTTGTAGGTGACCAAATACTTATTTTCCACCATAATTTGCAAATACAATGTGATTTTCTGGATTTTTTTTACTCATTTTGTTTGTCATAGTTGAAGTGTACCTATGATGAAAATTACAGGCCTCATCTTTTTAAGTGGGAGAACTTGCACAATTGGTGGCTGACTAAATACTTTTTTGCCCCACTGTATATACGCACACAAATAAGGACGAGACTTAGACAAAGATTTTCCAGTATGAACAAATACAGTGAGAAGGGATAAGGAGAGAGACTTACTCCTGGGTCTCCAGCGTCAGGATGGTGAGGATGGGCCGTCGATTCATACCACCCATACAACTGGAGTTGCACATGAAGTTCAGGAGAACAGTAGTTGCCTCAGAGCCCAGCTATACAAAGTGAAGATGCACTTAAACATACATGTACATTTTAAATGAATTATAGACCGATGAAAGTGTCAAGCAAACTGACTTTTTAATTAAAACTAATACAGGAGACCAGAGGAAGGGGGTGTACACCTGAGGAGGCTCATAAGGCAGCAGCACGCTCTGACGCTTGGTGTTACCATCCTCCAGGTACTGAGCCCGCTGGCTCCCCTCCACCCTGATCAGGTGACTGCGGTGGGTCACACCTGACAGGAAACAGGAAGTAGACAGGAAGTGAGAGGGGGGGGGGTAAAGAGTCCTCTCAGAACTTCCTGGGACCATCTTTTACACAAGGGGGAAGTTATGCCTTGCAGGGCTGCCAACTTTAGGAGATATTTCCTATTGTGAATATCATTAGCGCCAGAGTGTCCTTGGGGACCGATACCCAATATTTTCCTTGCCAACAAAACCCGATAACCGATATTTAAAATTTTAGCGGCCTTTTAAGCATTCTAGTGCAGTTAAATAGTTAACACACATGGACACAGCGGTCTAAGGCACTGCATCTCAGTGCAAGAGGCATGACTACAGTCCCTGGTTCAAATCCAGGCTGTATCAAATCCGGCCGTGATTGAGAGTCCCATAGTGCGGCACACAATTGGCCCAGCGTCGTCCGGGTTTGGCCTGGGGTAGGCCTTCATTGTAAATAAGAATTTGTTTGTAAATGATTTGCCTAGTTAAGGTTACACACACACACACACATAAAAAAAGTTATTTTGTTGGCATTTATGCATGTCCCCATTACCAGTAAAACATCATCAAAACCTATTTATTTCACTTACTTGTTGTGCTGTTTCGTTGTTCATAGAAATCCTGGTTGAGAATGAAACGACTGAACAAATTAACAACGAAACAGCAAGTAAGTGAAAGAAATATACTATTTAACGTGTCAAATAACCTTATTGACCAATCAGGTTCTGAATATGACTGCATGTCATAATTTAACGCGTTGATACATTTTTTACGTAGTTATTACACATTGATTACACTATAACTATTATTTCATGTCACAATGATTCATCGAAACGTATGCTATGATGCTGGTGAAGTTGTCTCACACAACTACAGTGTTGGTCATAAAAAAAACAAGCTTGCTAGCTCATGGATGCAAGCAATGTTCTTCCCCAAAAACAAAATACCTGGAACGGCTTTCTTCGGTAGAAGAAGGAGAGTCGGACCAAAATGCGGCGTGTAGATTGCGATCCATGTTTATTTAAACTGAAGCAACACGAATCTAAATACAAACACTACAAAACAATAAACGTAACGAAAACCGAAACAGCCTAATACTCGTGCACATAAACACAGAACACGGACATAAGGACACTCACCCACGAAACACCCAAAGAATATGGCTGCCTAAATATGGTTCCCAATCAGAGACAACGATAAACACCTGCCTCTGATTGAGAACCACTTCAGACAGCCATAGACTTCACTAGAACACCCCACTAAGCTACAATCCCAACACACCACATTCAAAAACCCATGCCACACCCTGGCCTGACCAAATAAATGAAAATAAACACAAAATACTTTGACCAGGGCGTGACAATAACAATCTGTTTCAGTAGCTATAGTTAGCTAGCTAACTATATAGCTAGGTGCCATCTAAAATAACCCTAATTTATGAAACAGTTCTTATTTGATAAATGGTGGTCGGACCCATCTATGTGAAGCTAGCCACAATAAGGATTAGCCACAATAGTGGACTTTGCAGTTACCCTTCAAAATACGCATAATTCTGGCATAATGGCATAATTCTACTATTTGTATTAATTTACATCACTGTCAATGACATACTTTTATTTTGAAGGCAAACCACAAATTCCACTATTGTGCCAAATCCTTATTGTGGCAAGCTTCTAAACACATAACCCGGTCCGGTCGGGTCGAGACTCAATATAACATTAGCTATGGGCAACAGGGTTAAGTAGCTGGCTTGCTATTTATTTTCATGAACTAAAGTTCAATTTCAAAAGGCGAACAACAAGTGGCTACCTAGCTAATACTTACAAGGATTCCTAAATCATTGCTAAGTATAATGAAAATGACTGCAGTTTTTACTCGTCATTGTTTCAGGCTGGTTGTATTGGTGCTAGCTAGGTACCAAGCTAAAAGATAGCTACTCCAGAAGTCTAACAAATGATGCTTTATTACCAACTCGGTATTGTAAACACATGATTCGTGGCCGGTGTTTGCATCATGCGTGGCTGGTGTTTTGGAAAGCTTTGACAGTGCTACTGTATCTTTTTTGACACGCAAAGTCCCAAACGGCATTCCATTGTATGCATGTTGTGAAGCTAATAGCAGTGACACTATTACTGTGTAACTCTGGTAGGGCAACGTAAGAAATAGCTCACTTGGTAGTGTTAACCGGTGCTCGACCAGACGGCGAAAGCCAACTTCACCCACGACAGAGAATGGTTGACTATCAAGGGCAATGAATTCCATTATCTTAGCGAGACACCTCAAATGCAAAATCCATTAATGCTGAAATTTTGTTACCCTTTCAAATGACTGCTTGACTTGATTGCTCGATCCACACAGCAGACATTGTGGGTTAGTTTAGGAATGCTATGTTGCACGTACAGCGCAAAATTTTAGGTGGCGTCATTACGTCATGCACATTCATTATATAGGTATGCACGTCAGCTTTGACATCAGTTTTGCATATCGACGGTAAACTAGACCGGCTGATACCAAGGTTGGCATTTTTAGCTATATCGGCCAATTCCGATATGTTCACCGATATATCGTGAGTCCATAACGTAAATATTTAATCATTTTGGGTGAACTATCCCTATAAAATAGTACCTAGAGGTAGCTCGCCAAGATGGTTGGCCACCCCTGATCTACGTTTCCCAAATACTGGGAGTTTGAATATGTTCATATGACATTTGATTTGTACAAATGATCCCACATTCAAGACAAATCAAAATGAACACCCATCTTCAGGTGGTTGAGACTGATTTGCAAAACCTTGCCATCTTACTATAAAAAGGCAATATCTGTTAATACATGCCTACCATTTCTGCACAATACTAAAATGACAAAACAGAATACTTGAGGCAAGGGGCATTTCAAGAGAGCCTATTCGAATTTTATGATTTAGCCTACAATCAACACTGTCCATAAATGCATAGCCCTCAATTTTTTAATAATCAAAGACAAGTTGACATATCAGATTTCAAATATCCTAATTACACCAGAAAAATTGGTAAGAAGTGAAATAATAAAAGTATTTGGAATAACAGTAGCGTTCTTGCTGAGATAAGCACACTAATTACTCTATATTTTAGCCCATTGTAGGGGATGGGAATTGTTCTAATTACTTACATTAGCAATTGTCAAAGACAAAAATAATTAAACAGATGAGATGACACAGCCTAAATCTGCCCCTACACCTAACCCAAAACGATCTTTCAAGATATTAATCTCAAACTAGAATCAGGCACACATTTGGGTTCACAATCAGTTTGGGCAAAACAAGGTTCATCATACAGTTAGACAAATCAGGTGACTCTACCAGATTCCTGCTGAATACTGCATGTTCATTCATTACAACCTAATGCACCCAGTGAGAAATCGTATCAGTCTGCTTAACTCTCAACATGGGCAAATTACTTACTAACTCACTTTAGAATTTTTACCTCAAGACTAAAACACACACCTTCATAGCCGTCAGACGTGCTCTGGTGGTGGGGGCAGCGGCTGACCACTTCGGACACATGCTCTGACTTCTTGTAGATGGCGGTGGCACGGAGGATGGCTCCTGGCGGGGGCTCCTTGGTCATCAGCACCTCCACCGGGCAGGTCTTAGCCCGCTGGCAGTACAGCTTGATCAGCTGCACAGAATACTGGGGAGGGAGGGAAACATCGAACAATCAGTATTTTGTCCCAGAGGAATTTCCCTTTGTGAAAGAATAAAGATGTGAATTGAATTTATGAAGACAAAAAAAATAGACGCTTAATTACTTCACAGGCAGTCACTATCAAAGTTCATACAAATACACGTGTGGAAAAACACCCATAGGAATTAATAGGAACAAAATATTGCTTTACAATTACATTCTAAATAAATCATAAATATCTTAACGAAAAATATGCATTTTAACCCTTGTTTGAAACATGCCCGGTCATGTCAGACCCATGCTTTATTGCAACCAGCCTGCAACTCCTCAGTTACAATCATAGAGAGAGGACTCTAGTGCCCAAAAGCCCATTTTAGCATGGGCAGTACCATAGAGGACGTTCAGCATTTCAACAGACAACTGGGTGGGACTTCCCATGGCAGGGTTCCCCAACTGGCAGGCCACAGGTCAAATGGCTTTATTTGACCCCCAAGTTCTGAGCCAAAAAAATATATTCCCATGCATAAGAGACACGTGATCGTATACAAATGTAAGCAAGGTTTGAAATAATTATGTTTTAGTCAAATATCTGGTTTGGGCTTCTTGCCGTCAATTTTCAGCCTACAAATCAATATAACGTTACAGCCCACCGAACATCCGCCGAAGAGGAAAAAATAAATATATATAATCAGCCCGCTGTTACGGTTTACTTCGGGTGAAAGAGAGTCGGACCAAAATGCAGCGTGGTATTCTTGATACATGTTTTAATGACGAAGAAAAACGAACAATACAAAAACAACAAACGGAACGTGAAAACCTATACAGCCTATCTGGTGCAAACAAACACAGAGACAGGAACAATCACCCACGAAACACTCAAAGAATATGGCTGCCTAAATATGGTTCCCAATCAGAGACAACGATAATCACCTGCCTCTGATTGAGAACCAATTCAGACAGCCATAGACTTTGCTAGAGAACCCCACTAAACCACAATCCCAATACCTACGAAAACCCCAAGACAAAACACACCACATAAATAAACCCATGTCACACCCTGGCCTGACCAAAATAATAAAGAAAACACAAAATATAAAGACCAGGGCGTGACAGCCGCAGCTGAATCTAGTTGACCCCTGTCCTATAGGTTAAGGAAGGATCATATAATTCCATCCAGGTCCCCAGGAGTGATAGCCACTGAATTATACTTGTGAGGAAACATTCCATAACGGCAGGTGGCAGTAAACCGTCAACCTTGGCTTTATACCCGTCCTAACAACACACTCTAGGTGGCAGTGTGCACTCTTTCAGTTCGTTTGCCAAATAGAAGTAGAAGAAAATGTACTACTTTAAAAATGGAGATGGCCTCAATGGCACTGTCCGTGCTTTCACAGACGCAATAATGGGACAGATAAATAAAAATAGAATCTTATTCATTTTAACTAGGCAAGTCAGTTAAGAATAAATTCTTATTTACAACGACGGCCTACCCAAATCAAATCAAATGTATTTGTCACATACACATGGTTAGCAGATGTTAATGCGAGTGTAGCGAAATGCTTGTGCTTCTAGTTCCGACAATGCAGTAATAACCAACGAGTAATCTAACCTAACAATTCCAAAACTACTACCTTATACACACAAGTGTAAAGGGATAAAGAATATGTACATAAAGATACATGAATGAGTGATGTTACAGAGCGGCATAGGCAAGATGCAGTAGATGGTATCGAGTACAGTATATACATGTAAACATTATATTAAGTAGCATTGTTTAAAGTGGTTATTCCAAAAGTTATGTTCATCAAATGAAGGAGAATATATATCAGTGAATGTACAGTGAGCCTGGGCTTCTAAGGGTAGGTCGTGTCTCATTCCTATTGCAGTGCTGTTTAATCCTTTACACTCGTGGGAACTGCTCTAAATGGATTGGGCAACATTGAAACGTTTCCTACAGAAGAAAAGTTCAAATATGATCTTAGTGTTAGCCTTTCACAAGGACATTCGTAGAAACAGATCGTAATTTCAGCGTGTTCCGCTGTGAATTTAATTCAAAATAAACAAACTTGAGAACAACCCAGGGTATGACGCCATGTCATCTTGTAACTATATCAAACAATGATCATAAATGTTGACACTGTATATGACCGGAGTTTTATGACACGTAAATGTGAAGTGCACATTTGGACTCGCAGGTGTTTTGCTTGTTTGTATGACATCAAAGGGGCATTTATAATAATCCTCAACGTCTCAGCTTTCAAAACACATCGAGTCCTCTTAATTTACAAAATTTCCCTCAAGACAAAAAAAATGTGCTAAAGTTGACCAATTAGTGGGAGGGATGGGGGCAACGTCTTGTTGCATGCGGCGCTCAAGTTCAGAACGTCTGTCAGTCAAAACCCATACAGCGCCGTAACTGTACAGCCACAGCGCTACACTTTAGGTGTTTATTAGTGCCCAGATTTTCCATCGATATATGGGTACTAGTGTAAAGGGTTAAGACTCAGCTGTAACAAGAAACAGGTCCTGTTCATCTTGAGGGTCAAAAGAAAATTACATTGAAAACACATTCTCTTATGCTTTAGGTGGGTTACAGGAGATCAACAGCAACATAGAAAACAAACAAAAAGAAGAGTAATTCTAAAAAAGTATGACTTGGGGGGGGGGGGGGGGGGGGGGGGGGTGAAATGTGGCTCCAATACCTCAGTAAGGCCTACTAGTAGTCACTTGACAGGTCAATACTTTGCTTACAGCTTACAAGTAGCCTACTTGTAGCATACAATATTAGTGCTTTTTACGTCTGTGTATTTAGGCATGTGCAGTAAGCCATATGCATGACACTCACGGTGGAGGTGACAGACTTGGCGGTGCCAGACTTGTGGAAGCGCAGCTGGAAGCCGTGCTCCCCCGGGTAGTCGATGGTGGAGGGGACGGTGGAGGCGGGGGGAGGCACGCTGTCCAGGGGCGACATCGAGGGCTCCACGGCCAGGGGCTCAGGCAGCTCAAACAGCCCCTCGTCAAAGTCCTCGTGGAAGGTGGCCTCGGGAAGTACGGGAGCTAGCTGTAAGGGATGTATATTTATGAAGTTAGCAGTTGCTTTTTGGATTTCTGTCTGAATACTTAAAAAGATGAGTGTCCAGGCTAACCATGTATGTATATAAAATTGTCCGACAAAAGCACAACCAAAAAGATATATTCAAAGCCAAACAATCACTACACTACTAAGGGGGAGAAACTATCTAGTCCATTCTAAAAAGGTGTGGTATCATAAGAAGATTTCCTTTATGTCAGGATGTAGACAAACTTACCGAGACATCCAGGTCAGACCAGTTTCCAGTCCCAAACGGTGGAATATTGGACCCCTGAGTAGACATGCTAAAGAAAGGAGATACAAATCACAGTACAAGTAAGTATTACCTAAAAGTAGAAGAGGTACTGTAATACATTATATGAAGTCTCTAGGCTTCCACTCACACGCAACCATCTCTGTCCACTCTTAAGTAGCTACATTGGTAGTCCCAAAGCTGCTGGAAGGACTCCTGGCTCATGGGGAAGCTCAACTCCTGCTCTTCCATCCTGTATCTGTTGATTCTCTCGACTGCTCACTGGACCGATGGGAGGAGAGGACTGGACACAGGGCCTCTAGGCAGGAGATGAAGAAAGGCGATCCGATCTAGGAGAGAGAACACCCATGTGATTAAACCAAATAATACTAATTGTTCTAGCCATGTGTCTTCAAAACAATTAGTCAATGGGACGACAAAAGGGGGACCAGTGGGAAAGTGTGGTGAAACCCCTTTCACCACACTTTCCCACTGGTCCCCCTTTTGTCAGAACCAGTGGCTTTGAAAGGAAAGCAGACATGTGCCGCTGGAATGCAGCCCTGAAGATGTGGAGAAGAAAGCAGAACATAGAATGCAGCGGGAGGGTCTGGTTCACATAGACAATAATTGGGTCAGACTGCTCTGGTAATGACTTTGACAAGGTTGGCAATTATATAAGATACAGTATTTCAGTAAGAGTTGTGTAGGCTAGTAGTTGAGAAGGTGAGGTGAGAAATTGTCACGGTATTAGGCTAATCTTTGTTGATCAAATTGCCTACCCTATGTTTAATCAATAAATACTTCCTCTAAAATTAACTCAAAAGGTAATGGACAGTTTTGCATATTTAACAAACTAACGCTACCCTCGACTAGTGATGGCTTTACAAATGTTGACTAGTTGGAGTTTCAAAAACAAATTTGACGTTGTATAGCTAACGTTCGCTAGCTAACCTTATATTGTAACATTGCATCACCAAGATAACGTTAGCAAGTTGGTTGCTGAACGATTTACATTCAATTCTGAGTTAAAAGTGACATAAGTTTATCAACAGCCTGCTACCTAGTCGTTTTAAATATTTTACGAGGGACTACCAAGTTAAATAAAATATTGTACAAGTCAAGTGCCGGTCTAGCATGTTGCCCTAAATTAGCTAACGTTAGTTGGGTAAATTAAACGTTTGCGTTACAGTAGCAACTCAAAACAGTCGAAAAAGTAAGCGACATCTAAATCTCATGTCATAACTATCTACAATATGTAGTTACATATTTATACACCAATACAAGATACCAACTTCAACTAGCTAAATGTAACGTTACTCTAGCTAGCTCAACTGTGAGCTTGGCAGGCTGCTTCGGAATCCCCGAGGCGATTCACAAACTTTTATTCACTAAAAAAACACTATCCTACGCTGTCTTAAATAATGTAATTGTATACCTCGCCTCCCGGTGATGAATATTTTCTTGCAGCACCTAGGTTCTCTGTCAATGCAAAGGTGTCAAAGAAACAGCAGCTAGAAAGCTAAATGTTTTCCAGTGAAAAGCGTGCACTTCGGGGATTTCCAGAAAACCAGATTAGAGGAAGGGAGGGCCACGCAGAGTTCACAGGCCTCCAATCAGAGGCGCGCCCATCGGGGTGTGTTTTTTTGTATGAAATAGCGCGAAATGTTCCAAATCAAATCATAACTGGGATTAACTGACATTTACATCATGACAGCGCAGTTTCTAAACAATACTGTATGTACTGTTTTTGAGAATCGTGCGGAAATTATACTGACTGAATGCAGGAAGGAGGCAAAAAACCGTGTCACTAGCTAGGTTTCCATCCAATTGGACAGATTTTCATGCGAATATTCTAAAATCTGCATTAAAACCAATATGCGCATTTTCTCACCAGGATGTTTCCATCAAATTGACTTGTCTCAGATAAAACGCTGTGTGTGATGACAAAGTGCACATAAAAATACATTTTGCGGTTATTATTTTCCCATGTTCTGAATAAAAAAGACAAGTTTAATGAGTTGCCATCGCATTTTATATTCAATCTAAAAAATATAAAAAGGTTCCTGGAGGATCCTTTAAGGAAGGACTATTCAACTCTTACGTCATGAGGTCCTGGAGCCTGCTGGTTTTCTGTTCTACCGAAAAGTGAATTGCACCTACCTAGTGTCCCACGTCTAAATCAGTCCGTGATTAGAGGGGAACAATGAAAAAAATCCAGTGGTACTGGCTTCAAGGTCCAGGTTTGAGTTCTTCAAATTGAAACTGTGGGGGAACCCCTATAAATTCTCCAGGGGCGCAACTTTGGTTTTAGAAGTGGGGTGGACATAATATATATACAGTACCAGTCAAAAGTTTGGACACACCTAATCATTCAAGGGTTTTTCTTTATTTTCCTGTTTTCTACACTGTAGAATAATAGGGAAGACATCTAAACGATGAAATAACACATATGGAATCATGTGGTAATGTCGCGGGAGGGGATTTTGCTATAGGGCCGTTAAGGTACCCCGGTCGAGAGTGATTACAAGTCGTCTCACTCAAGTTCTTATGTCACCCGGCTAACAGGTGACTCACAGGTCCGCCGGACTGGCCTGGTTATGTACCCTGCCCTTTTATTCGGAGATTAGCCTGGTGTGATGCCGTTAGTCTTGTTTCGGGATCTTAGATAATATTAATCAGACATAGACTACCTCTTGTTTTACTTCAGCTTTCCCTTTGTATGCTCTTATATCTAGACTCACGCAAGCTGTACCTTAGTTACGATTTATAGTCTATGCCCGTCAACTAATACTGCTTGAGTATTAATTTAGAGTATTACTATTACAATACAATTATTATTCTGTCCAAACCATTATATTGTCTTTAGTGTAGAAACTAGACTTGTTTCCCGAGATTGGGAGTGTCAGAGGTGTTCTCTCCCCTAGGGTTTTGGGTCTAGTTTCTACTTTTTATTCAATGTTTGCAGTTCACACAGTTGTACACGTTATTACAGTTTCTTTTTGGTCCTTAATCTATAACATCAAACATCATCAAAACACTTACTACTATTAATGCCTTATTATATTACAACAAGCGGTTAATTACCTTAGCGTAGGCTGACCTGGTTGGTTCCCAAAGAGTATGTTCTTCCACTTACAATTTCTCTAGAGGTTGGTTCAATCACTCAGTATCTGTTTCTCATACTAGAAGTTGTACTATGACTTACTGATTAGTGAAGAAACCGGTTAGAGATCAAGACCCTTTGTAACACCACTGATGCTATTTATCCACTCCTGTTAGGGGGTGGATGTATTCAGCACGAGGAGTGTAGTGGGTAGTTGTCTCAGTATGTCTTGTTCAGAAATCAGAAGTCAAGACATACAATTGTTCTAGAGTATGAAAGTCAGATATGTATCTGTTTCTCCTACTAGAAGTTTGTACTATGATTTACTGATTAGTGAAGAGAACGGTTCGAGATCAAGACCCTTTGTAACACCACTGATGCTATTTATCCACACCTGTTAAGGGGTGGATGTATTCAGCACGAGGAGTGTAGTGGGTAGTTGTCTCAGTATGTCTCTTTCAGAAATCAGAAGTCAAGAGATACAATTGTTCCAGAGTATGAAAGTCAGATATTACCTTTTAGGTTGATGATAGTTGAAGTATCACAAGCTGTCTGTCAGTGATAAGTCAAGTAGCACTATCATGCCTTTCCATTGAAAGCATGCTTCTTATATACTCTTTCTTCAGGACCAAGTCAACCCATGCTCTGAATTCTATTTTTAAAGTGGCGTATCCTCGCACTGAAGTGCGAGTTGCACTTCAGTGCTAGTTGCTAGTTGCAGTGCTTCAGGTGGCTGTGTCTGAGGTGGCAGTGCTATTATTAGTTGCAGTGCTTCTGGTGGCTGTGTCTATGCATCATCTAAACCCAAATCTCCCATCAAGTTCACCCAGGGTGAGGTGTCCTCAAAGCTCTTTTTTGTGCTCTTGTAACCAGAAAGTAACCAATTTTTTTTTAAAGTAGCCACCCTTTGTCTTGATGACAGCTTTGCACACTCTTGGCATTCTCTCAACCAGCTTCATGAGTTAGTCACCTGGAATGCATTTCAATTAACTGGTGTGCCTTGTTAAAAGTTAATTTGTGGAATTTCTTTCCTTCTTAATGCATTTGAGCCAATCAGTTGTGTTGTGACTAGGTAGGGGTGGTATACAGAAAATAGCCCTATTTGGTAAAAGACCAAGTCCATACTATGGCAAGAACCGCTCAAATAAGCAAAGAGAAACAACAGTCCATCCTTACTTTAAGACATGACAGTCAGTCAATCCGGAACATTTCAAGAACTTTGAAAGTATCTTCATGTGCAGTCGCAAAAACCATCAAGCGCTATGATGAAACTGGCTCTCATGAGGACTGCCACAGGAAAGGAAGAGTTACCTCTGCTGCAGAGGATAAATTCATTGGAGTTACCATCCTCAGAAATTGCAGCCCAAATAAATGCTTCACAGAGATCAACTAACAGACACATCTCAACATCAACTGTTCAGAGGAGGCTGCAAAGAAACTTCTAAAGGACACCAATAAGAAGAAGAGACTTGCAAGAAACACAAGCAATGGACATTAGACTGGTGGAGATCTGTCCTTTGGTCTGATGAGTCCAAATTTTAGATTTTGGTTCCAACCGCCATGTCTTTGTGAGACGCAGAGTAGGCAAACAGATGATCTCCGCATGTGTGGTTCCCACCGTGAAGAATGGAGGAAGTGGTGTGTATGTGTGGGGGTGCTTTGCTGGTGACACTGTTGGTGATATATTTAGAATTCAAGGCATACTTAACCAGCATGGCTATCACAGCATTCTGCAGCGATACACCATCCCATCTGGTTTGCGCTTAGTGGGACTATCATTTGTTTTTCAACAGGACAATGACTGAACACACCTCAATGGCTGTGTAAGGGCTAATTGACCAAGAAGGAGAGTGATTGAGTGCTGTATCAGATGACCTGGTTTCCACAATCACCCAACCTCAACCCAATTGGGATGGTTTGGGATGAGTTGGACCGCAGAGTGAAGGAAAAGCAGCCAACAAGTGCTCAGCAAATGTGAGAACTCCTTCAAGACTGTTGGAAAAGCATTTCAGGTGAAGCTGGTTGAGAGAATACAAGAGTGTGCAAAGCTGTCATCAAGGCAAAGGGTGACTACTTTAAAGATTCTCAAATATAAAATATATTTTAATTTGTTTAACACTTCTTTGGTTACTACATGATTACATGTGTTATTTCATAGTGTTGATGTCTTCACTATTATTCTACAATGTAGAAAATAGTAAGAATTAAGAAAAATACTTGAATGAGTAGGTGTGTCCAAACTTTTAGTACTGGTACTGTATATATATATATTTTTAAGGGAATAGATTGTGGCTTTCATCAGTGTAATTGTCTGCGTCATTTCCACCCCCTCCCCCGATATATGTTTTTGTAGATCTAAATATTTTACAATATATTTTCCTTCATTATTTTCCCCTAATCCTACCATCCCTCCCCTAATTGGAGTAAACTAATGGACAGCACATAGTATAAGCTGGAAGTAGAAGCCTATTGTGTTAGTTTGGTCAGGGAGTGAGTTGGGGCGTGAGTTGGGGTGGGTAGTCTATGTTCTTTTTTTCTATGTAGTATTTATGTGTTTGGCCTGGTATGGTTCTCAATCAGAGGCAGGTGTCGTTCGTTGTCTCTGATTGAGAATCATACTTAGGTAGCCTGTTTTCCCCATTTTAGTTATGGGTGAATGTTTTCTGTCTCTGTGTCTTCACCAGACAGAACTGTTTCGTTTTCGTTTGTTCTCCTTGTTATTTATTTATTTGTTTTGTGTTCAGTGTTAATAAATATCAACATGGACACGTACCACGCTGCATATTGGTCCGATCCTTCATACTCCTCGTCAGAGGAAGACGAATCCCGTTACACCTATATACATTTTACGGACACAATATATGTTACAATAGTCATCTTTTGTTTGTTTTTAGTCCCATCCTTCAGCTCTACTCAAACACCATCCAGGTTTTGCCATATACAGTGACTTCGGAAAGTATTCAGACCCCTTGACTTTTTCCACATTTTGTTACGTTACAGCCTTATTCTACAATGGATGAAATAAAACATTTTCCTCATCAATCTACACACAATACCGCATAATTACAAAGCAAAAACAGGTTTTTGACATTTTTGCACATTTATTAAAAATCAAAAACAGAAATATATTTACATAAGTATTCAGACCTGTTGCTATGAAGCTGGAAATTGAGCTCAGGTGCATCCTGTTTCCATTGATCATCCTTGAGATGTTTCTACAACTTGATTGGAGGCCACCTGTGGTAAATTCAATTGAATGGACATGATTTGGAAAGGCACACACCTGTCGATATAAGGTCCCACAGTTGACAGTGCATGTCAGAGCAAAAACCAAGGCATGAGGTCGAAGGAATAGTCTGTAGCTCTCCGAGACAGGATTGTGTTGAGGCACAGATCTGGGGAAGGGTACCAAAACATTTCTGCAGCATTGAATGTCCCTAAGAACACAGTGGCCTCCATCATTCATAAATGAAAGAAGTTTGTAATCACCAAGACTCTTCCTAGAGCTGGCCGCCCGGCCAAACTGAGCAATCTCTGGAAAAGGGCCTTGGTTAGGGAGGTGACCAAGAACCCAATGGTCACTCTGACAAAGCACCAGAGTTCCTCTGTTGAGATGGGAGCACCTTCCAGAAGAACAACCAGCTCTGCAGCACCCCACTAATTAGGCCTTTATAGTAGAGTGCCAGACAGAAGCCAGTAAAAGGCACATGACAACCCACTTGAAGTTTGCCAAAAGGCATCTGGAGACTCTCACACCATGAGAAACAAGATTCACTGGTCTGATAAAACCAAGACTGAACTCTTTGGCCTGAATGCCAAGCGTTACATCTGGAAGAAACCTGGAACCATCCCTATGGTGAACCATGGTGGTAGCAGCATCATACTGTGGGAATGTTTTTCAACAGCAGGGACTGGGAGACTAGTCAGGATGAATGGAAAGATGAATGGAGCAAAGTACAGAGCGATCCTTGATAAAAACCTGCTCCAGAGCGCTCAGGACCTCCGACTGGGACAAAGGGTCACCTTCCAGCAACCCTAAGCACACAGCCAAGACAACGCAGGAGTGGCTTCGGGACAAGTCTCTGAATGTCCTTGAGTGGACAAGCCTGAGCCCGGACATGAACCCAATCAAATGAGTCAACAGGGTCAACGGAAGGTAGGCTCTGAGGTTCAGGTCTTGACACGTTTCTGAATAATAAAGCAACACCTGAGGGAATGGCATCTAAAACAATTGCAAAATCTTTAGGTGTTACAGGGACCTTATAAAGTGATAAGAATTCCTTATAACTAAGTAAAATACCCTCTGCATTTACCAGTTGGCTCACCAATAGGATATTATTTATCAACCAATATTCTAAAAACAAATAAGTATTTTTATACAATATATCCCGATTATTCCAAATCTAATATCTGTGTGGAGAAAAGTTATGCTTATAAATGAAGGACCATGACAAGAAAACCTGCTGATGAAAAGCAGATAGTTTCACTGGAACTTTGTCAATATTATAATTGCAAACCAACATGAAGTTAAAAGTTAAGGCCACCAAAAGTAGAGAAGACATGAGGAATAAAATTCCACATAGAAGTGGGTCTACTTAGGAATTATTTTATCCAATTGATCTTTAAAGTATTATTTAAGGTAGTAAAGTCCAGAAAATTCAGCCCACCATTCTCATAAGTGTTCATTACAACAGCTTTCCTAATGTAATGGGTACGGTTTCTCCACAGAGTAGTGTCTACCTAATTTGAGGGTTGAGGGGATAGGGTGTCTTTGTGTTTGGACCGTAACCATGGAAATAGAGTAGCCTGCCTACATGGACGGAGAATCACGTGGCAGTTAACTTGAATATGAAATTAACTTAAATATGATTAGACTGTAGTTTACTAGTGTCTCTAAAACAATATTGATAAGGAAAAGAGGTGGAGGGCGCTCAACCAACGTGAGTCGAAGTGTAATCAAAAAATGGAATCATGATTGAAAAGGAAAAGGCACTACGCACACATAGGTTAGGCTACTATGGTCTTCGAGCTTTGCGCCTTTTCATTTTCAATGAGTATGGATTACCCATTTATTTGTCTCTGCCTGCAAATTGTCGTCCTAAAAGGACTATGCAAAACGTAGCAAATATCGCTGTCATAATTATTGCTGCCTCAAGTTCAGTAGTCATACCTGCGATATCAGGTGCGCGTGTGTGGTCTCAATTAAATAGAGTAGGCTATAGCCTATGTATAAATGGGCGGAGAAGCACGGGGCAGTTATCTTTCCAAGGGAATGTACTCCCTAAATAGGCCTATGATTAGTCTATAGTTTACTACATTGCCTAGAAATAGGCCTAAACATTGATCACCCATATTTCTCAGTCGGAAAACCATCCCACTCCTAAAAGGTAGGCAATACAAATATCTCGAGAAAGTGCAAGTCTCTCCAACTCCTTCCTTCAAACTACATGTAGCATATTGTCTGATAAAGCCCAATAATACAATGTAAGGCCCATGTGAGAATGTCTGGTAATTGAACCTATTTCTTAAGTAATTTTTGCACATTTGATATTGCCCATAGGGCGCCAAATTGCTGGGACCATGGCTGGCATGTGAGCTGCGTCTAAAATAATATTGCGGGACTGCGGTTTGGTTTGGAACCAGTTATTGCGGTAGCGGGTGGGATTCGGACAGAAAGCCAGCGGGAGCGGGATGAAGAAGTCGGTCACGCATACCTCAATTGTGTACCATGACAGTGAAGCCTGTTATGTTAGAGCTGTTTATTACTGTGTCAGTGTGAAAAGTAGCGAAACGGACAGATCAATAACATTACATTGACATACAGACTAATAGAACTCACAATATACATTTTAAATCGTTTGACCGATCATCGTTTGATTCGAGTGTAGTTTGATTGAGGCAAAAAATAATAACTAATGTAAGCCAATTTTTGGCTCTCTCTCTCTCTGACAAAACAAAAGCTACAAAACATGTCCATACAAACAACTGCTGGTAGATAGAAATAATAGCCCGACACATATGCTATCAGACAGATGGCTAGAGCTGACCTGGCTGGATTAGCTACTCACTATAGCGTAGTTTATTAATTCACCTCAGTCGAAAGGGGATGAAACATTAGCTAACATTATATGTGAGTTACAATACTAGCTCAGCACTGTGAATAAACACTTGTTTCATTTTTTTCTTCTGTTAAGTTAAACAGCAGTTACTTTGCCAGCTACATCAGTTAACTTGAGTAGCCCGTTTCTGTTCCTTCTACAACTTGGTGAAAGAGCACAACTTTCCCTTGCTGGTCCAGCCAGCCTTCCAGAAGCTTTGCCCTTGCACAGTCTGTCAGCCTGCTCTGTGGTGTCCACGTGGTCCTAAATCCAGTTGGATAAACACTCCAAGCAGCCTACCCAACCACTTGGCGGTGTCCGCATGGTCCTAAAGCACACCGTTGCTTTGTTTTGTATCACATTCCAATGACAAAACTGAGGCGGGGGGGCAAATGCAATTTCCGAATGTATGTCCCCCCGTCCCCAGTGAAAACTGCACGCCCTGAGTTCTTAGAAGAACCCCCATTAATGGTTCCACAAAGAACCTTTTGGGGTTCTTTTAAAATATAAAAACAACAATATTTTAGTTGTCGAGAGTTTATGATTTTAGTAGTGAAGCAAATCTAGTAGTAAAAAAATCTAAATATGAGGTACACTCCAAGCCCCAAGTCCAATAGGTAGGCTATATCCTCTAGCGTGTTGATGTCCTCTGTAGGCTATCCATAGACAGAATGGTTTTGCAGTGCATGGTGATCGAATTAGGTTTCCTGTTATATTCAGAGATGTAGGGAGGGTGAAGTATGAATACAAAAAAAAGGTGTAAAGATGATTTACAAAACGTGCATACGACAGTAGTCATACTGTAATGTTGGGAACAATTATGTGTATGAAAAAAGAAACATCACTTTTGACAACATTTATCCTACACATACCTTTTCCATAATGTTGAGGCCTTTGGGATCTTATTGAAGCAGTAAGGGAGGAGGAAGATGGCTGCTGTGACTGAGTCCTTTAAGGATTTAGAGAAACCATTAATTCAAATGAAATGTAATGATACATGTGATCTGCATAACATTGAGACAAACCAATACCAAATTGTACATACCTTTGTGTGCCTCCTCGTCACTATACCTGCAGACACAAATACACACAAATAAGTGAGCAGTTCAGTCATCTGCACCCAATGCAGCTATTGCCTTAAACATATTTCTCAACTCTTTGTTGATTCAAATCCATTGAATTGCGGGGGGGAATATACTTGGCTCATCGCGCTCTAGCGACTCCTTGTGGCGGGCCGGGGGCCCTGTCGTCAGTAGGACAGTGTTTCCTCTTGGTGCAGCTGGATTCCAGGTTAAGTGGGTGGGTGTTAAGAAGCGCGGTTGCGCGGTTTGGTAGGTCATGTTTTGGAGGATGCATGACTCGACCTTCACTTCTCCCGAGCCCATTGAGAAGTTGCAGCGAGGAGATAAGATCGTAATTGGATATCACAAAAGGGGGGTAAAGAAAATAAATTTGGACAAAATGTCAAATAACATGAAAAGACAGGAGGCACAGTATCATAAAACAATATCAATTTAGATCATAAAGGGAGAAACCTTAAATTGAGATCTTTCCATTTTTCAGTTAAGTGCTTGCACCTGCTGTCATCTCAAATTCAAATCAAAATATTTCAGTTGGGCAGTTAGATTACTAAAAGAAGCCCCAAGAACTAAAGAGGTTCCTTGGGGTTCTTGGAAAAACCTTTTGGGCGCATTTTTCAGTGCCAAGAACCCTAAGGTTCTTCAAGGAACTTTGAGGATCTTAGAAGAACCCTAGTTGAACCCCTAATTTTTTCGAGTTAGATGGTTTTCTCAACAAACAAAAAATGTTGCATTATATACGATTATACAATGGGTGGGTTTAAATCTGAATGCTGATTGGTTAAAACTGCATTCCAGCCTATTTACTCTGTTCCATCTGACTGTGAAATCCACTGTCTCATCAGCCCAGCCAAGCAATTTATAAACTTGATCTCCACTATAAAAAGCATCTAGACATGATCTCACATTTCTTTTAGACCAACATTTCGTTTTCAACTGCAGAGATTTGTATAAACCTTGCTGTCTGTCTCTCAGACATTTGCAGCATTGTTTCAATATTCAAATTCAATGAACGGGAGTCGGGACGAGACAGACCAGCAGGCAGCGTTTCTCAGCCAGTCAAAGTCATGAATCAGCTGGCATCATTTTTATGGATATATACAAAGAAATGTAAATTGAAAAAAGGGTCAAACGAAACCAAGTACAGCTAGTTTGCGGTCTTTCCAGCTTCAGTTTGAAGTGATTGTGTTAGCTGTGTTGTTGGCCAGCTCCTCTGAACAACAGTGTCCTGACGAGTAAGCAGATTTTTCGCGCCTCATTAGCTCATTGTTATGGATGTGGCCAAACAAATGTTACTATAAAACAGCTTAAACAAATGCAAAAGAAGCTACTTTGCTGTTATTCTGGCTGCACTTTTTGACATGACTAAGTTAGTTAGCCGTAGTTCCAATTCATCCCAAAGGTGTTTGATGGGGTTAAGGTGCAGGCCAGTCAAGTTCTTCTACACCGATCTTGACAAACCATTTCTGTATGGACCTCGCTTTGAGCACGGGGGCATTATCATGCTGAAACAGGAAAGGGCCTTCTCCAAACTGTTGCCATAAAGTTGGCAACGCTTTAGCGTTAAGATTTCCCTTCACTGGAACTAAGGGGCCTAGCCCGAACCATGAAAAACAGCCCAAGACAATTATTCCTCCTCCACCCAACTTTACAGTTGGCACTGTGCATTCGACAGGTAGCGTTCTCCTGGCATCCGTCAAACCCAGATTCGTCCGTCGGACTGCCAGATGGTGAAGCATGATTCATCAGTCCAGAAAAAGCGTTCTAAGGACTTTTTTATACATTCCTTAAATTCCTGTGCGTCAATCTAAGTAACATAATACAAAACTTGTCCGTTTAAACTAGAGTTGTTTTTTGCATGGGCTGTGTCTCAATCCACAGCATCCGCCTATGTCGGCCTTCCGCATCTGCAGTGGAAGGTGGCCACGCTACAGCAGTGTTTGTCAGACCATGAGACAATCGTTCTTCTCACAAAAAACGTCTGTAGCGTCTGAATGGTTTGGCCTATAAACTAATATGGAACAAAACACGATGGTGCTCTTCCGCATGTGACAAAAATGAATGGACTTACGGAGGTAGGAATGTACCAACAAAAATATTTCCTGAACTTCCTTATATCTCCTAGATATAGGACAGACACTTCAAAACTTTATTCTTTGTTAGTTTTCATTTTATTGTATTTTTTAAAATTGTTTTTCCATTATGAATGTGTTATTCAATGTGTTTCTATGGGCTATAGTAGTAAAGGCCAAATTCAATATTTTATCCAATCATTTTTATATAGATTTACATATAGATCTACAGGGGTCCTAAAATTGAAATTGAAATAGCTAAATGATCCATGGTACTAAACTCAGCAAAAAAAGAAACGTCCCTTTCTCAGGACCCTGTCTTTCAAAGATAATTTGTAAAAATCCAAATAACTTCACAGATTTAAACACTTGTAAAGGGTTTAAACACTGTTACCCAAGCTTGTTCAATGAATCATAAACAATTAATGAACATGAACCTGTGGAACGGTCGTTAAGACACTAACAGCTTACAGACGGTAAGTAATTAAGGTCACAGAAACGTCCTTTCTATTGACTCTGAAAAACACCAAAAGAAAGATGCCCAGGGTCCGTGCTCATCTGTGTGAACGTGCCTTAGGCATGCTGCATGGAGGCATGAGGACTGCAGATGTGGCCAGGGCAATAAATTGCTATGTCCGTACTGTGGGACGCCTAAGACAGCGCTACAGGGAGACAGGACGGACAGCTGATCATCCTCGCAGTGGCAGACCACGTGTAACAACACCTGCACAGGATTGGTACATCCGAACATCACACATGCGCGACAGGTACAGGATGGCAACAACTGCCCGAGTTACACCAGGAACGTACAATCCCTCCATCAATGCTCAGACTGTCCGCAATAGGCTGAGAGAGGCTGGACTGAGGCCTGTTGTAAGGCAGGTCCTCACCAGACATCACTGGCAACAACGTCGCCTATGGGCACAAACCCACCGTCGCTGGACCAGACGGGACTGGCAAAAAGTTATCTTCACTGACGAGTCGCGGTGAGTGGTCGCCAGGGGTGATGGTTGGATTCGCGTTTATCGTCAAAGGAATGAGCGTTACACCGAGGCCTGTACTCTGGAGCAGGATCGATTTGGAGGTGGAGGGTCCGTCATGGTCTGGGGCGGTGTGTCACAGCATCATCGGATTGAGCTTGTTGTCATTGCAGGCAATCTCAATGCTGTGCGTTACAGGGAAGACATCCTCCCTCATGTGGTACCCTTTCTGCAGGCTCATCCTGACATGACCCTCCAGCATGACAATGCCACCAGCCATACTTCTCGTTCTAACTGTGATTTCTTGCAAGACAGGAATGTCAGTGTTCTGCCATGGCCAGCGATGAGCCCGGATCTCAGAGAGAATAAAGTAGACGGCACACGTCAAATGTATGATTTATGACCCTATGTCCGGATGACGTGTGCATGCCCATATTTGGGCATCCGGGCAGGACATCCTGGCGGGAACTGATCACATGATTATGCCCATATATGGGCGTCCTGTTCCTGTTCTCACGCGTTAGTGGGTGTGCTAATTTATGCATATATTGTATCTATTCCTTTGAAGTTGTCATGATGATTGATGTCTAGGTACCTGGTTGAACCGGGGGGGTCTGTGTTTGAACTTTTGAAAGAGAATGGCCCCACACCCCCTATTTTATTGCCCTTAGGGTTGTTGTCTATGAAGCAAGAATGTCTGGAAGGGGGATTGTGTGTGTGTGTGTGTGTGTGTGTGTGTGTGTGTGTGTGTGTGTGTGTGTGTGTGTGTGTGTGTGTGTGTGTGTGTGTGTGTGTGTGTGTGTGTGTGTGTGTGTGTGTGTGTGTGTGTGTGTGTGTGGGTATGTCTCTGCATGGGGTGTTAGAAACAAGGTCCCTTCGCATTGTGTACATTTCAAGCTTTCAACAACAATAAGACAAACATCTAAATAATGTTTCTCGGCCTAACACACTGTTGAGTTTCCTATTTAGTTTTCTTTATATGTCTATGCACCGAGCTTCCAGGTGACTCCAGCCTATGGATGTTCGGTGCATGTACACCGGGGAGATTAGAACCCCAAAGTAATAGGGGGTAAGAAAGATCCTAAAGGTAATTTCAGATTCAGGTTTAGGGTGTAATAACTCTAGGGAAACCGCATTTTACACTATGTACAGACATAGAGAGCCAACACATAAAGGTGTAACAGGGATGAATGGATATTCAATGTACAAGAGTAATCTTCTGTAACACGCAATACTTGTTAAATATGTGCCACAGTCAATCATGACAGCCTCTTTATGAAAGGCCTTTACTTATGACTTAAACAGATCCGTTTTCTACCCATCTTATTAATTAATGCTGTTGGATAAATCAGGTGTTTCTTGGTGGGCATACCCAGGATTTACATGCCGGACGGATTATCTACCCATGGAGTGAAAACGTACGGAGCTTTAATGGAGTGTGCAAGAATGTCATGTCGTAGGGGGAATCGGAAACGGATAATGGTCAGGGCTAACCAGCCCCTTTATTTAATTATAATGTGCTTTAAACTGTATGTACTAAATATTGTGAATAAAATAAAATGGTTTTAAAATTGTATCTCACGCCGGGAACGGGAAGCTCTCGTTTTCGCTCTCACCCCGGTCTGTCGAGAAGAAAAAGACTTACGGAAAAGCCATGTGCCTGCGCGGGTGTGCGTGTGCCGGGCCAGGAGGAGTGTGTGTTTCAAAAACAAAAGTAGGGGATCGTTTGAAACCAAGGTTTGCACTATCATGCATACAGTAAGTATGTCCAGATATCTGCCTACCCTCCATCAAAAAGTGTGACGGCGTCTCTTAAAATGGGCACTTTCGATTCACAGGTATTTCAAATCCGAATTTATCTCACCCAGAGGATGTGGGGGCTAAAATGTCAAACACCCCAGAAAGAATACAGTATGTCTAGACCGACCCCCGGGGTTAAACATTGATATTTCTAATCAGCGCTTGTGTTTACAGCGGACAGCCAACAAACAGGGGTACATGCAGCATTAGGGACTCTGAACGACTTCGGAAGAGCAGATGAAACAGATGCTATTCTACGTTTTTGTACTAACGGCCTTACCCTAACCAAACACCAGGCAGCAGTCCCAGGACAGATAAAACGATCATCGGGGAATCCTTCCTTCCTCATGGAACTTTTTTGAAGGGGAGTTGAATATTCAAGGTGATATTTGTATATAGATATATATTATTTAAGAATGATAGGTATTAATTCTAGGCATTTACATGTATGTTTTTTTTAAATGAAGTTTATTTATACAATGAAACATTGTTTTTATTCATATTGTATGTAAACAATAGCTTCTGCCCTCTTAGGGTCTACTAGACCCGCTTATTGATTAGAAAGTATGATTAGAAACCAAGGCCAACTATATTCAATCTGTGATTAGAAACGATAATTAGAAGCTATGACAAAACTATGATAATAAACTATAAACAACTATGAAGACAGGGCTGTGTGTGCGTGAATGATGACCTATTATTTAAGTGTGGAATATATTCTCTCTCTCTCTCTCTCTCTCTCTCTCTCTCTCTCTCTCTCAGGCTATGAAAAAGACACAAGATAGGACATTGACTCCTGAGTGTTGAACTTATGCCCACTCTACAGCAACCCTGGTTGTTATATGACCCTGAGGGTCATCTACGAACATTGGAACATCTACAACTATTGAAGATACAAAAAAAAGGGGTTTTCAGAAATACATTTGGTATGCAGATATGTATTATTATAAAAAATAATATAACATTATTATCATAATCTTTAGTATTATTATGTTACATGCGAGACATAACCAGAAATGTCAACGTAGACAACTTACAAGAATGTGTTTACCAGGCTCTAATTCAAACATACAAGGATATATATTTGATACAATTACCCCCTTTAAAACTGTTGCTGCAATATCACTTCTCAATGTGTACATTTCAAGCTTTCAACAACAATAAACCAACCATCTCAATAATGTTTCTCGGACTAACACACTGTTGAGTTTCCTATTTACTAAAGAACATTATAAAGGCATAGAGAGCAACAAATTGACCTAAGTGACCTCAAAGACCGACAGCCGACTTTATAATATAGAATGCAGGGATGTGTACTGAACCCATTATAAAACAAAATGGTCTACGGTCAAATGCATCTATAGTTTTTAATGAAGTGGTCGCTGCATTCATTTAGATTATTTCAACATAGTCTAGAACTAGTAAGAACATAGATTGAATGATCTGCTTTGTGCTATTGAGCAAGAGGCCTGACCCATTTCTATGTAAAAAGCCACACTTTTTATATTCAGCTTCTTAATTAACTAACTCATAAATATGTATTTTTTTAAGTCAGCTTAACGTATATACTAGTACAACATACTAGGTACATACACTTCAATCATTCAAATCATTTTCGTACACTCGAGAAAACAACATATACATCGTTTTTACAACTCTTTTATAATCTAAATGCATGTGTTGTGCAAAGTATTTTTTATTCTCAGTCCACAGAATGGAACACCTATCATTGAACCATGATAATGTGAGTTACCAATGATATACACTATTAGTTTCTGGGAAATACATCCTTGTTCCTAATCGCTTTTAGCATATTTATTTTGACCCCATTTATGAAAGCTCACCCTTCCAGGAAAACAGAAGTTTGTTCCCCCACAACGTAGACCAGTTATAACAATCACATATGTGTGGATTATGTCTGGATTTAGGACTAGCAGAGCATACCTATAAAGCAAAAAGCACGAGGATGACCGTTGAGAAAATGTTGCATATACATTTTTTAGTATCTCAATATTGTGTTATATGTTGGAATGTCTAATAAACAAATATATTGTATACATTCATAATATTATTTTGTCCAAAATTCAAGCCGTTGATACAGTTGTGTACTCTATCGCCCGCCCTGCTGATTGTGCTCTATCTGAACTACATTATGTTTTCATTATTTTGCATCAAATCTTTATTGACCTTAAATTATTCTAGAATACGTGTAAAAACTATGTATATGCTGCTCTTAACATTGATGTTTTGGTGTCTCTAGGTTAATCTCTAGACTGTTGAATGAGGCCTGTTACAACTTTCTTAC
The DNA here is from genome assembly GCF_045791955.1 of Oncorhynchus clarkii lewisi. Taxonomy (NCBI): domain Eukaryota; kingdom Metazoa; phylum Chordata; class Actinopteri; order Salmoniformes; family Salmonidae; genus Oncorhynchus; species Oncorhynchus clarkii. The sequence continues at coordinate 26,570,277 of NC_092155.1, read as the reverse complement.
AAAACCTTTAAAGGGAGTTTGTAAAACCATTCAGTGGTTGATGTATGTAAAACATATTTAAAACGTATTGCAGGTTACAGAAGACTCCTGTTGTACATTGAATATCCATTCATCCCTGTTACACCTTTATGTGTTGGCTCTCTATGTCTGTACATAGTGTAAAATGCGGTTTCCCTAGAGTTATTACACCCTAAACCTGAATCTGAAATTACCTTTAGGATCTTTCTTACCCCATATTACTTTGGGGTTCTAATCTCCCCGGTGTACATGCACCGAACATCCATAGGCTGGAGTCACCTGGAAGCTCGGTGCATAGACATATAAAGAGAACTAAATAGGTAACTCAACAGTGTTTTAGGCCGAGAAACATTATTTAGATGTTTGTCTTATTGTTGTTGAAAGCTTGAAATGTACACAATGCGAAGGGACCTTGTTTCTAACACCCCATGCAGAGACACACACACACACACACACACACACACACACACACACACACACACACACACACACCACACACACACACACACACACACACACACACACACACACACACACACAATCCCCCTCCCAGACATTCCTGCTTCATAGACAACAACCCTAAGGGCAATAAAATAGGGGGTGTGGGGCCATTTTCTTTCAAAAGTTCAAACACAGACCCCCCAGTTCAACCAGGTACCTAGACATCAATCATCATGACAACTTCAAAGGAATAGATACAATATATGCATAAATTAGCACACCCTCTAACACGTGAGAACAGGAACAGGATGCCCATATATGGGCATAAACACGTGATCAGTTCCCGCCAGGATGTCCTGACCGGATGCCCAAATATGGGCATGCACACGTCATCCGGACATAGGGTCATAAATCATACGTTTGACGTGTGCGGTCTACTTTATTCTCTCTGATCTCAATCCCATTGAGCACGTCTGGGAACTGTTGGATCGGAGGGTGAGGGCTAGGGCCTTGTTGGAAGAGTGGGGTAACATCTCACAGCAAGAACTGACAAATCTGGTGCAGTCCATGAGAAGGAGATGCACTGCAGTGCTTAATGCAGCTGGTGGCCACACCAGATACTGACTGCTACTTTTGATTTTGACCCCCCATTTGTTCAGGGACACATTATTTCATTTCTGTTAGTCACATGTCTGTGGAACTTGTTCAGTTTATGTCTGTTGTTGAATTGTGTTATCGTCATACAAATATTTACACATGTTAAGTTTGCTGAAAAGAAACGCAGTTGACAGTGAGAGGACGTTTCTAAATTGAAATACATTTGCCAAAGTTCTAGAATTACTGCCAACTGTTCAGAAGTGAACTCATTCAGAAGACTACACCAGGAGTAGCCACCGAGGATCAATAGACTTTTTATTTTTTTACATATTTATTTTTTATAGCCTAGCTTGGATTGTGTGTAGCCCAATCACAAGGCATTGCCTACAGTTGGGAGCGTGTGGCAAATCTGTCAGTGAACAGCATGCAGCCAAAACAGGCATTTTGCAATATTTCAAATACAATCATGGGAGAACACAGTTTGGAAAGCAAATGGCTCCTGCTGAAACAAAAATACTTCTCTCTCTGTAGGCTACTTCCAAATAGGCCTATTGAGTGAACAGCATTGTTTTTACAAACTAAACCGAGAGAGAGGCTTTTGGCACGAGCTCATCGACCATCGCTGATGAGTGAGCGGTGTGCAATTGGGTGAGTCATTGAAACTGGAAAGCTTTTTTAGGACTATAAATTACTCCTCATATTATACAATATGTATGTTTCCTTCACACACCTAGGCTATTGATGGATTCAAGACGAGGTCGTTTTTTAATGATCTCACATTCTCAGTTTGTCAGTGTCAAAATAGCCTCACATTTAAATCATTTGTGCGCTATTAAAATAAGACTCTGCTAAAGTGTCCAGTCATGTAAAATTACATCGAATTTATAAAAAGGCACAATTTTTCCGGGCCCTAGGCAACAAATAAAAAAATCTGCAAGCACGTCTACTCTACTGTCATGACTGTACTGTAAGGATCCAAATAGGTCAGATCAGCTTGGCAATAAATTACTTCAACCAGACCCTCTCTCACCCACATAGGGGGGAGGAGGGAACTGGCGGTGGGTTGACAGCTCACACCCTGTTGCAAATCAAGGACAAGAACATTCAGACATCTCCCTTTCTAAATTCACACAGGAATGTGCTTTTGTTTCACAGACATGTTCCCGCCAAAACTCGTAACACGTTCCTAAGCAAATACTGGAAAAATATTTCTAACAGACAATGTGGGGAATGGTCAGAGGAGACCCAAAGACCACGAATGTTGTTTGGTTGTTATTTTGAGAGAGGTGGGATCTTAGAAACTATGAGGAAACTGTTCCTATAACTTTGTACAAGTAAGTAGTCAGAGAGCTTGTCAGCCTCACCAACCACCCCTTTTGAACAAACTGTATAAAACGATGGGTTAAGAATGAACATATCAGACCAGAAAGGAGTCGAACTGCAGCTCACGTTCAAAGTGGTTTGAAGTCCAAAATCGCAACACGAGGTAGAAACGAGTCACATCCCAGACAATCACTGGTATGGTTGATTTATCTAGAAAAGCTCATTTAAGTGGGACCATTCTACTACTCTTCTCAAATCACCGTAATGCGCTACTCTCATCGCCCCACTGAGAACCATCGACACGGCTGGCTAGCCTATCTTCATAGAATTATCTTCCACCAGATGCCGGGCAACTGCAGAGGAGAGCAACAGTATGAGATGGGTGGGGACCCCTTTTGGACAATCGGAGCCTTACAAGCGTGCCGCAAAAAGGCCCAACATCCTTTCCAAGAAGGACTGGTTCCGACAGAAATACACAAAGAACCAAGACATAAATTCATGATTTCTTACTCCAAATGGGTGGCGGTTCGTGTGCAAGTGTATGATTACTATGAGAGTCGTTTCTAAAATGTACCAACAATAAGTGTCTCTGTCTCTCGCCCTATCCATGTCTTTTGTAACAAGCCGCCATATTGTGTCAGTCCGCTAGGGACCTGTTTCTAACGTATTAAGTCTTCCTGTGTTACCATTTAGTTAGCTAGTAAATAAATAATGAAACCAATGTGTGTGAAATTGAATCAAATGCAAGGCCGGGGTTTTTGCAGATGCAGGAGGTTACGACTGTTCAGAATGACGATATGATACGAGGTTATGATTAATAAGAGTTTATGGATATAATTGGTAAAGACCTTTTTCGAGTTTAATTCGGGAGATGATAACTCTTTAAAGAACCGCTCTCGTGGTGCCCCAGATCCTAATGAGTTAATTGTCACATGATTAATTTAATCGGGTAACAATTAAACATAGTTAGTTGATTAGATAAATAACAGTCATGAGATTAATGAAAGTAAAGTTACGACACTAGTCTAGACCACTACACAAATGTGATGATATGCAATGCATGCAATGCTTTATTATGAAGGTGATTTTCCAGTACCTCCGAGAGCCCCAGGTCACCCCCCTCTCCTGCACACTTTTTGTTCCGGCACCACCTGATTTACAGATTAAGCACTGATGTGTGTGCATCATCCCCCTATATATTTTTGACACTCACAACTAGAGTTTCTCTTTGTTTGGGCTAGTTCAGTTGGTTTTAACAGGTATTATACATCAGCGTGTCTATCCATGGATGCCTAATACCCTCATGCTATGTGGTCTAGTGGTTTGGAGTCCTTGGGCCACTGTTCTCCTGGTATAGAGTTTCTTCCTCATTTAGTGTGGGCCATACACATGACTCACTGGCCTGGTGCCCTGGCTTTGGAAGGTGGTGTCAGGTTCGGCCCCTCTTTCTCAATCTGTGCCTTAGATCAGAGTAGATAAAGGGAGAGAGGGAGGGATGAATGGAGGAAGGGGAGGGGAGGGGTGAGGAGGAAGAGAGAGTGGTGTGAGTTGGGGGTGTGTTCACAGGGGGTGAGGGAGAGCGCAAGTTGGATTGTGTCTAGACCAGACATTTTTCCATTGTGTTTTTGGCAGGTCCTACTTTGCCCCTCACCACCCCTTCTGAGACACACCTCCTAATCCACACCTGCTTGCTGTCCCCAAGTGGTATGTCCCCAAGTGGTATGTTCCCAATTTAGGGCCCACCTGTTGCCTTGGGAATTCATATTTTGGGGGGTGGGGTTGTAGTGGATGGGGTGAGCTCGCTGCAGTGTACTGGTGGGGAGCATGACCCCTTTGGCATGTGTTCTAAAATAGCAAAATAATTTAGGACCGCAGAAAGATAGACAATGGGAGCCAGTCCAATGCAGACAAGCCCCGAGCTGTCCAGAAGAAGTGTTGAGTTATAAGTCCAGATAGGTGGTGATGGACATTGGCTTGAGTTCCATATTATCTCCAAAATGCCAGGCGTTCAACCTTTGCAGGTAATTCCCTGCAGCGCAGTGGCCAACAAATCTGGACAGTCCCTTTTTCATAGATTCACATTTTTCTGCCAGGTATCAATCTAATCAATAAAATGAAATGTCTTCTTCAATTGCAGTTCATCCAATTGTAACCATTCTTCTTGGTAGTGCAAAACATCACATAAGGTTTAAGAGTTAGGGAATACTTTAGACCAACTAGCCTACTGCACTTTTTATAGTGCTTTTAACAATTGCATGATTCATCACATGATTGGTGCTTTTTCACATACTTACATATGTCCAATATTTAAAAGGAGACTTACAGAATCTGAAAGTGCAAACCTAGTAGGAATCACATTGGCCGTTCTGTGTACAGATAACACTCCTCTTGACTTCAGCCAATGGTGAATAAGGTCAATACAGCTCCTGCTTTCATCTTGCCGCAAAAGACGACCTCTGTGACGGCTGAAACTCCATCCAGTCACCCCTCACACCCTCCCTCTCTCATTTAGAAAATACCAAGAGAGGTGTGCGCCAATGTCATTCTATCCAAGGTAGACCCGGACTCGCCACGAACTTCAAAGCGAGGAGACTCAGAGTTAAAACCTTTGAACTGTTGCAACCTTGTCGCTTTTCACTTGTGTTTCAATTTTAGCATTGGATTTGACTTTACCGGTCAACATTTAATACAAGTGCCAGGCTTATTGTCCATATTCCAAGTGAGGGTTTTCACGTCGTGTCCAGTTGGGAGTGTGCGTGGGGGAGCGGGACAACTGTCACGGACTGTAATTGGTGTCTCACGCGGTCAAAGCCATGCCGCCTGGGTTTCAGCAACTTGGAGTGGAGGTATTGTCAACATTATTCGTTTTTATAAGAAAATATGAAATGTTTTCATGCTCACTAACAATGAGTAGCCTCTGATGCATGGAGTAAATTTACGCATAGGTTATAGCCTATTGAGACCGATTTTCAGTAGCCTAACCCATGTCTCTGCATGTGTGAATTTATATTTATATTTTGTTTATAAAAAGTCTATAACATTATAAATATCCATTAAATACATACATTGTTTACATTTTGTAATCCACGTTTTAGAGATCCATTAAGAACGTTTACAATAGGCTAATTGATCTCTCCACCCAGCTAAAAGTTGCCTCTTTATCTCTTCGTTCTCATCCCCTTTCACTTGCTTATCTCAGGTGAGGGATGACTCTTCCACACCTGACGAAATGACTGGTTCATATGAACGCCTTCGAAAAATGTCATCAGTGAAATATGGAATATTAAAAATGTGAACTAATTTCCGCGAATGAAACGTTGTGATTTTAGAATAATTATAGCAATTGCTATTCGTCCATCAGAATCGGCATTATGAGCATTTACATTTAGAACCCCAATAACGTTACACGGGGAATATGTAAATAACGCTATGTAACTGAATGTCTCAAATTAGACTTTCACATTCTAAAAGTAGTCCAGACCCTCTAAATATATGGCTCTAACAAACATTCTACTTTCAGGAAGATTGTCAAAACAATGTGAGCCCTTATTTGTCCTATAGTGACCTTGACCAGGAGATACCTGCTTACAGGTCAGGCCTGAGATGAATATGGGTTGGTAGGTGACCCAGCTCCACCGGTTTGTGTTACATACCACAGCTCATACAAAAAACACTAAACTAGTACATATATTCAAAAATATGATCAGAATTGCAGCATCTTTGTATTTTTCTTCCTGCTCATAGTTTGTGGCAAAACAGAAAAGATCAAGAAAAGGCAATACAGAGAACTGGAGACAATGAAAACAAGGTCTTAACATCAGCCCATTTCTTTCCCAATATGTATTTCCCAATATGTTCTACATATGCAGGCTACAGTTGAAATGTTGTAAAGGCCATTCGATGAAGTGAAATGGAACACGACCCTTAGGTTCTTTTTTTGTTGTTGTACAATGTGGGTCTCTCGGGCACACAAAAAAAAACAGGAAGTGTCTGGACAACCTCTACTAAAACACTAGATTCAGGGATGTGTGAAGGACCACAGGGATGTCGGGCAACAGAGCAAACGCCTGTCAGGACACGTTTTTTTGTCACCACAAGGCACTCCATTTCACGTTGGATACTTATACAACAGGGTGTGTGGTTTCTAGGAGGGAAGAGAAATGGAAATCTAAATTAAACATGAAAAGTTAGGCTAGACAAGGCAATTAGGCATACATGTATACTCACTACTGTATCACAAGTTAAACTAAATAATGTTCTCAATTGTACACTATAAATATAAAACATGCATCATATTGCAGTGCCTGAATCAAACAGTGTGGTTATATAGTAAACAGACCCAGGTAGGGTCTGAAGCTAGCATTAGCCAGGTATGCTATACGACTCAGATCAAGCACTGGGCCTGGAAATAATGTGGGAAAGGCACCATCATTGTAACATACAATTATACCAGTAAAATATGCACTATATCTGCACAATAAGGGCCGAAGTGTGAGACAATGGCATCAGACTGAACAGCTCCCATGTAGTCATCGTTATGATTCGCAGTGGGCTACAAACATGTAGCAGGCTAGGCAGGTCATGTTAACAAATGATTAGCCTAGCACACAAACGAGTACAAACATCAATCCCTGCAAAACAGACTTTCCTATCAACTCTCAAATATAGCTACTTACACTATTTAACACAGCAAACACTTCTTTATTGCTAGCTCTGCTCCCATGTGTCCATTTCCCTCACTTTATCAGATTAGCCACGCCCAGTAGGCGGGCCCCGCCAAGGTAATTAGAGGACACATGGGAGCAGTGATTGGTTCGTTGGCAGGTCAATCATGGTCTATAAGGGCCTTTTTAACAGAAACACACACACACACACACACACACACAGTGGCTGAAAAAGTACCCAATTGTCATACATGAGTAAAAGTAAAGATACCTAAATAGAAAATTACTCAAGTAAAAGTGCAAAGTCACCCAGTAAAATACTACTTGAGTAAAAGTCTAAAAGTATTTGGTTTTAAATGTACTTAAGTATCAAAAAGCAAATGGAATTGTTAAAATATACTTCAGTATCAAAAGTGAAAGTAAATGCTATAAATCAATTCAATATATTAAGCAAACCAGACAGCACAATTTACTTTTTTATTTACGAATAGCCAGAGCCGCACTCAGAAATCATTTACAAACTAAGCATTTGGGTTTAGTTAGTCCACCAGATCAGAGGCAGTAGGGATGACCACATGTTCTCTCTTGACAAGTATGTAAATTGTACCATTTTCCTGTCCTGCTAAGCATTCGAAATGTAACAAGTACTTTTTGGTGTCAGGGAAACTATATGGGAGTAAAAGGTACATATTTTCTTTAGGAATGTAGTGGAGTAAAAGTAAAAGTAGTCAAAAATATAAGAAGTAAAGTACAGATACCCCCAAAAATAACTTAAGTACTTCAAAGTATTTTTACTTTGTTGCCTTACGCCACTGCTTAGACAATCACATGCACACACTTTACCTTTGTTTTGCTTTTATGCTGACAAAACACGCCCTATCTGGGTACTCAACACTGCAAGGTCATCATGTCACAGCAACACAGACAGACACACCTCCGACACAAACTCAACCAGGTGTAGGATTCTAATGTAATATGCACACACATTTGGACATTTATTAATGAACCATTCTACCATTTTTCAGAATAGCATAGAATAGAATAGAATGATGTCCTCAGAGGGGAAATGCTTTGCACAGTCTTGTATAGTTTAAATAAAACATAACAGTGAACACCATGTATATGTTATCATTAATAACATAACATATTGATAACATTTTTGGAGAAGGAAACTGTTAACCCTATCTAGTTAATATCGGATTTGAACTAAGTAACTGTGCATTACAGCCCATGTTTAACTATTGTGAATTCAGTGGTATGTTGGGAAGGCTGCTAGAGCCAGTCAGCTTGCTGTGTCGAAGGTAAACAGATGTAAGCACTAGGAAAACCTGGTCAGTCTCTCCCAGAGCCCCAAGCTGTCAGTCGCCATGGTAACAGGTGCCTGTGGACTGATGGGAACATAGAACGCAAATATACTTTATATATACTGTATATATATTGTCATCTTCAACCTAGACGGGAACTAGGATGGAACTCAGCGTTCAGTCACCCAATCACACGATACACAGTTAAGTCCTGGCCACAGCTAGAAAGATCCTTTCCCATTGGTATCACAGTTATAAATAGTGGATATTAGAGAGGCTGTCGCGTGTGTGTCTGGGGGGTTAGGTTGTTTTTGCAACAAACCATGCCTTTCTAGGTTATCCATCCTCTCTGTATCCCTCACCAATGGGCACAATCCAACAGTCCTTGTTTCCCTTTATGAACAACCAGAGACACATATTTAAATCTAAATACAGTGCCTTGCGAAAGTATTCGGCCCTCTTGAACTTTGCGACCGTTTGCCACATTTCAGGCTTCAAACATAAAGATATAAAACTGTATTTTTTTGTGAAGAATCAACAACAAGTGGGACACAATCATGAAGTGGAACGACATTTATTGGATATTTCAAACTTTTTTAACAAATCAAAAACTGAAAAATTGGGCATGCAAAATTATTCAGCCCCTTTACTTTCAGTGCAGCAAACTCTCTCCAGAAGTTCAGTGAGGATCTCTGAATGATCCAATGTTGACCTAAATGACTAATGATGATAAATACAATCCACCTGTGTGTAATCAAGTCTCCGTATAAATGCACCTGCACTGTGATAGTCTCAGAGGTCCGTTAAAAGCGCAGAGAGCATCATGAAGAACAAGGAACACACCAGGCAGGTCCGAGATACTGTTGTGAAGAAGTTTAAAGCCGGATTTGGATACAAAAAGATTTCCCAAGCTTTAAACATCCCAAGGAGCACTGTGCAAGCGATAATATTGAAATGGAAGGAGTATCAGACCACTGCAAATCTACCAAGACCTGGCCGTCCCTCTAAACTTTCAGCTCATACAAGGAGAAGACTGATCAGAGATGCAGCCAAGAGGCCCATGATCACTCTGGATGAACTGCAGAGATCTACAGCTGAGGTGGGAGACTCTGTCCATAGGACAACAATCAGTTGTATATTGCACAAATCTGGCCTTTATGGAAGAGTGGCAAGAAGAAAGCCATTTCTTAAAGATATCCATAAAAAGTGTCGTTTAAAGTTTGCCACAAGCCACCTGGGAGACACACCAAACATGTGGAAGAAGGTGCTCTGGTCAGATGAAACCAAAATTGAACTTTTGGCAACAATGCAAAACGTTATGTTTGGCGTAAAAGCAACACAGCTGAACACACCATCCCCACTGTCAAACATGGTGGTGGCAGCATCATGGTTTGGGCCTGCTTTTCTTCAGCAGGGACAGGGAAGATGGTTAAAATTGATGGGAAGATGGATGGAGCCAAATACAGGACCATTCTGGAAGAAAACCTGATGGAGTCTGCAAAAGACCTGAGACTGGGACGGAGATTTGTCTTCCAACAAGACAATGATCCAAAACATAAAGCAAAATCTACAATGGAATGGTTCAAAAATAAACATATCCAGGTGTTAGAATGGCCAAGTCAAAGTCCAGACCTGAATCCAATCGAGAATCTGGTGAAAGAACTGAAAACTGCTGTTCACAAATGCTCTCCATCCAACCTCACTGAGCTCGAGCTGTTTTGCAAGGAGGAATGGGAAAAAATGTCAGTCTCTCGATGTGCAAAACTGATAGAGACATACCCCAAGCGACTTACAGCTGTAATCGCAGCAAAAGGTGGCGCTACAAAGTATTAATTAATTTTGCACGCCCAATTTTTCAGTTTTTGATTTGTTAAAAAAGTTTGAAATATCCAATAAATGTCGTTCCACTTCATGATTGTGTCCCACTTGTTGTTGATTCTTCACAAAAAAATACAGTTTTATATCTTTATGTTTGAAGCCTGAAATGTGGCAAAAGGTCGCAAAGTTCAAGGGGGCCGAATACTTTCGCAAGGCACTGTATATGGCTCTGCAAGCAATCACACAATTTAACCTTGATAACAGAGGTGTTGTCTTCCTCTTGTGTGTGTCCACTACAGACAGTGACTGGAACCCTTGCTCTCTCAGTGTTCACTGCTGTATTGGGCTCCTTTCAGTTTGGATACAATATCGGCGTCATCAATGCACCTCAGAAGGTAAGACCAACTTGCAATTTCATTAAAGGGGAATTCCACTACTTTTTAACCTCATATTTATTATCTCCAGCACCATACTAGTTTTCCCTTTAACCAGTGCCATAGATAAACAGATTCTGTCAAAATCAGGCCCACTTTGGCACCAAAAGTTACAGTACATTCAAGACCGTACAATTCTAATAGAATCCCAATTAGAATGTTGTCAGGGGGCATGTTTGGTATCAAATCAAATGTTATTGTTGACATACACATATTTAGCACATGTTATTGCGGGTGTGGCGAAATGCTTGTGTTCCTAGCTCCAACAGTGCAGTAGTATCTAACAATCACAACAGTACAGGCACATCTACAAGTTAAAGAATGGAATTAAGAAATATATAAATATTAGATCAAGCAATGTTGGAGTGGCATTGACTAAAATACAGTAGAATAGAATACAGTATATACATATGAGACGAGTAAAGCAGTATGTCAACGTTATTGAAGCATTATTAAAATGGCCAGTGATTCCAAGTCATTTATATAGGGCAGCAGCCTCTAAGGTGAAGGGTTGCGTAACCGGGAGGAAGTCGACTAGTGATGTCGATTTAACAGTCTGATAGCCTTGAGATAGAAGCTGATTTTCAGTCTCTCGGTCCCAGCTTTGATGCACCTGTACTGACCTCGACTTCTAGATGATAGCGGGGTGAACAGGCCGTGGCCCGGGTGGTTGATGTTCTTGATTATCTTTTTGGCCTTCCTGTGATATCGGGTGCTGTAGGTGTCCTGAATGGCAGGTAGTTTGCCCCCGGTGATGCGTTGGGCACACCGCACCACCCTCTGGAGAGCCCTGTGGTTGTGGACGGTGCAGTTGCCATATCGGGCGGTGATACAGCCCGAAAGGATGCTCTCAATTGTGCAACTGTAACAGTTTGTGAGGGTTTTATGGGCCAAGGCAAATTTTCTTCAGCCTCCTGAGGTTGAAGAGACGCTGTTGCGCCTTCACCACGCTGTCTATGTGGGTTAGCCATTTCAGATTGTCAGTGAGGTTTACGCCGAGGATCTTGAAGCTTTCCACCTTCTCCACTGTGGTCCCGTCGATGTGGATAGTGGCATGCTACCTTTGCTGTTTCCTGAAGTCCACAATCTACTGCTTTGTTTTGTTTACATTGAGTGAGAGGTTATTTTCCTGGCACCACACTCCCAGGGCCTTCACCTCCTCCTTGTAGGCTGTCTCGTCCTTGTTGGTAATCAGCCCTACTACTGTTGTGTCATCTGCAAACTTGATGATTGAGGTGGAGGCATGCGTGGCCACGCAGTCATGGGTGAACAGGGAGTACAGGAGGGGGCTGAGCACACACCCTTGTGGGGCCCCTGTGTTGAGGATCAGTGAAGTGGAGGTGTTCTTTCCTACCTTCGCCACCTGGGGGCGGCCCATCACAGGGCGGGGTTCAGACCCAGGGCCCAGAGCTTAATGATGAGTTTGGAGGATATTATGGTGTTGAATGCTGAGCTATAGTCAATGAACAGCATTCTTACATAGGTATTCCTCTTGACCAGATGGAATAGCGCAGTGCGATGGCGATTGCATCGTCTGTGGATATATTAGGTCGGTAAGCAAATTGAAGTGAGTCTAGGGTGTCAGGTAAGGTAGAGGTGATATGATCCGTAACTAGCCTCTCACAGCACTTCAAGATGACAGAAGTGAGTGTTACGGGGCAATAGTAATTTAGTTCAGTTACCTTTGCTTTCTTGGGTACAGGAACAATGGTGGACATCTTGAAGCAAGTGGGGACAGCAGACTGGGATAGGGAGAGATTGAATATGTCCGTAAACACTCCAGCCAGCTGGTCTGCGCATTGTCTGAGGACGCAGCTAGCGATGCCGCCTGGGCTAGCAGCCCTGCTTGTCTGTAGACCCTGCCACATACTTCTTGTGTCTGAGCCGTTGAAATGCGACTACTGACGTTTTGTCTGTTTGACTGTCATATTCCCAGTCACCATTGTTAAATGCTGTGGTTCGCGCTTTCAGTTTTGCGTGAATGCTGCCATCTATCCACGGTTTTTGGTTTGGGTAGGTTTTAATAGTCACAGTGGGTACACCATCTCCTATACACTTCCTGATTAACTCAGTCACCGTGTCTGTGTATTTGTCAATGTTATTCTCAGAGGCTACCCGGACCATATCCCAGTCCGCGTGATCAAAACAATCTTGAAGCATGGATTGGTCCGATTGGTCAGACCAGCATTGAATAGACTTTGCACAGGTACTTCCTGTTTGAGATTCTGTCTATAGGAAAGGAGGAGCAAAATGGAGTCCTGATCAGATTTGCCGAAGGGAGGGCAAAAAAAAGCAGAGTAGCAGTGGTCCAAAATTTTCCAGCTCGAGTACTACCACCAATGTGTTGATAGATCTTGGGTAGCCTTTTCCTCAAATTAGCTTTGTTAAAATCCCCTTCTGCAATAAATGCGGCCTTAGGATATGTGGTTTCCAGTTTGCATAAAGTTCAGTGTAGTTCTTTGAGGGCCGTTGTGGTATTGGCTTGAGGGGGAATATGCACGCTGTGACTATAACCAAAGAGAATTCTCTTGGGAGGTAAAAATATGGTCGGCATTTGATTGTGAGGTATTCTAGGTCGGGTGAACAAAAGGACTTGAGTTTCTGTATGTTATCACAATCACACCACGAGTAGTTAATCATGAAACATACACCCCCGCCTTTCTTCTTCCCGGAGAGTTCTTTATTCATATATGTGCGATGTACTGAGAACCCAGCTGGCAGTATGAACTGGGACATTACGTGAAACATGTTACAATCCCTAAGTATGTTACAATCCCTGATGTCTCTCTGGAAGGAGATCCTAGCCCTGAGCTCGTCTACTTTATTATCCAGAGACTGAATATTGAATAAGTAATATACTCGGAAGCGGTGGATGGTATGCCCGCCTACCGAGTCGGACTAGAAGTCTACTCCGAATACCTCTTCTCCGCTGCCTGTGTTTTGGAGCAGCCTCTGGAATAAGTTGAATTGCCCTGGGGGGTACGAACAAATGATCCAATTTGGAAAAGTCGTATTTCTGGTCGTAATGCTGGTGAGTTGCTGCTGCTCTGATAACGCAAAGTTCTTTCCGGCTGTATGTAATAATACAAAAACAATTCTGGGCTAATAATGTAAGAAATAACTAAATACTGCAAAGTTGCTTAGGAACTAGAAGCAGAGCTGCCATATCTGTTAGCTCCATCTTGCCTTTTCATCGTGGAAGACAGTTGGCTAAGCTCTTCCTACTGGAGTCTGTAGCTCCTGCATGAACAACCCAGCTAGCACATAATGGTCTGAAAACCATATATTTATTGTGAGAGCGTGGTTGTCCTATGGTGGTTTTTAACCTTCCCTCAACTTTCTGGGAATGGTGCATGATAGTCGCTTGGCTTTGGAACATACTCAGCACATTTAAGGAACTAAAAAGTTCCTTACATTCCTTAAGGTTCAAACATGGTTATCTTTAATATCAATTTTGCTAATGTTCTTGGAATTTTCTCCAACTGGTTTGATATTGGGAATGTTTTAAAATAGTTCAGAAGGCGTTAAGAAACAACGTTCTTCTGTGGGAATTTCAGTACTTCAGCCTAACATTTTCTACAAGTTTCCTCATAGTTCTATTTAAAGTCATGTTCTCAAATTGTTCCAAGAACGTTAAGTATGTTCAGCTGTGTTGGCTGCACCCACTAATTGGCAACACCTGATCTTAATTTGTGCTTGTTTCCTATCAAATGGTCTCTGTTTTATTAGACTCAAATTAACAGCTTTGTATGTGTACAAAAACGTACCAAGAACCCAATGGTCACTCTGACGGAGCTCTAGAGTTCCTCTGTGGAGATGGGAGAGCATCTCAATCACGCCTTTATGGTAGAGTGGCCAGATGGAAGCCCCCCTTCAGTAAAAGGCACATGACAGCCCACTTGGATTTTGCCAAAAGGCACCTAAAGGACTCAGACCATGAGAAACAAGATTCTTTGGTCTGATGAAACTAAGATTTAACTTTTTGGCCTGAATGCTAAGCGTCATGTCTGGAGGAAACCTGGCACCATCACTAAGGTGAAGCATGGTTGTGCTGTGGGTATGTTTTTCAGCTGCAGTGACTGGGAGACTAGTCAGGATTGAGGGAAAGATGATCGGAGCAAAGTGCGGAGAGATCCTTGATGAAAACCTGGTCCAGAGCCGTCAGGACATCAGACTAGGGCGAAGGTTCACCTTCCAACAGGACAGTGACCCTAAGCACACAGCCAGGTCAATGCAGGAGTGCCTTCGAGAGAAGTCTCTGAATGTCCTTGTGTGGCCCACACAGAGCCCCGACTTGAACCGATCGAACATCTCTGGAGAGACCTGAAAATAGCTGTGCAGCGACGCTCCCCATCCAATCTGACAGAGTTTGAGAAGAATCTGCAGAGAAGAATGGGTGAAACTCCCCAAATTCATACCCAAGAAGACTCTAGGTTGTAATCACTGCCAAAGGTGCTTCAACAAAGTACTGAGTAAAGGGTCTGAATACTTATGTATGAGTAAACCGCCACTACCATCCGTACTATTGGCCAACGTGCAATCACTGGAAAATAGAATGGATGATCTACGATTAAGACTAACCTACCAACGGGACATTAAAAACTATAATATCTTATGTTTCATTGAGTCGTGGCTGAACGGATACTATAGAGCTGGCTGGGTATTCCGTGCATTGGCAGGACAGAGAAGCTATGTCTGGTAAGACGAGGGGCGCGATTTCTCATTTTAAAGAAGTCTCGAGGTATTGCTCGTCTGAGGTAGAGTACCTCATGATAAGCTGTAGACCACACTATCTACCAAGAGAGTTCTCATCTATATTATTCAAAACAGTCTATTTACCACCTCAAACCAATGCTGGCACTAAGACCACACTCAACGAGCTGTATAACGCCATAAGCAAACAAGAAAATGCACATCTAGTAGCGGCGCTCCTAGTGGCCGGGGACCTTAATGCAAGCAAACTTAAATCCATTTTACCAAATTTCGACCAGCATGTCACATGTGCAACTAAAGGGGGAAAAATACTCTATACCATCTTTACTCCACACAGAGAGACACAAACAAAGCTCTCCCTCGCGATCCATTTGGAAAATCTGACCATAATTCTATTCTCCTGATTCCTGTGTACAAGCAAAAACTAAAGCCGGAAGTACCAGTGACTTGCTCAATACGCTACTGGACTGTTTTGCTAGCACAGACTGGAATTTGTTCCGGGATTCATCCAATGGCATTGAGGAGTATACCACCTCGGTCGCCGGCTTTATCAATAAGTGTATAAACGACGTTGTCCTCACAGTGACCATACATACATATCTCAACCAGAAGCCATGGATTACAGTGAACCGAGCTAAAAGCTAGAGCTGCCGCTTTCAAGGAGCGGAACACTCATCTGGACGCTTATAAGAAATACCGTTACGCCCTCAAATGAACCCTCAAACAGGCAAAGCGTCAAAACAGGACTAAGATTGAATCCTACTACATCAGCTCTGACACTCGTCGGATGTGGCAGGGCTTGAAAACTATTACAGACTACAAAGGGAAACCCAGCTGTGAGCTGCCCAGTGACGTGAGCCTACCAGACGAGCTAAAGGCCTTTTATGGTCGCTTCGAAGCAAGCAACACTGAAGCATGCATGAGAGCACCAGCCGTATCGGACCTTTAAACAGGTCAACATTCACAAAGCCGCAGGGCCAGACGGATTACCAGGACATGTACTCAATGCATGCACGGACCAACTGGCAAGTGTTTTCACTGACATTTTCAACCTCTCCCTGACCGAGTCTGTAATACCTACTTTTTTCAAGCAGACCCTGTGCCCAAGGAAGCGAAGGTAACCTGCCTAAATGATTACCACCCCAGTAGTCATAAAGTGCTTTGAAAGGCTGGTCATGGCTCACATAAACACCATCATCCCGGAAACCCTAGACCTACTCCAATTCGCATACCGCCCCAACAGATCCAATATCAATCGCACTGAACTCTGCCCTCTCCCACCTGGACAAAAGGAACACCTATGTGAGAATGGTGTTCATTGACTACAGCTCAGCGTTCAACATCATAGCAAAGCTCCACAAAGCTCATCACTAAGCTAAGGACCCTGGGACTAAACACCTCTCTCTGCAATTGGATCGTGGACTTCCTGATGGGCCTCCCCCAGGTGGTAAGGGAAGGCAACAACACATCTGCCACGCTGATTCTCAACACTGGAGCCCCTCAGGGGTGCGTGCTTAGTCCCCTCCTGTACTTTCTGTTCACCCATGACTGCGTGGCCAAACACGACTCCAACACCATCATTAAGTTTGCTGATGACACAGTGGTAGGCCTGATCAGCGACAACAATGAGACAGCATATAGGGAGGAGGTCAGAGACCTGGCAGTGTGGTGCCAGGACAACAACCTCTCCCTCAATGTGAGCAAGACAAACGAGGTGATCGTGGACTACAGGAAAAGGCGGGCCGAACAGCCCCCATTAACTTCTTATGGATGGGGGGCAGTATTGAGTAGCTTGGATGAATAAGGTGCCCAGAGTAAACTACCTGCTACTCAGGCCCAGAAGCTAAGATATGCATATTATTAGTAGATTTGGATAGAAAACATTACAAAGTTTCTAAAACTGTTTGAATGATATCTGTGAGTATAATAGAACTCATATGGCAGGCAAAAACCTGAGAAAAAATCCACCAGGAAGTGGGAAATCTGAGGTTTCTAGGTTTTCAACTCTTTGCCTATCCAAGATACAGTGTAAATTTGATCCAATTGCACTTCCTAAAGCTTCCACTAGATGTCAACAGTCTTTAGAACCTTGTTTCAGGCTTCTACTGTGAAGGGGGAGCGAATAAGAGCTGTTTGACCAAGGGGTCTGGCAGAATGCCATGAGCTAAGTCATGCACGCAGCCGTGAGAGCTAGCTGCGTTCCTTTTCATTTCTAAAGACAAAGGAATTGTCCGGTTGAAACATTATTGAAGATTGATGATAAAAACATCCTAAAGATGGATTCTATACATCGTTTGACATGTTTCTACAAACTGTAATATAACTTTTTAAACTTTCGTCTGGACTAAGTGTGCCTGCGCCTCATGAATTAGGATTTGTGAACTAAATGCGCGAAAAAAGGAGGTATTTGGACATAAATGATGGACTTTATCGAACAAAACAAACATTTATTGTGGAACTGGGATTCCTTGGAGTGCAGTCTGATGAAGATCATCAAAGGTAAGTGAATATTTATAATGCTATTTCTGACTTCGGTTGACTCCACAACATGACGGGTATCTGTATGGCTTGTTTTGGTGCCTGAGCGCTGTACTCAGATTATTGCATGGTGTGCTTTTTCCGTAAAGCTTTTTTGAAATCTGAAATCTGACTTGCATTAAGGAGAAGTATATCTTTAATTCCATGTATAACACTTGTATTTTCATCAACATTTATGATGAGTATTTCTGTAAATTGATGTGGCTCTCTGCAAAATCACCGGATGTTTTGGAAGCAAAACATTACTGAACATAACGCGCCAATGTAAACTGAGATTTTTGGATATAAATATGAACTTTATCAAACAAAACATACATGTATTGTGTAACATGAAGTCCTATGATTGTCATCTGATGAAGATCATCAAAGGTTAATGATTCATTTTATCTCTATTTCTGCTTTTTGTGACTCCTCTCTTTGGCTGGAAAATGGCTGTGTTTTTCTGTGACTAAGTGCTGACCTAACATAATCGCATGGTATGCTTTCGTCGTAAAGCCTTTTTGAAATCGGACACTGTGGTGGGATTAACAACAAGTTTACCTTGAAAATTATGTATAATACTTGTATGTTTGAGGAATTTTAATTATGAGATTTCTGTTGTTTGAATTTGGCGCCCTGCACTTTCACTGGCTGTTGTCAAATCGATCCCGTTAACGGGATTTCAGCCCATCTCATCTCTAAGAAGTTTTAACATCGACGGAGCTGTAGTGGAGCAGGTAGAGAGTTTCAAGTTCCTTGGTGTCCACATCTCCAACAAACTATCATGGTCCAAACACACCAAGACAGTCGTGAAGAGGGCATGACAACACCTTTTCCCCCTCAGGAGATTGAAAAGATTTGACATGGGTCCCCAGATCCTCAAAAAGTTCTACAGCTGCACCATCAAGAGCATCACCGCCTGGTATGGCAACTGCTCGGCATCTGACCGTAAGGCGCTACAGAGGGTAGTGTGTATGGCCCAGTACATCACTGGGGGCAAGCTTCCTACCATCCAGGACCTATATACTAGGTGGTGTCAAAGAAAGTCCCAAATAATTGTCAAAGACTCCAGTCACCCAAGTCATAGTCGGTTCTCTCTGCTACCGCACGGCAAGCGGTATTGGAGCGCCAAGTCTAGGACCAAAAGACTCCCTAACAGCTTCTACACCCAAGCCATAAGACTGCTGAACAATTAATCAACCCCCCCCCCCCCCCCCCCCCCCCCTTTGTTTTTACACTGCTGCTATGCACTGTTTATTATCTATGCATAGTCACTTTACCCCTACATACAAAATAACTTGGATAACCTGTACCCCCGCACATTGACTCGGTACCGGTACCAACTGTATATAGCCTCGTTATTGTTATTTTTATTGTGTTACTTTTTCTTTTTATTTGACCATTTTTACTTTAGTTTATTTAGTAAATATTTTCTTAACCAACAATGCAGTTCAAGAAAGAGTTAAGGGCTTGCAAGAAACCATTTAACAGTAAGGTATTGTATTCGGAGCATGTGATAAATAACATTTGATTTGAAATGTGATATTTCCGGTTTTTATTTTCAATAAAAAATATATATTTAAAAAAACTGTTTTTGCTTTGTCATGTAATCCATTTTAGAATAAGTCTGTAAAGTAACAAAATGTGGAAAAAGTCAAGGGGTCTGAATACTTTCCGAATGCACTGTGTGCTTGTTGTCCTCACCAGGGTTTTGACCTGACTGTAGTTCAGTGTCGTAACTGACATCCGTGGGCAAATACTCACTTTCGATGGCTGGAAAAGTGAATCCCGGTTTCAACTGTACTCATGCAGATGGCAGATAGCTTGCCTGGCATCCTGTGGGCGAGCGGTTTGCTGCAACAAGAGGTCCCGTGAGAAAAAAACTTGCCGCCTATAGAAATCAAATGCCCATCCAACTGATTAATTAAAGTTATGTTAGTATATATCAGTTATCCTGTTAGAGCTTTTGTGCTGAATCCACTGTGTTGACTAAGGTGCCATGTTTATGGTCATGTCAGTGTGTAGGAAGGATATTTCAAGATGTGGGAAGTGTGCAGGAAGGCAAGGGACAGAAGATTGTGTAGTTTCAGTGGATAAGGTTGTGTGTGTTAACTGTAGGGGTGACCATGCCGCTGGGGATCGGAAGTGTCCGGTGCGAGAGAGGCAGGTTGAAGTGGTCAGAGTAGTGCAGAAAGTGTCGTATGCTGAGGCTGTGGAGAAAGTAGAGGGGGATTTTTATTTTTTATTTATCGTTCATCTAATTTGACCACCTCCCTCCAATGATCACTCAAGCCATGAACTTTCCAACCCTCTCATGATCTACCATCTCATGAATGAGGTGCTAAATTGCTTGTCTTTTTTGTGTTGCTTTAAAGCGCTTTGATATTCTTTATGTAATGAATAGCGCTTGAATAAATTATTAATATGACCTTTTCGGAAACAGGCTATTGTTGTCTTTTTTCTCAGGACCAGGTTTGTCCCGTTCACAATGAAGTAGAGTCTATAGGCTTTAAAAGCAACATATTAATGTCAGTGCAATCAATTAAGGATTCAAACTAAATGAAATGTCGGGATAGAGGAAAGAAGACATGTAGGGATATAGAAGAGAGAGGGAGATTGGGGGAATAGAGAGACTGTGAGGATGGATGTACTATTACAGAATAGTACATAGTACAATAGTACAATAGGAGATAAAGAGAGCAGGAGGAAGAAATATATTGGAGACAAGAGAGGGAAAGAGCAGAAGAGAGAGTGGCCAGGGGAGCATCCGAATAATGTCAACACGAGCCGCATGAGGAAACACACAGCGTTGCCAAAAAATACCCCCAAACCTCACCCCTCACCCTGCCTCCTCGCCCTCCTCACCCATCCGCAAGCCTGCACAGCTCACACATCTATCTACCCCCATTCCTGCACTTCAACCCCCCCACATCTCAGATATCCTTAAAGCCAAGGGTGAAATTGGAGGCAGAGGGGTTTAAGGCAACGATTCTGGTGTCATGGGAAAGAGGGGCTATTTTGGGCTTTTTTTTAGGACGACACTCAAAAGGTTTGTTGAGGCTTCACGCTGTGACTCAGACAAGGGCGGGCGGTGTCGCGTTCGGAGAGAAACACGCCATAGTGCACGTACAGCCTCCCTGAACAATATATAGTTAGATGCTCTCGCTGCAATCTAGACAATCTCTTAGATTCACTGTCGTATAGCCCCCTTCTCATTAGGGGGCTTTAGTTGTGGTTTGGTGGTCATGGCATATATCAGAACATATACAGTATCTATCAGCTAATTACTAATAGATCAAATATAGCAGATCATATATCAGCTAACATACACCAAATATATTAGAACATATATCAGCTAAAATAGCTAATATATGTTAGAATATATTTGATGTAACAGAAATAAAAAAATATTACAATATATCAGCTAACATACATCAAATATATTGGAACATACATCAGCAATCATAAACTCAGAAGAAAAAAAAATGTCTCTTTTTCAGGACCCTGTCTTTCAAAGATAATTCGTAAAAATCCAAATAACTTCACAGATCTTCATTGTAAAGGGTTTAAACACTGTTTCCCATGCTTGTTCAATGAACCATAAACAATTAATGAACATGCACCTGTGGAACAGTCTTTAAGACACTAACAGCTTACAGACGGTAGGCAATTAAGGTCACAGTTATGAAAACTTAGGACACTAAAGAGGCCTTTCTACGGACTGTGCTCATCTGCGTGAACGTGCCTTAGGCATGCTGCAAGGAGGCATGAGGACTGCAGATGTGGCCAGGGCAATAAATTGCAATGTCCGTACTGTGAGACGCCTAAAACAGAGCTACAGAAAGACAGGACAGACAGCTGAACGTCCTCGCAGTGGTAGACCACGTGTAACAACACCTGCACAGGATCGGTACATCCGAACATCACACCTGCAACACAGGTACAGGAAGGCAACAACAACTGCCAGAGTTACACCAGGAACGTACAATCCCTCCATCAGTGCTCAGATTGTCCGCAATAGGCTGAGAGAGGCTGGACTGAGGGCTTGTAGGCCTGTTGCAAGGCAGGTCCTCACCAGACATTACCGGCAACAACGTCGTCTACGGGCACAAACCCACCGTTGCTGGACACAAACCCGCTTTTTGCCAGTCCTGTCGACTGGCAAAAAGTGCTCTTCACTGGCGAGTCACGGTTTTGTCTCACCTATCGTTGAAGGAATGAGTGTTACACCGAGGCCTGTACTCTGGAGCAGGATCGATTTGGAGGTGGAGGGTCCGTCATGGTCTGGGGCGGTGTGTCACAGCATCATCGAACTGAGCTTGTTATCATTGCAGGCAATCAAAATGCTGTGCGTTACAGGGAAGACATCCTCCTCCCTCATGTGGTACCCTTCCTGCAGGCTCATCCTGACATGACCCTCCAGCATGACAATGCCAACAGTCGTACTGCTCGTTCTGTGCCTGATTTCCTGCAAGACAGGAATGTCAGTGTTCTGCGATGGCCAGCGAAGAGACCGTATCTCAATCCCATTGAGCACGTCAGGGACCTGTTGGATCGGAGGGTGAGGGCTAGGGCCATTCCCCGCAGAAATGTCCGGGAACTTGCAGGTGCCTTTGTGGAAGAGTGGGGTAACATCTCACAGCAAGAACTGGCAAATCTGGTGCAGTCCATGAGGAGGAGATGCCCTGCAGTACTTAATGCAGCTGGTGGCCACACCAGATACTGACTGTTACTTTGATTTTGACCCCCACCCCTTTGTTCAGGGACATATTATTCCATTTCTGTTAGTCACATGTCTGTGGAACTTGTTCAGTTTATGTCTCAGATTTTGAATCTTGTTATGTTATGTTCTTACAAATATTTAAACATGTTAAGTTTGCTGAAAATAAACACAGTTGACAGTGAGAGGACATTTCTTTTTTTTCTGAGTTTACATCAAATATATTGAAACATACCCAGCTAGCAGATTCTGTTTCCTGGAAGTTGTGAGAACGTATGTTTTTGGTTTCACATTGTTTTTTTTCCTGCCCGGTAAAACTGATTTTTTTTAAACATTCTGAGAACAGAAGTGAAAATGTATCCTGTTCTGGGAACATTTATTTTTAGGTAGCAGGGAGGTTCTGAGAATGTTTTACTCTGGTTCCTTGAAAGTTTTCCTGTAGGTTTTATTAATGCTCTGAGAACAAAATGATAGGTTATTTTTATAACTTCCTTAAAACCTTTACTGAATGTTTCAATAAGACTTTTAATAACACTGCTAGCTTATTTTGGGTTTTGAAATCCAAGCACAGATAGAACACGTAAATGTATTTCCTTAGGCATTTATCATGCAAACACATATATTTTTTATTGCGGCACAGTATAAGTGAGATTCAAACCTGTAATCTAATGTTCTCTAGCCATGGAATGAGTCCACTGAGTCACCAGGATGGTAGTCTGAATACCAGTCTCTTTAGCTAACATTCCACTCATTGTCATTGCCAACGAGACTGGCCTTTGGCAGTCTACAACATTCAATATACACTGGATTTACAACGAACTTGCTCATTGGTTGTTGGAAATAATATTTTCCATTACAACATGTGGTACCTGGAAAATATAATTAGAATTTATAATAAAGTCAAAAACAAACATTTAGTTGTTAAGCAGGTTCTATTTCGAGGCATAAAATCAAATCTAAGATGTTTTGTGGTTGGAATTACTGTATTTACTTTGAGAATTTAGACTTGAGCTAGCAACAAACAAAAAACGGTTGCTTAGCAACCAGATACCAACGTGTTTTGTGGCGGAAGAAAGTGATAGGTCTTTGAATATTTGCATAATCGTTGTGATTGGAAGATTGATGTGAGGGTGATCGAATCAGCATCAAATCCACTGTTCTCCTTGATCTCATTAATGATGGAATGTTCATATTTGAAGATAGCAGAAAGGCTCTTTGCCACATGGCATGGAGTACAGTGAGTGGATTAGCTAAAGAAACTGGTACCCATGCTACCACGATGGGGCTAGCATGCCATGTTTTTTTGCCATGTGGCTTTCAAAACTCTTCATTTTAGTCTATTAAAACAGAGACCATTTCAAAGGAAAACATTTTTTATTTTTTTATTTTATTTAACCTTTATTTAACTAGGCAAGTCAGTTAAGACAATATTCTTATTTACAATGACGGCCTACCCCAGCCAAACCCAGACTATGCTGGGCCAATTGTGTGCCACCCTATGGGACTCCCAATCACAGCCGGATGTGATACAGCCTGGACAAGCACTCATTAAGATCAGGAGTGGCCAATTAATGAGCGTGGACAACACAACAGAGAACACTTAACAAGATAGAGGATAGAGAGAGTTTTGTTCATGCTGAGAATGGAATGTACGTTTTTAAATAACATTCTCAGAGCGTTCTCTGAATATTACTAAAGTGTTCTTGTAATTTTTTTATTTTTTTATTTTACCCCATTTTCTCCCCAATTTCGTGGTATCCAATTGTTAGTAGTTACTATCTTGTCTCATCGCTACAACTCCCGTACGGGCTCGGGAGAGACGAAGGTCGAAAGCCATGCGTCCTCCGAAACACAACCCAACCAAGCCGCACTGCTTCTTAACACTGCATGCATCCAACCCGGAAGCCAGCCGCACCAATGTGTCGGAGGAAACACCGTGCACCTGGAAACCTGGTTAGCGCGCACTGTGCCCGGCCCGCCACAAGAGTCGCTAGTGCGCGATGAGACAAGGATATCCCTACCGGCCAAACACTCCCTAACCCGGACAACGCTAGGCCAATTGTGCGTCGCCCCATGGACCTCCCGGTCACGGCCGGCTGCGACAGGGCCTGGGCTCGAACCCAGAGTCTCTGGTGGCACAGCTAGCACTGCGATGCAGTGCCCTAGACCACAGGCCTTGTTCTTGTAGTTTTTATTGAAAAATATCTTGACATTTTCGGAACAATTTGAGAACATGACTTTAAATGGAACCACGAGGAAACCTATGGGAAACGTTTTGCTGAAGTACTGAAATTCCCACAGAAGAACGTTGTTTCTTAACGTTCTTGAAACAATTTGACAGCATTCCTAATGTCAAACCAGTTGGAGAAAGCTCCTAGACCGTTACCAAAATTGAAATGAAATGTAACCATGTTTGAACTTTTAATCAAACGTTCTGTTAAAGAAATGAAATATAAAATAAAAGTATTTTTTAAATGTGCTGAGAATGTTCCAAAGCAAGCAATTATCCTGCACCATTCCTAGAAAGTTGTGGGATGGTTGTTTGCAAAATAACCATAGAACAACCACGCTCTTACCAATCTCTAAGAAACATATGGTTCTGAGAACTTTATGTGCTAGCTTGGGTACTGTGTATCAGCTATTATACATCAAATATACAGGTACATATATCAGCAGTATATTATATCAAATGTAGAATCAGTTTCATGCTGTATATATTGCATTTTGTGTAGACAGCAGTATCATTCAACTCCTCATCTGACAAGTTAACAAATTTATACTGAACAAAAATATAAACGTCACATGGAACAATTTCAAAGATTTTACTGAGTTACAGTTCATATGAGGAAATCTGTCAATTGAAATAAATTAATTAGGCCCTAATCTATGGATTTCACATGACTGGGAATGCAGATATGCATCTGTTGGTCAAAGATACCTTATAAAAAATGCTCCTCAAAATGCTCCTTAGGATCTCGTCACGGTATTTATGTGCATTCAAACTGCCATAGATAAAATACAATTGTGTTCGTTGTCCGTAGCTTATGTCTGCCCATACCATAACCCCACCGCCACCATGGACACTCTGTTCACAACATTGATATCAGCAAACCGCTCGCCCACACGATGCAATACACGTGGTCTGCAGTTGTGAGGCCGGTTGGAAGTACTACCAAATTCTCTAAAACAGCATTGGAGACGGCTTATGGTAGAGAAATTAACATTCAATTCTCTGGCAACAGCTCTGGTGGACATTCCTGCAGTCAGCATCTATTGCACGCTCCCTCAAAAGTTGAGACATCTGTGGCATTGTGTTATGTGAAAAAAATGCACATTTTACAGTGGCCTTTTATTGTCCCCAGCACAAGGTGCACCTGTATAATGATCATGCTGTTTAATCAGCTTCTTGATATGCCACACCTCTCAGGTGGATGGATTATCTTGGCAACGGAGGCATGCTCAATAACAGGGATTTAAACAAATGTGTGCACAACATTTGAGAGGAATAAGCTTTTTGTGCGTATAGAACATTTCTGGCATCTTTTATTTCAGCTCATGACACATGGGACAAACACTTTATATGCGTTTATATTTTTGTTCAGTGTATTCTTAGGAATCTGATAGTATCTGTATTTAGATACAGACAGGGAGTGAGTCAGACAGAGGAACAGACGGAGATAGTCAGGTGAGTTGTGTTACGAGAGAGGCCTTACAACCGACGTGCCCCCGCTGGTATGTACTCTCTGGTCATGAGTCCTGGTCCCTTGAACCTCTTTAAACATGAGCCAAAACCTTGAACCCTGTGCCATCTATTCAACAGGCGAAACCTTCAGGCCCAAAAGAACCTCTTGACACAACTGTGCTACTCGTTGAAAGTCAATCCATTGAAAGACAATCTATTTGCGTTAAATTCTAGGTAAGGGATTAATGATTGGGAAGTTTTCGATTTTGATAGACCATTTTGATAGACCATATTTGCAAGAAGCACATAGTATTGAAGGTGGTTATACCCGGCCTTCACAGAACAGTTTGTCATAGTATTCACACAAAGCACATTTCTCTCTGTTCCATTGCCAAAGCATTTATCTCAAGGAAGTAACACTTTTGTATACACTTACCTAGATTCAGTATATGTGGCCCATGCCATGCGGGAACCAAACCAAGAACTCTGGTGTTGGAAGGATGCACAACACTCCAAATAACGGAACCAATTTGAACAAAGCTCATAAATCAATTTTGTCTTGACATTGTTGTCTTCCTGGCCTGGTCCCAGATCTGTTTGTGCTGTCTTACCAACTCCTATGATCCCTGTCATGCTGGGACAGCACAAACAGATATGGGACCAGGTTACAGTCATCCTGATATAATTAAGGAAAAATGTTAGCTCTATTGGATGGCTCATCTGTCTCCCCGTTGTCTTCTCATGGTCTCATCTCATCTCTCTTCTCCTGCCTTTCCAGATCATTGAGGCGGACTACAATGCTACATGGGTGCACCGGTATGGAGAGCCCATTCCCACCGCTACACTCACCACTCTGTGGTCCCTGTCGGTGGCCATCTTCTCTATAGGAGGCATGATCTCTTCCTTCTGTGTGGGCGTCATCTCAGAATGGCTGGGCAGGTAGGGGAGATGATACACTCAGACACGAGAAAGCGGACGCACAGACACGCATGCACACGCTAGGGTGACCACATTAAAAACCTCAAAATGCGGGACAACAGGATGATTTTGCAGGACATTAACTGGACAGTGTTGCTTACATGAATTAAACATTTGGCAGCATTTGCATATGCACAGTAGCAGATTTAGGTATGGGCAACATGGGCAGCCGCCCGGGAGGTGAGCAAGATGGTGAATTTGACATTTGCGCGAGCGGTTTTCTATCGCTCATCTGCACGTCACGTCAATGATATCATATCACCGTGTGGGACTGTGGGTCAATTAACCTTGTCGGAGTGGGCGCCCTGATTCTAGTTT
This sequence comes from Oncorhynchus clarkii lewisi, assembly GCF_045791955.1. NCBI lineage: Eukaryota > Metazoa > Chordata > Actinopteri > Salmoniformes > Salmonidae > Oncorhynchus > Oncorhynchus clarkii. Next base: position 26,542,750 of record NC_092155.1, on the reverse strand, counting down.
GTGAGCTACTGCCTGGAAAGGTCTCCCACTCAGAAGTACAAGATGGGGAGGTGGGCAGGGGTAGATTGACCTCAGGCCTACCCACTGGAAGCCCGAGGTAGGGGGAGCGGCGGAATCTATCAAATTGCGCACCTCTAACTTTGTACAGTACTAATGCAATTAGTAAAATCAGTCACACTATGAAATGCTACCAAATGAACCACAATTCATTCATAAAACTGCAAATATATAGTTTCACAGACATATTGTTACATTTTTTTCTGGTTTGTGCAAAATCATTAAGAATAAAATAAAACCAGTCTGCACACCACCAAGGTGAATTGGTTTAGTCTTGACTCTTGGTTGACAGTGTTGGGGGATGGGTAATGTAGTCTCGACTCTTGGTTGACAGTGTTGGGGGATGGGTAATGTAGTCTCGACTCTTGGTTGACAGTGTTGGGGGATGGGTAATGTAGTCTCGACTCTTGGTTGACAGTGTTGGTGGATGGGTAATGTAGTCTCGACTCTTGGTTGACAGTGTTGGGGGATGGGTAATGTAGTCTTGACTCTTAGTTGACAGTGTTGGGGGATGGGTAATGTAGTCTTGACTCTTGGTTGACAGTGTTTGGGGATGGGTAATGTAGTCTTGACTCTTGGTCGACAGTGTTGGGGGATGGGTAATGTAGTCTTGACTCTTGGTTGACAGTGTTGGGGGATGGGTAATGTATTGATGCTCGAGTGCCAAATCAACACAAATGGACAAGAAAAGGTCTAAGCCATCAGGTGCCCAGTTTAGGAAAAAGAGGAAAGAAGAAGAGGAGAAACGTACAAAAGATAAAGGTTTGCAGCTATGTCATCTCTTTATGAGTATAATAACACTTATGTTTGTTAGCCTATGTTACTATGTTGCTTGCTTTGCTATTTGTATTTATTTAACCAGGCAAGTCAGTTAAGAACAAATTATTATTTACAATGCCAGCCTAGGAACAGTGGGTTAACTGCCTTGTTCAGGGGCAGAATGACAGATTTTTACCTTGTCACCTCGGGGATTCGATCTAGCAACCTTTCGGTTACTGGCCCAATGCTCTAACCAGTTGGCTACCTGCCACCCCTATTACACATAGGGGGACGACAATATTCAGTTTTCTGTCCAACTAGCTTACATAACATTGGATATAATTTCACACAGTTTCATCATGATTATGTGTGTAGCCTGCAGAAGAACGATTACAACCTAACTAGCACATTATTGATTTGGTTAACTTTCATTGAGGTGACATCATAAAGGTTTTCTGTGATTGTATTGACTAGGTCCTGAGCTCAGTAAGGGGAATTTCCAATGCTGTAGGCTAACTTAAAATACGTCTATATTATGCTGATATTTTGTATCTTTTGTGATATATTGAATCTTAAGGGGTGTCTTATGCCTAGAATTAGCCAAGGAGGTTGTATGGTTCATTTGGTTCCTAATTCTGAAAGTTTGATCAATTGTGCATAATGACATGTATATTTAATTGTGCAATAAATGTATTTAGGGTGTCAGACTCATATACTGTATTTCAATGAAAATTCAGGGGCACTTCTGAAATATTTTGGAGCACCCTCTGGCACTGGCCAGGATGAGGATGCATCTCTACCTCCTCAGCCACACAGGCCTCTTCAGAAATTATCTCAGAGCCTCAAGATGAGGAGCCATCCACCTCCTCAGCCACACAGGTGTCTTCACAAATGTTGTCTGAGACTGAGGATAAAGACCCATTTGCTTCCACTTCTCCCCAGCAGGATTCTGCAGGATTCTACAGGTGTGTGTGTGGGTCCACGTACATGTGTTTATGTGTGCATACCTGTATAACATAACCAAAATCAATAATTTCCCTTTTGCAAGTTTTAAGTTTCCATTTTGTAGGTAACAACAATGATTTTATTATTACTGGGTATGTATGTGGGATGTTCCACCAGTATAAATGCTGTGAATAATGTGTGTAAACTAATGTCCAAGTGCTCTCCATTAGAAATGCCTGTAGCAGCATCCCCACCAAATCCTGCTGCTGAGGATGAACCACTGTCTACAGACCCTGCTGCAGAGGATGAACCACTGTCTACATACCCTACTGCTGAGGATGAAACACTGTCTACAGACCCTGCTGCTGAGGATGAACCACTGTCTACAGACCCTACTGCTGAGGATGAACCACTGTCTACAGACCCTGATGCTGAGGATGAACCACTGTCTACAGACCCTGCTGCTGAGGATGAACCACTGTCTACAGACCCTGCTGCTGAGGATGAACCACTGTCTACAGACCCTGCTGCTGAGGATGAACCACTGTCTACAGACCCTGCTGCTGAGGATGAACCACTGTCTACAGACCCTGCTGCTGAAGATGAACCACTGTCTACAGACCCTGCTGCTGAGGATGAACCACTGTCTACAGACCCTGCTGCTGAGGATGAACCACTGTCTACAGACCCTGCTGCTGAGGATGAACCACTGTCTACAGACCCTGCTGCTGAGGATGAACCACTGTCTACAGACCCTGCTGACTGAGGATGAACCCCCGTCTACAGACCCTGCTGCTGAGGATGAATCACTGTCTACAGACCCTGCTGCTGAGGATGAACCGCTGTCTACAGACCCTGCTGCTGAGGATGAACCACTGTCTACAGACCCTGCTGACTGAGGATGAACCACTGTCTACAGACCCTGCTGCTGAGGATGAACCACTGTCTACAGACCCTGCTGCTGAGGATGAATCACTGTCTACAGACCCTACTGACTGGCCTTCAGCTCTCACTGACATAATTCGGACACAACTAGTTTGCAGAGGACCAAATGAGGTACCACCTAACTTTGTTTTCCCTAGGAATGAGAGTGATAGAAGAAGTTGCACCAGTATTTCAGGAAGACTTTGGTGAGTGTTGAAAAAATCCCTAGAAGTTGGTTGGTGTATTCTGAAAGAAACAACAGCTTCTTCTGCTTCTTCTGCAAACTCTTTTCTAGGCAGAAAATGTATTTGGAAAACTCAGGGTTGACAGACTGGAAACATGCAAGTTCTTTGCTGACTTCATACGGCAGCAGTCCAGAACACCAAAACTGCATGAAAACATGGAAAGAACTGGCAATGAGGATCAAAAAAGGGGAAACAATTGATAAGCACGAGATGGCACTTATGGAGGCTGAGAGGATGAGATGGAGAGAGGTGTTGACACATCTGACTGCTATTGTGCAGTCTCTGGCAATTAGAAATCTGGCACTAAGGGGACACACAGAAACACTGTACTCTCCATCAAATGGAAATATCCTCAAAGAGGTTGAACTGATGGCACAATTTGATCCAGTCATGAAAGACTGCATACTGCTTCAGCATCTGTACAGTGGTGTGGTGTGACATATTGAGCCAGATCCAACATGTGAGCAAGCTGATGCAGTCTCCCAGTGTGCATGTGGATGTTGCAGTCAGTCGTCTCAGAAAGACAGAGAGAGGTCTCAGCAACTACAGAGCATCAGGCTTTATGACTGCACAAACGTCAGCCAAGGATATTTGCGAGGGAATGAATGTAGAGGCAGAAAAGACTGAGGTCCACAAACCGTCACTTTTCATACAAATCATTTGATGAGCCTTTGAGTGATACCTTGAAGAAGCTGGATGTGACATTTTTCAACGTCGTTGTTGATGTTGCAACAGCCCTTCGGGAAAGATTTTACACACTGGAAAATGTGGGAGAGAAGTTTGGAGTGCTGTCAACCTTCCAAGGTTTCTCAAATGAGGAGCTGACAGAACAATGTGAGGCCGTTAGTATGACACTGCACTATAAAGAACACTCAGACTTGGATGGTAGAGAGCTTGCACAGGAACTGAAGAACCTGCCTGACTTGCCATCGAAGACCATGACCCTGCTTGAGCTGCTGATATTTATTTATACACAATAGGGAACTCTCAGAAATGTATCCAAATTTGTGGACCGCTCTCGGAATTTGTCTTACTCTTCCATTGACCGTAACTGAAGCAGAGGAGCTTTTCAAAGCTTCTTTACAAGTGTGTTATTCTATTTGTGTATTTATGTGATATAGGATTTGTGCAATTTCAATTTATTTGTGTGTTTTTTGTTAGCATAGTTCTCTCTCTTTCTCTCTTTTCTCTTTCTCTCTTTTCTCTCTTCTCTCTGAGAACCTGAGCCCTAGGACCATGCCTCAGGGCTACCTGGCCTGATGACTTCTTGCTGTCCCCAGTCCACCTGGTCGTGCTGCTGCTCCAGTTTCTACTGTTCTGCCTGTGGCTATGAAACCCTGACCTGTTCACCGGACGTGCTACCTTGTCCCGGACCTGCTGTTTTCGACTCTCTCTCTCTACCGCACCTGCTGTCTCTAACTCTGAATGATCGGCTATGAAAAGCCAACTGACATTTACTCCTGAGGTGCTGACCTGTTGCCCTCTCTACAACCACTATGATTATTATTATTTGACCCTGCTGGTCATCTATGACCGTTTGAACATCTTGGCCATGTACTGTTATAATCTCCACCCGGCACAGCCAAAAGAGGACTGGCCACCCCTCAGTGCCTGGTTCCTCTCTAGGTTTCTTCCTAGGTTCCTGCCTTTCTAGGGAGTTTTCCTAGCCACCATGCTTCTACATCTGCATTGCTTGCTGTTTGGGGTTTTAGGCTGGATTTCTGTATAGCACTTTGTGACATCGGCTGATGAAAAAAGGGCTTTATAAATACATTTGATTTATTGATTGATTGATAGTGTAATAATTTGATTATCTTTGTATTTATACAATTTGTTTATATTTGTCTTCCTTACTTCTTTTTTATATTTACGAGTCTTCTTTTTTATATATTATTTTACATTTATATAGTTTTAAATGTTAGGATTATTTATTTGTGTGGTTTCAAATGTCGGAATAAAAATTACAGGTCGTGCAGAATGGTCCATTTTTTTGGTGGGGGGCGCTGAAGGGAGCCATACATACTAGAACCGCCAATGCGTATGCATTTAGATCTTCTTGAACGACTGTTTCGTGAGCAAATTAGAGCAGATGGTCTTAAACTATATAGCCTCTCTGTATTTTGTTTCAATCAATGCACATGCGGCCTAGCGGCGCGTGCTGTTGACTTTTTGCCGCATTAAATATTTTGTGGGGACTATTCTGCTAACCATCTTAAAATCTCATAAGAAACTAGTGGTGTTTTTGTGTCCGATCCAACATGATTCCCTATAGATAGTCTCAGTCAGTTAGATCCCACATGGTTCCCTATAGATAGTGTCAGTCACTCCCTATAGATAGTGTCAGTCACTCCCTATAGATAGTGTCAGTCAAATCCAACATGATTCCCTATAGATTGTGTCAGTCAGTTAGATCCCACACGGTTCCCTATAGATAGTGTCAGTCGCTCCCTATAGATAGTGTCAGTCACTCCCTATAGATAGTGTCAGTCACTCCCTATAGATAGTGTCAGTCAGATCCAACATGATTCCCTATAGATAGTGTCAGTCAGTTAGATCCCACATGGTTCTCTATAGATAGTGTCAGTCAGTTAGATCCAACATGGTTCCCTGTGTTTATTTATTTACTTTTCTGCTCTTTTGCACACCAATATCTCTACCTGTACATGACCATCTGATCATTTATCACTCCAGTGTTAATCTGCAAAATTGTAATTATTCGCCTACCTCCTCATGCCTTTTGCACACAATGTATATAGACTCCCCTTTTTTTCTACTGTGTTACTGACTTGTTAATTGTTTACTCCATGTGTAACTCTGTGTTGTCTGTTCACACTGCTTTGCTTTATCTTGGCCAGGTCGCAGTTGCAAATTTGAACTTGTTCTCAACTAGCCTACCTGGTTAAATAAAGGTGAAATAAAAAAAAATAAAAAATTAAAAATAGATAGTCAGTCAGTTGGATCCAACATGGTTCCCTTTGGAGAATGTCAGTCAGTCAGTCAGTCAAACAATCAGCATGGGTACAGCTAGGACAAGGTGTTCCTCAAAAGGCAGAGGTCACAGCTGCTGAGTAAGGAAGACTGAACCAGTGTTGAGGTGTTTCTGACTGTTTCAAATGATGCCCCTGTTCCCTCTGCTCGGGTTTCTCATGCTGGGTGGCAAGAAACACTCTTGACGTGTAAATATAACTTTATGTGTGTGAAATGCATAGAATACACTCACTCCTCAGCTTGAAATACCACAACCCGCACCATCAAATTGCTAGCTTTCCTGTGGCGCAGCTGGCTAAAGGTGTTTAATGGGCGGTCACATGTGTATGCGAGACCGAGGTTCCAATATTGAATAGCAGTGTGGGCTAATGAGGAAGGAAGCTTTACTGTTGAGCAGCAGCATGAAGTCTGTTACAGATCCCATCTCTATTTTAGCAGGTTTAGTACACACACAATACTGGAGGAATGCTCTGTATTCTATGCATTTCACACACATAAAGTTTGTTGGAGTATTACAAAATTAATGAAATTCGCTATGCCATTCTTAACCTCTAAAAGTTTAAGCAGTTGGGGGGGTTCTACTAAGCTACGATATGGAATTGTTTTTATGATGGTCATACCATGGCTCATTTAGCTATTTGATTTAGAATTGTATGACCCCTTTAGGTATCAACAAGAAATAGAATAATATTATTTGATCAAATATTTAATTTGGACTACTACTATAGCCCATAGAAACGCATTGAATAACCCATTCATAATCGGCAAAAAAGGCGGACAAAAAATGTATCATGAGGTTTTGAAGTGTCTGTCTTATATCTAGGAGATCTTATATCTAAGAGATATAAGAACTCCCTCCATACTTCAATTCAGTTGTATGGGTTCCCTTCAAACGAGTCCCGTGACACTTGTGGGGGATGTAGAGCAAAACGGAGAACACCATCGTGTTCGTGCGAGTCTCATATTCGTTTTGTAGGCCAAAGTGTTCGTGAGGACCGATTTTCGGTTTGTCTCAACATGGTCTGACAAACACCGCTTTGGCTCAGCCACCTTCCACCGCTGTCGTGGAAGGTCGACAGGCGGATGCGGTGGGTTGAGACGCAGTACGTGCTAAATCTGTTAGCTCCAGTTTAAATTGACGGATTTTGATGGGGAGTTAATTATTATGTTACTTAGATTGACGCACGGGTGACTCTTAAGGAGTGACAATAGCTGTTCCTTGTAGAAACAAAATATTTTCCTTATGACAATTTGTAACAGTGTCTGTTTTGTGGTGTAAGTCTGCCATGTAGAGGATACATTATAGAACAGTCGAAGGCCTATAAACCACAATTATAAAGTGTTTCTGTAAACTATGACTACTAATAATATTAAAACATATTTATTCCTTTGTACTCTGTCAGGAGGAAAGCCATGCTCATAAACAACTTGTTTGCCTTCATCGGAGGAGGTTTGATGGGCATGGCCAAAATCAGCCGGTCCTTCGAGATGATGATCCTGGGACGCTTCGTTATCGGTGCATACTGTGGTGAGCACTCATCCTGTAGACTTAAATGATACTTTTCAGTGGTGCAGTAGATAGCCTATATTATTTTCTATGAATAGTACTGAAATTCCAATAACCGGTGAAATAGTTCATAGGAATCACTATCGCTGCTCATTTTTTTTGTCTCCAGACCTTGGCATACCAGTTTCTGAACCTTAGCCTAATGATCTTTCCTCCAGGGTTGGCATCAGGGCTAGTGCCCATGTATGTGGGCGAGATAGCGCCTACAAGTCTGCGAGGTGCTTTGGGCACGCTCCACCAGTTGGCGATCGTCACAGGGATTCTCATAGCACAGGTACAGAAGCTGAGCTTGCACAATGTATTTAACAACATGACAGTGAATCTTGTTTGTTCTACACAATATATTACTATCTGAACCTGCATTAATGTTCTCTCTCTCTCATTCACGCTCTCTCTCCTATCTTCATCACTCTTCTCTTTCCTTTCCTCTCTCTCTTTCCCCCCTCATCCCTAGGTCCTAGGTCTGGAGTCTTTGCTGGGCAGTGAGGAGTTGTGGCCAGTGCTGGTGGGTGTGACCGTTCTGCCCACTGTCCTGCAGATGGTGCTGCTGCCCTTCTGCCCCGAGAGCCCCCGCTTTCTCTACATCATCCGCTGCCAGGAGCACCACGCCAAGAGCGGTGAGGATCAAGTCACGACCGGCCACGTCCCAACACTTTCTAGAGGCCTCCTTTCCTCCCTTATCTCCTTTCCTATTTTTGATTGATTGGAGAGGACTACAAGTAGATCAGGAGCAGGAATTGAATTACAAACACACCCCAAAACCCATCCGAAGTTCTCCGCTCAGCGTGACTCTCATTCCCACTCTTCACCAGGCTTGAGGAGGCTGACCGGGAGGCAGGAGGTGGGGGATATGCTGGCGGAGATGAAGGAGGAGAAGAGGAGGATGGACATGGAGAGGAAGGTGTCCATCGCAGAGCTCTTCCGCTCCCCCATGTACCGGCAGCCCATCATCATCGCCATCCTGCTGCAGCTCTCACAACAGCTCTCTGGAGTCAATGCTGTGAGTACTAGAGAGGGCAGGGGAGTGCAGTAGGTGTATGTATCACCTGATGATGAGTATTTTCAAATACATTCTATATCTGGAGTCCTTAGATTTCATCAAACAGTGAAAGAATGACAAAGAAACACAATTACATTGGGATCATTGCTTCAAGCTTGACCCCATTCCATGACCAACCATCCTCTTTATCTTCTCTCCAGATCTTCTACTACTCCACCAGTATTTTCCAGAAGGCAGGGGTCCAGAGCCCCGTCTACGCCACTATAGGAGCCGGCGTGGTCAACTGTGCCTTCACCGTGGTCTCGGTACACAAGCAGGCCCTGTTTCCAGGCACCTCCATTACTGTTTAACACGTACACCTTTATCACTGAACAAACAAGATAACGTAGTGGGTCGACCCAACCTTAATCTCGTTCCCAGACACTCCTGCTCACATGCGCAGAGTCCAGTGAACCAACAATTCAAACTTGGCCTTCCTGAGCCAATACAGAACGGAAGAAACTCCCAACTTAATCTACCAATTAATCATCTCCCAGAACACCTTGCCCCTTCTCTGTACATGTCTTGTGCAACTCTGTTTACGGTGCCACGCCTCGCAGTCTTGTGATTCACTAAAATGAAATGATGATAAATACCTTACTTAGTAAGGTCACTCTAGGAATTCTATAGGTCACTCCCACTAAGACCAACTTTAAATCGTTGATGTCCCAGGTTTATATGCGCTGTGGGATGAGGTTCTCCCAACCTAGGGCTCTATTCAATCCATACCGTGGAAGTTACCGTTACAAAGTTGGGTATATTTAAAGGTCAATGTTCCCACGTTAGTGGAGTCTGCATTCACGATAAACACTGCAAATGTCGGCTCAATCCGAAATTACCTTTACATTTATATTGTACAATCTGTAACGCTTCAGATAGAATAGAGCCTTTAGTCTTTCTGCCTTCATCCAAAAAGGTCAGATTTGTTGATTAATTTATTGATTGTCTTGGCTGGGTTGAGGGTTGACCTTTGATTTTAAAAATGAAAACGCCTCTTTAAATCATCAGCTTCACTTTTATGTTTGCATTCTGTAGAGAAAGCTCCCACTTACGATAGTCTTTATCCATGACCAAACCAGACTGGAGAATGCCTTAGACCAGTGGTTCGCAAACCTCTCCTCGGGGACCCCAGACATTTCACAATTTTGTTGTAGCCCTGAACTAGCTCACCTGATTAACCTATTCAAGGTCTTAATGATTAGTTAACAAGTCGAATCAGGTGCAAGAAACATGGAATGGCTGGGGGTCCCAGAGTAGAGGTTTGAGACAAACGCCAGTTGGAAAGGTTCGGTCAGAATCATCTGCTAACTTTTGTCTCAATTAGAAATGAGTGAACATGATTCAGGCCTGTTGTTACCTGTTTGTCATCTTGCTCTCGTCCAATCAACAGCTCTTCCTGGTGGAGAGGACGGGCCGCAGGACGCTACACATGCTGGGGCTGTCCGGAATGTGCGGCTGTGCTATTGTCATGACGATAGCTCTTGCCTTATTGGTTAGTCCTTAATGAATAGCAACAAACTCATTAGCCCATTCACGGAATCATGTACCCATAGAAATAAAATACTAGAAGGGGCGCCCCATTCAAAACAGAGGCCATAATGGGTGGTATGGCTATTTCTATTCACGTACCTCTGGCTGAACCATCACCACCTTTCCCTTGGCAGGACAGTGTTCCCTGGATGAGCTACATCAGCATGCTGGCAATCTTTGGCTTCGTGGCCTTCTTTGAGGTGGGGCCTGGCCCCATCCCCTGGTTCTTTGTGGCTGAGCTCTTCTCCCAAGGCCCCAGGCCCGCTGCGATGGCCGTGGCCGGATTCTCCAACTGGACGGCCAACTTCATTATTGGCTTTGGCTTCCAGTATCTTGCTGTAAGTGATCACTTTGTGTGTTGTTGTTTTTTACCAGGAACCTTCATTTAGGACTTTAGTATTGGTTTTAATGATAGGCGAAGCTGACATACTCTGGATTGGATGGTGTCTGACAAACATGGACTGATGAGTAAATGTCTTCTCAATGATATACTAATGAATATACGCCCCCCTCCCCTTCCTCCCACTCCACAGGAGCTTTGTGGGCCTTATGTCTTCCTCATCTTTGCAGTGCTCCTTGTCTTCTTCCTCATCTTCACCTTCTTCCGGGTGCCGGAGACACGGGGCAAGACGTTCGACCAGATCTCCGCCTCCTTCAGCCAGCACCCACCCGCCATGATGGACCTGGACATGGAGCTGGGCAAGCAGAGTACAGAGCTGGACTACCTGGGGGGGGAGGGAAGCCTTGACTAATGGGGTCCCATGGGGGAACTGGGGAGGGCAGGCTGAGGAGGCCAGACAGACTCTTGGTTAGGCAGGGAAACTCAGAGGGCTACAACTGGGTACTAAGGGGTGGGCTTGGGCCTAATTCAAACATACTGAGTTGTGTCTAGGCATATCGAGCAAGGTTGGCGTATGGGTCAAGGTTTAGGGAGGTGGAATGGATTTGGAACTGGGCCCGTATTGGGAAATGGAGCTTGAGGGAGATATGTTGACAGGAACGGGTTGCTCGAGGAAAAGGCTGTGCAACATTAAAGCATTGCACCAACTTAACATACCCCAGAAAGGGTGGCGGGTGAGTGATTTTATTACCAGGGCAACCCATAATGGGTTATAGAGGGGATGATCAGAAACAAGAATAAGGTTCCTGAACTTTGAGGCATTACCCCCGCCCGGGTGTACATATGCTGATGGGGGATGGAGATTTGATTGAGACTGCGCACAGATGTTCTATGGAGAGAGGGGCTTGGAGGTATTCCTGCACTTTATATACAAAAATGTCAGCAGTTTTCAGATTGATAGCTGGTTACAATAACAGCTAGTGTGGAAACCCATGTACATTTTTAGTGAGCAAAGCTATGGTGTGTGGCATTGAGTGATTTATTTCCGAGTTACTGTAAGTTGTCTCAGTGGGCTAACCAGTCTACCGCTAGCAACCCACTTCCCCTTTGGAAGTGTCCCTAAACTTGATTTCACAAGATGGACAGCTTTAACATGACTCATTGCACAGCCTACAGAGAAGTTACTTTTAACAAGAGCAAATCATGTATTTAGAACTTAAATGTATATAGCGTGCTGGTTTGAGTGAAAAAAACAAAATGGTACAAGGGTCTTCAAATACTCAAACTTTACCCACTCCAATATGAGTTTGTCTTTGGTTTCTATGGGGTTGTGCACAATAGTTGATTTGGTTGGTTTTGACTGCTACTGCATCAGCAATCTGTCCCTGAACTACGACACATGTGCGTGCTGTCTTCTGTACTGGTTGTGATTGTTCAATACAAATCTTCAAAGACAACTGTACAAAGAGAATCTGTAATTTATATGAAGTGTGAATATTGATAAAGTATCCTGTATGGTTTGTATGACAATTGTTCCCATTTCAAACATGAGCATGTTGATGCCCCAACATTTCAGTGAGTCTCTAGTTACTACCATCCCGAGAAAAGGGTCATATTGAATACAAATATACTGCAATTTAATGTTACAGCTTTTATCAAGTGTCTGATGCTCCGTTTTCAGATTCTACTGGAGTTGGAATTTAAGAAATGCAATTACTTACTCTGGTTTTATCCCACTAAAATGAGTCAAGGCAGACATATTTTACATTTCCTGGACTGTGTATTGTGGACATTAAAGACATGACTGCATTGTGGTTTTTGCAAACATTTTATCGACATTTAGATACTGACATTGCACATAATCCCCTCCAAAAGAAAAGCACATACAAAATTAAGTAGAACAAAAATGTATATTTTTTTAAACCAACCCCCGGCCTTGATTTTCCAAATAGGGTGTGGGCTGCAGCATGTAAGAAACTAGGGGGGTGGCAAGGTTATCGTCGCAACTCCTGGACCACTACCCTCACACACGCTTCGCTTTCCACATCCAACTTAAAATAGCGGCTGGGACCTCTACTGCTCATGCCCATTCTCAGTCAATTAAAGTAAACTAGCTGGGGGTTTGTGGAGTAACTGGGCATCAAAGCAGATTTTTAAATACTTTCTTTCCTCTAGATCTTTCTAGGCGTATTTTAACATTTATGAATACACGCAACTCCCTCCCTCCCATCCGTCTCCCATTTGCAGTGTCTAGCTAGACAAGTCAGGGGGTGGGTGGGGGGGGAGGAGGTCGGTAAAATGGGATGGGGGGATTGGAGAGTAGTGCACAGTGGTGGGTGTGGTGAGAGGGGCTCGGTCCCCCAGCTAACCCTCCCTAGGAACCTAAAGAGAGCGACAGGGGGAGAGAGAGACAGATGGGCAGAGAAGATAAGGGGAGAAAGGCAGGTAGGTGAAAAAAAGACAGGCAGGGGGCAAAGACCGACAGAGGACAAGGGGAGAGAGACATTAACACTTAAACCAATAGAACACAATTAATGCCAAGAATTAAGACTTCTAACAGGCAGTGGGTTCCACAGGGTTTCAGACTTCAATTGGCGACCAATTTACAACTGCAATATAGGTGGGCTTTCATTGAACACAAACATCCCAAAAATATAAAGTCATTAGGAAAAGCATTTTTAACATGGTTACCCATTCGGACCGCCGGTGCTGACCATCCTTCAGAAGACTCATGCACTTCCTCTGAAAACCCATACGTTGAAAAAGTACCTAAATATCACATACTAGTGACAACAGCTACGAGATAGCCGCGTCGCAGTTTCGGTAGTAATGCAAGAAGCGCAACCCTCCACCCAAACCCTTAAAGGCTGCGCCAGTTTAGAGCGGGGTCCCACCTCTTGTCTGGGGTCACGTTACACCGTCCCATCATGGGCGTCATTCTGTGGCTGCGGGAACTGTCGTGGCAGGTGGCTGGAAAAAAAGGACGCCCTTTTTTAAAAACTTTGTTGGAACTAAGTCAATATATACTAAGTCAATATTAATATAATGACTACATGCAGGAATACCTACAGAAAAATAGCCAAGTTAAGACCAGTTAGTAAAAGCAAGAGGGAGTATTGAATAGACGTCAGGGTGCCTCTTACCTCTGGTGATTTGGGGGAGGACTTGGGGGACATTTTGGGGGACATTTTGGGGGAGCCTTTAGGGGAGGATTTGGGGGAGGATTTGGGGTCGGCTGGCTTGGCTGTCTGAAGGGGAGTGCTAGGTTCCGAGGCTAGCTTTTCAGGCTTCTCTGTCCCATCCTAAGATATGAACAGAGGGGAAACTTATCAACATAATATTGTCATTGTATTATTTTGTATCGCAACATTACATAGGAAGCACTGAGCCGCTCACTTTAGAGAGAGAGTTAGACTCGGAGTTCCTCTGCCTGCGGCGGCTGAACTGTCGGCGGGGCTTTTGGCCGTCTTCGTTGGCCTGCTCCCTGTTTGTCTGCTGGCCCTCCTGGGCCTCCACCACCTCCTGCCCTTCTGCTGCCTGGCCCTTTGAGGTGGCAGCACCCGCCTGAACCTCCCCGGGAGGTGGGCGAGGACGGAATGGCCTGAGAAGGTTAGATAGCATGGGACAAAGTCAAATTTACAGCCAAATAGGCCAAAACTACTCCATCAAATCTTGGAATACTAGCCTATGGGCTAAAAAGTAATCCACAAACTGCCAAGATCTATTGACATGAGAACATCCCAAATAGATAAAAAAGCCTACACAAAAATGCCATGTCAGTCTCACCTGCGGTACTGGGTCCTAAACCTGCGCGGTGGAGGCCTCTGCTGGTCGCCTTCTGCGCCTCCCTCCTGTTCCCCTGGCTCGCCCTGGGGAGAGAACAGACCACACAACACTTCAGGAGGGAAAACAGATTACACAACTGATATGCACAGGTGGGAGATCCAATCCTCAACTACGCCTCCATTTGCAAACATTTAGGAATGGAAAAGTCTAAAAGGGACCCTTGGGACGTCCCAACTGACTTCACCCCATTGAAGTTTAAATTTAAAAGAGTTAAGGTAGGTAGGGTTTAGGGTGGGGACATCCATTTAGGAACTGGACAGGCGGAAGCAACTTCCTGGGAAAAGTGGCAGTAAATTCCATTCACCATTTTACTTTGTTGGTCTGTTTTTTCCTCTTCAAATAAGTCAAAATGGAGAACGGACTTTAAACTAGTGGGGTTGCAGCTTTTTATCCATATACTCATCACCTCTTGCCCTTCCTGTCTGGGTCGGCGGGGCCTGCGCCGGCGCGGTGGGGGCCTGTCTCCGGGCCGCTCTCCGTCGTGCTCTCCTCCGTGCTCCGAAGTGGGGCCTGAGGTGCCGTCGCCCTTCTCGTCACCGGGCCTGGGGCTGCGAGAGGACAAACGCCGGCGGAAACGGCGTTTGGTGGGCGCGTACCGACTGCCTTTAACGGGAACCCCACCAGGCCCTGTCACGTTGGCTGCCTCCGAGCCCTGAGAGGGGGAGAGAGAGAGCTTGTAGGAGAGATATTTAAAACAATGATTTGCAATTCAAACAGTTTGAGTGACTCAAATTAAAGGGATAGGTCACACCAAAAAGCTAATATTTCCAATTCATTTGAAAAATAACAAACGGATAAGGCAGCAGCTACACAATGGCAGCTACACAATGGCCTGAAACTGAAATTGGCATAGGACTGTGTAAAAAGCACAAAAAGATCTGAACGTTTTATTTTGGGCAGAACTATCCTTAAGACTTGTTAATACGGTAGGTGAAAAAAAAAGAAAGATTGTCCTTACAGGTTTGCCTACCTTGGCGGCCTCGACCACATCAAACTCTACCACCTCCCCATCCCCAACACTGCGAAGGAACTTCCTGGGGTTGTTCTTCTTGATGGCAGTCTAAAAAGATGGATTGGATGGATTGGATTGATAAAAAGATGGATTGGATGATGTGGCACCAAACAGAATAAAACATTCTAAAACAGGGATGGACTGCCTGAACTTGTCCAACAAGAAACCCTCGTTTTCATTTCACATTGTAAAACGTTTTGCTAAGATACCACTGGGTTGCATTCATTAGTGTGTATGAAGCAGCAGGTGCTCTTTGCGACTCGGACTTGCTGGGCTTACCTGATGAACGAAGACATCCTCTTTGGTGTCGTTTCTGGGGGGGGGGGGGGGGGGGGGGGGGAGACAACAATGATCAGTTATGACAAATCCAAAATGATCAAGCCATATCCATGTTAAGATGTCATACCAGTACTACAGAGCATATGCATTGTGTCAAATTAAATGCTAATTAGTGTACTTTTCAATTTCACATCTGACAGCCACATTACACAACCACATTCTAGCACATAGCAGGGTACCTGTTGATAAAGCCATATCCGTTGCGCACGTTGAACCATTTCACGGTGCCTTGGACTGAGGTGGCTGCAACAACAGTTTGATTAAACACATCTCAAACATCAAAGTCAAGTCAAAAGAAAGACTCAATGATTGTGAAGCTGCATGTGAGGTCTTGAAAGGGAACGTCTACCATACGACCTACTACATTTCTCCCTCATCGCAACTTTAATCAACCAAAACGGTTCAAGCTAGGCTGCAGGACATGCCGTGATTGTGCCAATCATTAACAATACTTGACTAGAAACCTACTGACTATGTCAAGTGGGACAAGTTGTGCTTACTGTGCATAGTGTTACCATTTTAACATTGTAGAGAGTTGATGAATAAGTGCCTACTTTAACGTACCAAGTAACTTTGTTGATGTAACAAATCAATGGCAACTGACACCTCAATTGGAACTTAACGGAAACTTGTCAAATAATTTACACCAATGGCCACTGAACATTTAATGAAAGCCCAGTTCACTTGTCAATGCTTGATCGTCACGTTAACATTTTGACCTAAATGGTCAATGGTGGTGAAATCAGACGTCAATCGCTGATCAAGATGACGTTCACCTGTGAACAAACTCCCTCCCCCTTGGAACACGTGACATTTGATGAGGTGAAATTAGGGTCATATTGTGACACCATTAGCCTACATTCAACCACGTTCATAATCGACAACTCAAAATGTCGGTTTAAGTAATTAATCTTGATAACGCGTGTGCATCTAAACAGCCCGGCACATTACCAACCGCACAAACCCACGAGGGGTCAGTTTAGCAAATGTCCTACTTTTAGTCGCACAATTAAAATATATGCGCTTGTTGAACAATATATTTGTATCAACATTGTCAGTCTTAAAATAGAGTAAGCATTTAATAAAATGATATTCAGCCAAGTCCTTGCGTAAAACATGGAGGCACGTGGAACTTGAAACGAAACGCCACAAACTGCTTAGGATCAGCACAACTTGACCTGGGTGTACAATGTGCGCTACTCCCATAGATTAACTTCCAAGAGTTACAAAACAGACATGAGTCACTGAAACATACGCACTTCCAACCACCCAATCTGTAGACCTACAGACATATTTTAAGCAATGATTTGAGGCACAGCCATGTTCTGGCTTTAGTCCGTGGCCATGACGCATGGGTAAATCCACAAATTTTATAACGCTCACAAATTATGCTAACTTTTGTCAAGGAAGATATTTTTGTCACTAGTAATTCCACTTCACTTACCTATAATTTTTCTCTCCGGCTGTGGCTGTTCTTCCACCGGAGCCGACGGTGGGGCGCTCTGCGCTTCTGCGTCGGTCATACTCTCACGGATACACGTTTACAACAATATCCCCCTCTCCAAACTTTGCTCTGGCCGCCACCGCAAACTTTTTATCCCGACAACCTCCCGGGATCCACAATGTTAACCGCGCCCTCATTGGTTTCATAGCAGCCAATCCAGGAGCCTCATTAGCTCAGCAAGGAAGCCATTTGGAAGGGCGTAGGCCGCAAAAAAAGACAGGTTTAAAATAAAAGCAGGTAGAGCAGGATAAATGATAGCACCCAGATTTTAAAGAGACTAGACAGGTGATAACCTGAATGAGGTGTTATAAGTAGTGGAAACAGTACTCACAAGTCATACTTGAGTAAAAGTTAACATACTTTAATAGAAAATGACTCAAGTAAAAGTGAAAGTCACCCAGTAAAATACTACTTGAATAAAAGTCTCAAAGTATTTGGTTTTAAATATACTTAAGTATCACTATTAAATGGAATTGCTAACATGTACTTAAGTATCAAAAGTAAAAGTATTAATAATTTCAAATTCTTTATATTTTGAAAACCTGACAACACAATTTTCTAGTTTTTTAATTGTTTTTACGGATAGCCAGGGGTACACTACAACACTGACAATAATTTACTAACAAAGTATGTGTTTAGTGAATCCGCCAGATCAGAGGCAGTAGGGGTGACCAGGGATGTTCTCTTATTAATAAGTGTGTGAATTGGACCATTTTCCTTTCAAAATGTAACAAGTACTTTAGGGTGTCAGGAGTAAAAAGTACATTATTTTCCTTTCAGAATGTAGTGAAGTAAAAGTTGTCAAAATATAAATAGTAAAGTCAAATACAGATACCCCAAAAAACGACATAAGTAGTACTTTGAAGTATTTTGTACTTAAGTACTTTAAACCACTGGGTGTTATGCATGTAGCCTCTCGTGGCTGTGTTGACCAGAGGGCATAGTCTATATGATTGATAAAGTATTCTGAAATTGTCAATAGCATGCCATTGTCAAAAGTGTAATTCATGTGTGCTGGTCTATCATAATGGGTTACTATGCCTACTAGGTGTTACCCTCTCCTATGAGAAAATGGCTTATATTTCTTTAAATGCAACAATGATGCACAAAGTCGGCTAGCCTAATTCCTACTTAGGCGTACTTTAATTGGTCAGTCAATAAAGCTAAATAGCCCCATATCCTGCTTGTCTCGTCTGTTGCTACAGGCCATACTACAGGCCCACTCCCCTGTGTGCACCTGTCTCTCTGTTGCGGATATTTCAGCTTGTGCAGCCATCAGTGATAAATTAGACACATGGTTGGCCCTGCGCCAAATCAGTCAGCACATGCACCCTGTCCTGGTCTTTGCTCCGACCCATGCCCTGACTCGCATGCCCACCAGTCTCTCAACACTCCCCATCCCTCCATTTTATCTTAGCTCCCATCTGGCCCTCGAGCCCTCCACACATAGGTCATCGGATTCATGTTTCATTGGGCTAAATTTAACCCAGCGGCTCCGCGAACTGCCAATCACTGCGCACTGACTTTGACTGCCTGCCGCCATGTCAATACCACCATGGGGGCAATACCACCATGGGTAGCCTATTACAAAGAGCAAATACTTTATCCAATAATGAGACGCTGTTATTAGGCCTACATCAGAAACATGTATTGAGCATTAAAACCAGAACCCCCTAAAAGCACAATCTACTTTTAAAAAAGGTTAAAAACAATATTAATCCTAATATTCCCTTGAAAGTGAAATATGGTGAAGGATAAGAGATCAATTTTTATCGAGGCTTCGGTCATTATCCGAGAGTGCTTACTTGGTGCGTAAAAGCGCCCATATCACCTATGCCCAAAATAACGGTCCTTAGAATGAATGAGAGAGGCCCCATGCTCAGTGAATGAGAGGTTCCATTCGATGTTCCGGTGATTGCGCCCCCTCCCTGTTCTAGAATCTGAGAATTGAGGGTGACCACGCCTGCGCACTAAGCACAATATTGCCTAGGTTCATTTCAT
Source organism: Oncorhynchus clarkii lewisi (assembly GCF_045791955.1). Classification (NCBI taxonomy): domain Eukaryota; kingdom Metazoa; phylum Chordata; class Actinopteri; order Salmoniformes; family Salmonidae; genus Oncorhynchus; species Oncorhynchus clarkii. The sequence continues at coordinate 26,523,654 of NC_092155.1, read as the reverse complement.
GGGTATTTGGAAAGGCTGTGTGAGGGAGTGAGCGAAAGGCGGAGAGTGCTAGGCTACGGACATTGTGGGTTTAAGGTTCCCACTCTTTTTAGGCTGGCGGCTGACCCAAGCGTATGCCCCCCCCTCCCCTCCCCCAACGAGAACGATTTCGACGGAGCCGCAGGACAAAATAGGGAGGATAGTGGAAGCTACTGGAATGAGAGAAGAAGAGAGCTGATTTAGGAGATAAGGTACGACAGACAGAGGCATCGCGGCGGTAGACACCAACTAGACAACGGTAGCTACGGACGAAGGGAGAAATAGGAAGACATAAAAAAGTGGGAAGGTTTGACAGTTTTGTAAAGCGAACAGAGTAAACAAATTGTGGAAACGTTAGTTCACCGGGTAAGTTAAGTCTACTTATCATAACGTGAATATAACGGGTGTGATTTTGCGTGAGACTAACTAACATTGCCTATGCTCGTCTGCTCATAGCTGTCACCTTATTTTCATTCTACATAGCTGCTCACTTGTGAGCATTATGAGATGATAGCCTACATTGCATTGTTGTAAGCAATAAGCTGTTAAACAACATTGCATTGTTGTAAGCAATAAGCTGTTAAATTGCCCTTGCTCAATGCCCACTGATAAAGTTTCCGTTACCTATCAGCCAATCAAATGTATAATGTCATGCATATCTTCGGTGGGACGATTTTACACATAGAGATTGACCAAAATAACTTGGGACCGAAACTCAAACCTACCGCTATGCTCGCCGTAGCATTATCATGCGCATTAGCTTAGTCATTTTACTCTAGTAGCCTACATTCCTATCAGCAATGTGCGACGTAGCCTTTTCAGTGTATCAAGACCACGATCTCTCCTTGTGTGGTTCATGCAACAATGTTACACTTGCCTCTCGGCTGGAGCGGAGCCCCCATATTAGTTAGTGGGCCTCAGCCCCCTAGCAGTGCGCATGCATGCAACGATGCCGTCACTGACAGCCGGTTCACGTTTTGTGCGCACTAGGCCGCGCTAGGCTCCTACACTGCGGAGAAGACACGCGTGTTATAAAAATGTGACAGCGACAGTTTGTCTGTTACTAATATGTCAATGAACATATCCTTATTATGAATGTGTGTTTACGTGCAACCGATAGTCTCAAATTGGCCTTGTGTGTGTCAAGCGCCGTGGTTAAGCCTCTACCAGTATAATCAGTCGTTTCCCAGTAGGCCTAGGCTATGGCTGCAGACCGAATTAAATCACAGTAAATTAATTGGAATATGCTATATGATGCAATACTTTTGTAGCTCTTTCTGTTAAATGGATATAACTTTCCACCAATACCTTTGCCATTATTCTAACAGCAAGTTGACCGTTATAATATTATTGACGTTATAACCAAGAACAACAAGTTGACCGTTATAATATTCTTGACGTTACAACCAAGAACAGCAAGTTGACCGTTATAATATTATTGACATTATAACCAAGGCTGACGCACGCGTGCATTGCTTTTGGCCAGGCATGGGGCCTTTCCTTGAATCGCGTGCATTCCTCCGCCGCGATATATAGTCACTCACACACTCGGCAAATAATATACTTGTTTCCATAGTCCATTATTTGAAAATGTTCCAATGTTTGTGTCAATTGCACAAAAGTAGCATAGAGAAGGCCTATACATTTTTCAGAAAAGTGTTATATCCTATTGCTCACAGTGAGTAGGCAATGGCTGACTGGTCCAGTTAAGAGGTGCCCTATCTCGTTACTTTATTTAGCTCGATATTATATTTTTCTTTCTCCTAATGTCAGTGAACCAGCTCTTTATTCATTTTTGTATTCAATTCATAATGTTGCATTTCTTAACGTTATTAAGTCAAATATGCAAGTATTCCACTGGAGTGTGGTCTTTTGGACACATTTCAAATGATTCTTGAAAATTCACAATAGGAGACAGTGTAGGCCTACTGTACACTTCATTACACTGCAAACAGTGTTAACATCATACCAAGTGCAGTAGGCCATCATTTTTCTATTGCTCAATAATGTGTTTATTGCTAGAAATAGGAATACAGGAATACACTCTCTTTTTATTTATTCTTTAGCAAAACCTTTTCAACATCTATTGTAGATGTATCAGCAAATAGGTAGTTTCCCAAGAATAAGCCATAACTAATATGTATTAGAATGGAGTTAGAGGTAAGTAGACCACTTGGAGTAATTGGACCACCTTCCCCCAATCCCAGGACTCCTCAGTATCTGAGGGGTGTCATTACCAGTGATGTCATTACCAGCGGTGTCATTAACCAGTTCTTAGTCCTCATTAACATTTTATGTTTACATTTTGTCATTTAGCAGACGCTCTTAGCCAGAGCGACTTACAGTTAGTGCATTCATCTTAATAAGATAGCTGGGTTGGACAACCACATATGTCAGTCATAGTAAGTTCATTTTCCCCCAATAACGTAGCTATCAGCAAAGTCAGTGCTAGTAGGGGGAGGGAAAAGTCAAGTGTGAGTGTTAAACCATGAAAGGCAATCTTTTTTTTTCATTTTTTTTTTTTTCAACCTCTTCCCACATTCCCCCTCCCCCTGTGACATCATTGCCTCGGCAGCAGGCATGGCAGACGCAGACGTCGACTTCCAGACAGGCGATGCCGGGGCATCCGCCACCTTCCCCCAGCAGTGCTCAGCCCTGCGCAAGAACGGCTTCGTGGTGCTGAAGGGACGACCCTGCAAGATCGTGGAGATGTCCACGTCCAAGACCGGCAAACACGGCCACGCTAAGGTCAGTGGTGTCCGATTTGACTGTAACCATTTGTATAGCCCTGGCTGGTGTGCAGACATGAAGGCGTGTCTGACATCATACTATCTTGCCCTTGTTTCTGAGTCTGTACGCAGTGTTTACAACTCCCTGAACAGTTTGTGTTTTCTTTCCTTTATGGGCAGGTCCACATGGTTGGTATTGACATCTTCAACGGAAAGAAGTATGAGGATATCTGTCCCTCCACCCACAACATGGACGTACCCAACATCAAGAGACTAGACTACCAGGTGAGAGGACATTGGAACGGCCAAAGCAGTGAGGGGGACAGAAAGCACGGAGGGAGAGAAGGAGAAGTAGTGAGAAAGAGGTATTGCTGGTTTGAGTGAGATGGCCAATTAGGTAACACTCACTCTCAAACAAAATGGCCATGTCACTGGTAATAGATGTCCCTTGTGCATTCTGATTCCCTATTTGTAATTCCCTGACTCAATCCCCTGCTTGACTCACACTGGAAGATCTGTGAGGATTGACTAGGTGTCAGCAGTATGGTGGAACCTCCCTACAGCCCAGGGATCATCAACTAGATTCAGCCGCAGGCTGATTTTATATTGAGCGGATGATCGGGGGGCCGGAACATGAATACAAATCGTTTGTAGTCGGCAAATTGCATGCGTGGGAATACTTAGGAACAGATTTCCAAAAATGTAACAATTTTGAGCTGATTTACTGGTGTTTTACAGTCTTTTATGTCCAACAATGAAAATGTGAAATGTTATGTTTTTGCTCAGAAAACTTGGGGGGCCAAATAAAACCACCCACGGGCCAAATTCATCCCGCTGGCCGCCAGTTGGAGAACCCTGCTATAGCCTATTAATAGGCTGTGGAGACATTAGCATTTTCCCCGTACCAATCCAGTGCTGTTTAAGCCATGAGGAAAAGTCAATGAGGGTGGAGGAACACATAATGGAGTTTGTAGGGGAATGTAATCACAGTGGTGTGTCTAGTAAAACTCTGGGATGGAATGCCTTTGACCTACACCAGCACAAGTTCCAAACTTTCTCATGGTCCTTCGAGCCGGATAGGGAACCTCAAGTGGGTAGCTGTTTTTTCTCCTGTGTTCATTTTGACCCTCTTTCGGGCGGGAGACTCTGGCACTGTGGGTGGACATGACAGTCGGTTGATTGGAGGGCACACAGGAGCTCGAATTGATTGATTGATTGACAGATCAGTCACAAAAGGGTCAGAAATGAAAAGAGAGTACTTTTCACACGTCTCTGTCTTTTCTGTCATCCTCCTTTCCCTCCCTCCTCTCTTCCCCCTGCAGTTGATTGGGATCACGGATGGTTACTTGTCTCTGCTCCAGGACAGCGGTGAAGTGAGAGAGGACCTGAAGATGCCAGAAGGAGACATGGGCAAAGAAATTGAAACCAAGTACGACGCTGGAGAGGAGATTCTGGTCAGTGGTGTTCCTTATCCTACTTCTTCTATGATTCTCCCTTCGACAAGAAATTGCCTACGTTGCTATTAAGCATGGCGGTTTTGTAAGACACAGTGTTGCATGGGAGTAGGACTTTTGCTAAAGTCCAGAGATTTTATTGTCCTTATTCAGTCCTTTGTACCTCCTCTACATAAGCAGTTGTGTAGGTAGACATATCTGATTCATGTTTTCCACTCCTCTTCTGATCCATTTACCCAGTGTGTGTTTGGTGGAAATTCCATACAATGGGATTAAGTACTTGAGTAAAAATACTTTAAAGTACTACTTAAGTATTTTTGGGGGCTATCTGTACTTTACTATTCATATTTTTGATAACTTTTACTTTACTACATTCCTTATGAAAATATTGTACTTTTTACTCCATACATTTTCCTTGACACCCAAAAGTACTCGTTACATTTTGAATGCTTAGCAGGACAGGAAAATGGTCCAATTCGCACACCAATGAAGAGAACATCCCTGGTCATCTCTACTGCCTCTGATCTGGTGGATTCACCAAATACAAATGCTTTGTTTGTAAATGAGTGTTGGAGTGTGTCCCTGGCTATCCGTAAATTTAAAAACACGAAAATCTGGTGTGTTTAATATAAAGATTATGAAATATATATATATTTTTTACTTTAACTTTTGATACTTTAGTATGTTTAAAACCAAACACTTTAAGACTTTTACTGAAGTAGTATTTTACTGGGTGACTTTCACATAAGTCATTTTCCACTACGGTATCTTTACTTATACTGAGGAATGACAATTGAGTACTTTTTCCACCACTGATTCCGTACGTATTATAGCTGCTATAGTCATATTGAACCTGTATACTTACATTACTTCCGGGAATTGAATGTCCCTGTCACGAATAGTTAAAATTAGCAGAGTACACAAATACCCTCACTTATCAGTGAAGACTGGCAGGACAAGGGATACATGGAATTTGGGAGTAAGACTGTACAGTATGTAGCACATACCAGTCTCTACTGGGAATCGATATCATGCTCTCAGCAGCACTCTGCAAAATGTTATGGTTTAGGGCACAGGAGGTTGGTGGCACCTTAATTGGGGAGGACAGGCTCGTGGTAATGATTGGAGCGAAATAGGTGGAATGGTATCAAAAACATTCCATTCCATTTGCTCTGTTCCAGCCATGATTAGGAGCCGTCCTCCCCTCAGCAGCCTCCACTGGTTTGGGGGTAACAATTGCTTCAAGTCTCAGGGAAAGGGATGATGTCACAGCCTAAGATAGACACACTTAGTTTACTTCTACTACACTGTTCTGCTAATTAAAATGAATGTATTTTTGTTTGTTTCCCAGATCACTGTTCTGTCTGCGATGAATGAGGAGGCTGCAGTTGCCATCAAGGCCATGGCTAAATAAGACACTGCAGGTAAATGCAAAGGCTTTCAGTATCCCAACTGAACTACACGTCACCTCATACACACACTGCCTGTGACAAAAGTGCCTGGACACACGTGTGTGTGTGTGTGTGTGTGTGTGTGTGTGTGTGTGTGTGTGTGTGTGTGTGTGTGTGTGTGTGTGTGTGATGCCACAGGACACTTTTTAACATGCACGTGCATTGCCAGGTTACACGTACATAACACTGTATGTCTATGGACCAAGGGGAAGGCAACTCCAAGACTGCTTTTTGGAGAACATCTCTATTCAAGACCTTGAACTACAGAGACGTTGGCACAACAGGAGTTATGGTTAATGTTGATCAAGGTCTTTCTGAATGTATCTTATTTATTTGTATGTCTTTTTTTATCAGCCAAGCTTAGGTACATGTTTTACTTTGCCTAAGGACGCACTGAAACACTTTGGCTGGTCCCCCAGGCGACTTATTTATTTGTTTTTATATCACAGGAGGTTGGTGGCATCTTAATTGGTGGAGGACGGGCTCGTGGGAAAGGCTGGAGTGGAATAGGTGGAATGGTATCAAATACATAATAATGTCTGTAACGGCGCAAATGGAATGGCATCAAACACATGGACAATGTGCCATTATTATGAACCGTCCTCCCCTCAGCAGCCTCCTGTGTTTGAAATGTTACTGTTGGTTTACCTGGTTGTAGTCTTCAGTCACACTACAGTATATGTCTGTTTTGAAAAACATGTTGAAACAAGGGAATTGTTTAAGAGTACTATACAATATACTGGGGATGTATTGTTTTTCCATGTACATTGCATTCGGAAAGTATTCAGACCCCTTGACTTTTTCCACATTTTGTTACCTTAACAGCCTTATTCTGAAATGGATTAAATAGTTTTTTTCCTCATCAATTTACACAAAACCCCATAATGACAAAGCAAAAACAGGTTTTTAGAAATGTTTGCAAATAAAATACAAAAGAAAACTGAAATATCACATTTACATAAGTATTTACTCAGTACTTTGTTGAAGCACCTTTGGCAACGATTACAGCCTCGAGTCTTCTTAGGTATGACGCCTCAAACTTGGCACACCTGTATTTGGGGAGTTTCTTTCTTTTCTTTCTCCCATTCTTCTCTGCAGATCCTCTCAAGCTCTGTCACGTTGGATGGGGAGCGTTGCTGCACAGGGTTCAAGTCCGGGCTCTGGCTGGGCCACTCAAGGACATTCAGAGACTTGTCCAATAGGCACTCCTGCATTGCCTTGGCTATGTGCTTAGGGTCGTTGTCCTGTTGGTAGATTAACCTTCTGAGCGCTCTGGAGCAGGTTTTCATCAAGGATCTCTCTGTACTTTGGCCCGTTCATCTTTCCCTCGATCCTGACTAGTCTCCCAGTCTCTGCCGCTGAAAAACATCCCCACAGCATGATGCTGCCACCACCATGCTTCACAGTAGGGATGGTGCCAGGTTTCCTGCCGACGTGACGCTTGGCATTCAGTCCAAAGAGTTCAATCTTGGTTTCATCAGACCAGAGAATCTTGTTTCTGTAATATTTCAGTTTTTATTTTTTTTAATACATTTGCTAAAATTTCAACAAAAAAAAACAGTTTTTGCATTGTCATTATGGGGTATTGTGAGTAGATTGATGAGGGGGGGACCATTTAATCAATCTTAGAATAAGGCTGTAACGTAACAAAATGTGGAAAAAGTCAAGGGGTCTGAATACTTTCCGAATGCACTGTATATTATATGAAATCTGTGAAAGGTACAGTACTGTTACAGCAATGGACTTGCCTACCCCTTATGCACGTATTACTTGCTTACATATGTTGTTATTTATTTACAGTATTTATGTATGAGCACATGTGTATATATAAAGAGTTGTTTTATATAGATTCCAATGCTTGGTGTATTTGTGTGAATGTAATGGTGTATTTACAGTGAGCTCCAAAAGTATTGGGACAGTGAGCTCCAAATGTATTGGGACAGCGACACATTTTTGGTTGTTTTGGTTCTGAAATGATAATGACTATGAGGTTAAAGTGCAGACTGTCCGCTTTCATTTTGAGGGTATTTTCTTTGATATCGGGGTGGACCGTTTAGAAATGACAAAGCGTTTTGTACATATTCCCCCCTCCATTTTAGGGGACCAAAAGTATTGGGACAAATTCACTTATGTGTATTAAAGTAGTCAAAAGTTGAGGATTTGGCTCCATATTCTTAGCGCCCAATGAATACACAAAGCTTGTGACTTAACAAACGTGTTGGATGCATAATGATTAATGATGGAGAAAGCTAGTTGCACAAATATCATACCACCAATACATTCTAACCTCACACCATTACAATAACAGGGGAGGTTAGCAATTTTTATGTCTCTAACTTTCTCACTCATCGTTATTCACGATTCATTCAGGATTATCCGTAATCATGGTAGCATCCACATTAAGGTAGAAGTGTTTAGAATCATATTCTATTCTTAGTTACAATAAAAATGATTCAAAAAATGACACAATACATTGTTTACCACTCATTTCTATTGTGCACAAAATAATCTGAAATACAACCAAAACATACAACAAATGCACCAAACAGGTTTGTAGTCACAACTTGATCTAACTAATCATTGATCGTATGAATTTGTCCCAATACTAAAATGGGGGGGACTATGTACAAAAAGTGCTGTAATTTATAAACGGTTCACCCAATATGGATGAAAAAACCCTCAAATCAAAGCTGTCTACACTTCAACCTCATAGTAATTGTATCATCTCAAATCCAAAGTGCTGGAGTACAGAGCCGAAACAACAAATGTGTCACTGTCCCAATACCTTTGGAGCTCACTGTATATGAAATGTGTACTATGTGAGGTCAAGGTTGTTAAATGTGTGGTGGGTTACTGTATTTTGATGGTATGTGAAAGGATCTTTGTATTTTTTGAATGTTCAGAGTCCATACTGTATGTACCTCAATGCACTTGTGAACTGTTTCGTATTGATGCACACTAAATTATCCTATCCACTTTGTTTTCTTTCTTCCCGTGTCTCCTTCCTATCCCTACGTGTCTCTTCCTCAATCACTTCATCTTCCCTTTTCTACCTATCCTACCCCTGTACTTTCCTTGTCCTCCCCACTCTCTTTCAGGAGTTAACAAGATGCACTGGACCTGGAAAAGGGAGGGAGTAAGGCCACGTCAATGCTATTCTCCCACTTTTGTTTTTGTAATCTCTCTCCCTCTCACTGTACTTTCTCGCCCTTCTCTGGGTTAAATTAGGAACGCAATTCAATAAATAATTGGAAATGGCAAAACATTCTCTCCACACACACACACACACACACACACACACACACACACACACACACACACACACCCCCCTACACCCCTGTACAGATGAAACGGAGAGAGAAGGTAGAATAGAGAAAGAAGTGTTTTCTCACAAACAAATTGCCGCCTATGAGGGCAGGGCGTAAGTAACTACTGTACCTAGTCAAGGGAGGAGGGGTGAGAATCTCACAAATGTCTGTTTTGTACATTTTTCCGATTCATCAAGGGCTTCTTCAACTCTATGCATGAGTGATGGATGCTGTTCTGTTTAGGAGCTCATTCAGCGGGAGCACTGTGCTTGGAATGTTACAATAGAAATATAGCATACAGCATTGAAATTGGTGCCAGTTCTAGAACATGGAGATTGTGTCAGGTCTATCTATACGTTCCATTTCTATCTGACGTTCCGAGTGATCCGCCCTTCTGAATGAGCCCCTTCTGTCTTGTTCAATATTTTGTGTAATGTATAGCACCTAATAGCACCTAAACCTGTCTGTTAAAAAACGTGTCATGATTTACATGCTAGGACCAGGGCCCAGATTCACAAAACCTTAAGAAGAAATGTCTTACCAGCCATTTTTTCCTTAACTATAGACTTATGATGAAAGGTAAACACAGTTGCTATTCCTCAAAAAAGGTTATTGGAAATGTACTTGCGCTATTTCTTATGTTTCTCCTTTTAAATAAGAAGTTAGGAAGAAATTAGATTCTTGAATATAAAGTTGGGGGATTTGTTCCTAATTCTAAGATAGCTAAACCCTTTGTCTTGAACTCAGGGCAGTGAGAGAAAAAGCTCATGAAAGCAATTGAACATGTTTAATTCACTCACAAACCTCATCTGAAAGTTTCAGTATTTATTATTTTAAACCCAAGAACATACTAGAACAGTAATCTCAGTAGAAAATAGGATTGCCTTTGCTAGATAAATGTTGTTGCTAGGCAACCGATTTAAGAAGACTAACAAGATATGAGAAGTTTGTAGGAAAATCCTAAAATCTTAAGATATTGAGGATTTTTTTTCTTAAGAATATTCTTATGTAAGTGTTTTGTGAATCTGGGGCCAGTTCTTTGAGTAGGAGTTGAACAAGTGTCACACAGTAGCATTTGGGAGAAATGAAACTAGCAACCCAATTCCAGTGTCAATTTCAGTCTTTCAGATATCTGATCAAGTCCGTGCACAAGACTAAGTCCTTTCTTTGCGCAATCGGCCCCTTATCTTCCATTACCCTCAAAGGCTGGGCAAAGACCTTATCGACAGGGGCTGCCAACAGGGCAGGTAGCTAGCTAGTAGACACACTGGGTCACCTATAGAGAGAAGCATCAAGTTTTTGACCCATTATTACTTTGTACAAACTCCTGAATGAGAAAAAGTTATGGCATTTGGTTTTTGCATTCACAAAAGTCCAAAATGTGCAGAATGTCTCCCCGCCCCAAAACAAATTAAAGAAGACACAAATTGTTAGAAATGGTGTGTGCTTTATTTATTTATTTCGCGGACATAATAGTTTAAGGTAATACATCCAAAGACACAATCAAATTGACAAAGTATAACACTATACAGTTTCACAGTGGAGAAAAAGGTTTCCTAGAACACCTAGGCCTCTAAAACTAAAGTAATACAGCACTAACAAAATAAACTATACAAGAAATATTACTACAAAGTCAAGCCTGTAGGTTTGGGCTTTACAATCAACCATCAAAATCCAAGTTTTACTGTCCCATAATTCCAGTCTTCTAGAAGCCTATGAAATCTCAACGATAAGAACTCCTGGTAAAGGTAGTTTGGGCAGGTAACCATGGTTACTTGCTGTGGTGATAGAATCTCTGTCCACTCTGGGTGTGGGGGAGGAAAGCGTTGCGGGGAGCCGCTTGGGGTGAGCTCTGGAAAGGGGCCTGGTGGACGGAACAACGCCAATGAAATGTTATCAAGCAACAGCTAAAACCTTTAAGCTAAACCATGCATATTTTAAATGACCAAGTAATAATTGAAATTGAATATTATAGTTGACACATTAAAAGATGTTTGCGTTCACTGTTAAGATTATTTCATACTCAAGATTCACACTGGTTTTCCTCTGGCTTTGGCTATGAGAGCTTGGACAAATTGTGCAAGAAAACAAAAATACAAATCACTTTTCAATCTATGCTTTAATAAAGAGCACGAGTAAAGCAATAACCAACTTTTTCCAAAATAACCTCTTTCTGAGGCACTCATATTTCTGATGGGGGTGATGGATCAACAGTGGGCAGTAACAGTAAGATGTGGGGTAGGGAGGGGGTAATGAGGTGTACCTTGGGAGTGGGGATCTGGACAGCCATGGAGGGAGTAGGGAGCAGGCTAGCAGCGGACGTATGGAGGGCTTGGGGGTGCATGGGTCTCAGAGCACCCTGGAAAAACACAAGAGGAGTTTAGGGAAAGACAATGAAAGGACAAGAGGTAAGAGTGAGGACTCCGATTTGAATTGACATTTGTGCACTAAGCACTTAAACATTAAAACAGATTCACAACTAAGTGTATTGGTTGAATAGAGAACTCAATCTTATATAATAGGCACATCTTGAAAGTGCATCTTCCCCCCCTATCTGTCTGACCAGTGGTCTTACCGCGTCAGTGAAGCCAGACTGTTGGTTGGCATGTTCCAACTGCTTCTGAAGGGGTATTCCAGCACCAGGGATGAATCCAGGCTGGGATGTGAAGTGACTATGAACAGCATAGCCTGGCTGCTGATGAGGGAGGTACTGCATTGCCTGGAATGCAGACACACCTAGGCAGGAGACAGAAACAATCAGATTGGGTATTAAGGTATTAACCCATTCACATCCTAGTACTATCTTTAGTACAATATCAACACGTGCCACAGAACAAATTATGTTTGGTGGAAACTCAAGAAATTGTTTCAACATAGTTAGTACAAGTGTCTAGACAGGCCACATTGACGTCATCTATCATACCTCCACTGTCAATCAAAGTTGTGCTTAGAATTATTTGTTCAAATTTTCTCAATGATCTGCATCTGTCTTTTTTTTTATACATTTAAGAATTCAATTGTTTAAAAGCATATATAGGTCCTTCAGCAAGTATTCACAACCCTTGACTTTTTCCACATTTTGCTGTGTTATAGATTACATTCAGATTGGTTTTGTCATAGGAGTTACGTTTTTAGAATATGTTTTAACAAATTAATTAAAAATGAAAAGGAGAAATAATAGGCATCCACCTCTGTTAGGGAACGACTAAATAAGTTCAGGAGTAAACTTGTGCTTAACAAGACACATAGTAATCTGCATGGACTCACTGTGTGCAATAATAGTGTTAAACATGATTTTTTTTAATGACCACCTCATCTCTTTACCCCACACATACAATTATCTCTAAGGTCCCTCAGTCGATCGATGAATTTCAAACACTAGTCATTCAACCACAAAGACCAGGGACGTTTTTCAATGCCTCGTAAAGAAGGGCACCTATTGCTAGCTGGGTAAAAATCTATTTAAAAGTAGACATTGAATATCCCTTTGAAAATTGTAAAGTTCTTAATTACACTTTGGATGGTGTATCAATACACCCAGTCACTACAAAGATGCATGCTTCCTAACGCAGTTGCCGGAGAGGAAGGAAAACCCTCAGAGATTTCATCATGAGGCCAATGGTGACTAAAACAGAGTTTAATGGCTGTGATAGGAAACTGAGGATGGATCAACAACATTGTAGTTACTCCAGAATACTAACCTAATTGACAGCGTGAAAAGAAGGAATCCTGCACAGAATTCAAATATTCCAAAACATGCATCCTGTTTGCAACAAGGCACTGAAGTAATACTGCAAAACAAATGTGGCAAAGTAATACACTTTTTGTCCTGAAAGTGTTATGTTGGCTTTGTCCATTACTAAGTACCACTCTCCATAATTTCAAGAATAGTGGTGGCTATGTTATGGTTATGCTTGTTATCATTAAGGACTGGGGAGTTTTTCAGGATAAAAAAAAGAAAGAGAATGGAGCTAAGCACAGGCAAAATCTTAGAGGGAAACCTGGTTCAGTCTGCTTTCCACCAGACACGGGGAGATTAATTCACCTTTCAGCAGGACAATAACCTGGACAATAACCAGGACAATAACAATAACAAGGAACAATCTACACTGGAATTGCTTACCAAGAAGAGAGCGAATGTTCCTGAGTGGCCGAGCTAGAGTTTTGAATGAAATCTTCTTGAAAATCTATGACAAGACTTGAAAATGGTTGTCTAGCAATGATCAACAACCAATTTGACAGAATTTTGAAAAGAATAATGGACAAATGTTGCACAATCCAGGTGGGGAAAGCTTTTAGAGACTTACCCAGAATGACTCGCAGCTGTAATCACTGCCAAACGTGCTTCTACAAAGTATTGACTAAGGGTTGTGAATACTTATGGAAATAGTACATTTCTGTATTACATTTTCAATACAATTACCAAAATGAATTCAGGCTGTAACACAACAAAATTTGGAATAAGTCAAGGGGTATGAATACTTTCTGAATGCACTGTAATACACTGTATATAAAACATAGACATGGTTTTAAAAAGGTAGTTGTAATATTTCATATTCAAGTACAGACATTTGTAGGTGGCTTAACTTGTCCCTGTCCCACGGCTCAGTTTACCCCATACCCAGGGTAAGTTGTGCCATGAGACCACTTTTTTTGGACAGTTATGTTTTCAAAACTGTAATGTTTACATGAATTCTGATTACTTCCAAGGATTCACAACATTCTGAAATATATGTAAACAGAACAAAAATATAAAGCAACATGTAAAGTGTCGGTCCCATGTTTCATGAGCTGAAATAAAAGATCCAAGACATCTACCTGACAGGTGTTGCATATTTGGAAAGTGATTAAACAGCATGATCATTACACAGGTGCACCTTGTGCTGGGGACAATATAAGACCACTCTAAAATGTGCAGTTGTCACAACATTATACCACATGTCTCAAGATTTGAGGGAGTGGGCAATTGGTATGCTGACTGTAGGAATGTCCACCAGAGCTGTTGCCAGAAAATTCAATGTTCATTTCTCTACCATAAGCTTCCTCCAACGTCGTTTTAGAGAATTTGGCACTATATCCAACCGGCCTCACAACCGCAGACCATGTGTATGGCGATGTGTGGGCGATCGGTATGCCGATGTCAACGTTGTGAACATAGTGCCACATAGTGGAGGTGGTATGGGCAGGCATAAGCTTCGAACAACAAACACAATTGCATTTTATCAATGCACAAAATTACAGTGACAAGTTCCTGAGGCCCATTGTGAGGCCATATTTGTTTTTAAGGTATCTGTGACCAACATACAGTGCCTTGCGAAAGTATTCGGCCCCCTTGAACTTTGCGACCTTTTGCCACATTTCAGGCTTCAAACATAAAGATATAAAACTGTATTTTTTTGTGAAGAATCAACAACAAGTGGGACATAATCATGAAGTGGAACGACATTTATTGGATATTTCAAACTTTTTTAACAAATCAAAAACTGAAAAATTGGGCGTGCAAAATTATTCAGCCCCTTTACTTTCAGTGCAGCAAACTCTCTCCAGAAGTTCAGTGAGGATCTCTGAATGATCCAATGTTGACCTAAATGACTAATGATGATAAATACAATCCACCTGTGTGTAATCAAGTCTCCGTATAAATGCACCTGCACTGTGATAGTCTCAGAGGTCCGTTAAAAGCGCAGAGAGCATTATGAAGAACAAGGAACACACCAGGCAGGTCCGAGATACTGTTGTGAAGAAGTTTAAAGCCGGATTTGGATACAAAAAGATTTCCCAAGCTTTAAACATCCCAAGGAGCACTGTGCAAGCGATAATATTGAAATGGAAGGAGTATCAGAAAAGGTCGCAAAAGGTCGCAAAGTTCAAGGGGGGCGAATACTTTCGCAAGGCACTGTATGCATATCTGATTATCCCGGTCATGTGAAATCCATAAATCCAAAATGAATATTTCATTTTGACTGATTTCTTCAAAAGAACTGTAACTCAGAAAAAATCTGAGAATTTTAAATGTTGCGTTTATATTTTTGTTCAGTATAGATATCTTTGTTAGAAAGAGTACTTTATTTCCCTTGACTGAGTGATGCGGAATGTAAAACGTGGCAGAACCTATCCCACTCTCCCCTATTGAAAAATGTTCGTTATGGACATGAATAGTTTAAGGCAACAGTAAACCTGTTAGGATGCTATAATCTATTTCGTAAACTGAAATAAGATAATTAACAAACCCATTTGAAAAACTAAAGCTATACTGAAATGATTATATTTCACTCCAAAACTAAATAAAATAAAAACCATCATGAACTATGTTCAGTTTCCTTCCACCATATGTTTTTGCACCAGCTTCAGTGCTATTCCTTTTAAAACCAAGTCACATTGAGATTTCCTTTATATTTCAAACCTAACCTATGACCTGACCCATCACCTGAAGTATTACAACACCCCACTGGCAATATCTCCACAAACTATTCAACGCAAATGGCTCCTAGCCTCCCACAAATGTTTTCTCCCTTACACTAAAACAAAGACAAAATATTTTATACAACTAAAACTAAATTAAAAACTAGCAAATCAGGTCTGAAAACAAAATTCAACTTAACTGAATTTCAAATTAAAATCCCAGCCACACACATCCTACCTCTGATCTGGGAGCTGCTGGCAAAGCTAACAGGTACAGAGGGGCCGGGGGCGTAGGTGGAGGGGTGTTGTGTCTGGGCCACGCCGTAGCTCTCGTGGACCGACTGACTACCCCCAAACTGTCCGTGCTCAGCCGGGCCCGCACTGAACCCAGCCTGGTTCTGGTAGTGACGGCCCTGTGGAGCGAGGAGAGTGAAACGGTCACTCTAAGCAAATCACACAGAGCACGGGTTATGCGTCTGTTGGCATCATTGACATTTTCTATGGCTCAGTGGGTAGGGGCGTGGTGTTTGGAACTACAGAGTTAAGGATTTGATTCCAGCTTGGGCCGAATAGTGATGTCTGGAACTCCATTTATTGACCACATTGCTCCTCAGACACAAGTGAAAAGTGTGCTTCATAGAAAGCTCTCAAATGGTTAGAAAGGATATTACACATGCGGAGGGCTTGCCAGTTGCCACTCACCGGGTTGACCGGTGTTGGAAACAACTGCTTACTGCGCTCCGACAGCAGTCCCCCGGCCCTGTTGTGACTGACTGGACTGCCTGACAGAGGGAAGAGAGAACAAAAAAAGGGATGAGGGAGGAGTATAGTGAAGTGACAGGTGTCAGTGAAGTCACTGAAGACATTTGTGGAGAGAAACAATGTGCCACATATATTGAAAATCAAAAGGTCTGGTAGATGACCATATTATTATGATTATTATGTAATTGATAGGGGATTGCATTTATGAACAGATGTAGGCTAAACCTTACATTCAATGTTAAGGAGATGCTGTCCTGTGTGCATGGTTAGACTGGGCTGGTAGCTGGCTGACGTCAGTGTTGTGATGTCACTGCAGGAGAGGTAAAAACAGGTGAGATATCTGACAGGAGAACTCAATGGCCTTACTACAATCACATTCCTAATCCAAACTGGGAGTATTGCATTTCAATCATCTAAAGTGGATCCTTGACCTTGACCTTTTCTACACCTACATTAACGTTATAATAATAACAATAGTAATACGTGGGATTTTAAGAGCCTTTAAAACAAAATCAAAAAAGGACACTATGTTAAGGAAGCTTGACCGGTGAAAGCACATTTCTAGACACATCCAGGCATCCAAACTGTTTTCACCTAAGCTGTTTCCATGTCGGTAAATATTAAGGAAAGAAGACAAGGAAAGAAACCCACTTAAGATTATTGAGATGCACCTGAGGAGTCATAGAGGCTTAATTCCTCTCACCTCTGCTCCTTCCTGCGTCTCTTCTCCTCCTCGTGCAGGACCTTCTTCAGCTGGAGGAAGAGCTGATGCTTCTCCTCCTGAAGTCCCTGCAGTTTCTCCCCCATCTTCATCACCTGTGAGGAGGAAGAGGGAGGGGAAGAGAGGGTTAAGGTGAACAAGTTATTTCCCTGATTGATCTCCATCTGTTTGTATGTTGTTATGACTTTCTCTGACCTGTTCTTTGGTCTCCTCCAAGGACATCCTCTCCTCTATCTCTTTTGTTCTCTTTCTCTCTTCTTCCTCTTTCATCTTCTGCTCCATCATCTTGTCCACCTCTTCCTCCTCTGAGATTAGGAAGAAAATTAATCACCTTGAGAACAATGAGAAATGTGCACCAATTCCAACAAGATAATTGTGGAAGCAAATCAGGCTTCCAGTTACGGTTGGTGAGGAATGCATTAGTCAAGCAAAGCCTTGTGATATCTCACCTTGTCTTTTACGCTCCCTTTCTCTCATTATGTGTTTGTGGAGGGCTCTGGCCATAGCGTTGGACAGCTTCGGTCTGTCCAGCAGAGCAGGCATGGTGACAGGCAGTGGAGGGGCCAGCTGAATGCAGCAGAATGGAGAGAATATGTTGAATAGTAGCTAGCTACATGCAGCAATAAAAAAGTGACAATTACCAGCTAGGAACTGAACATGTTGTTTTCTTCAAACATTGACTTTGTTGCTAATAGAAATACATAATCATAGCTATAGTTAATTGCATTAATTCACCATCAGCTAGCTAACGTTGCGTTTAATCTGGCTATGCTAGTTGGTAACTAGAATTGCTAACTCAATGAAGAACGGCCAGCAGGCGTTAAATTGTAAACAGACTTTCGTTGCTTTATGAGTCTCCGCTTGGAGTTTGGTTGTTTTGCATAATTATAAAGCGGAAAATTACCGTTTTTCTATGAAAAACACGGACTTTTTGTCTGTATTGTAAATTTTAAAAAATTAAATCATGGTTAACCCCAACCAATACACTTCCGGTGTGAAATTGAGCTTCCTGTTTTGACTTCATGGGAAACGTGGGAGTTTCTAATTAGCGCGTGGCCCAGACCTTGATCAGATGATATTATTTGGAATGACTGAAGTTCACGGCTCATTATACAGGATTAGGTGGCCGATTTACTAGGGCTGCATGTTCTGAGCTAAACTGACCAAGATGCACCTCCAATAACTACACTTTTATTTATTTTATTTTATTTCACCTTTATTTAACCAGGTAGGCCAGTTGAGAACAAGTTCTCATTTACAACTGCCACCTGGCCAAGATAAAGCAAAGCAGTGCGACAAAAAACAACAACACAGAATTACACATGGGATAAACAAAAGTACAGTCAATAACACAGTAGAAAAATCTAAATACAGTGTTTGCAAATGGAATAAGGAGGTAAGGCAATAAATAGGCCATAACGAAGTAACGAAGTAATTACAATTTAGCAAATTAACACTGTAGTGATATATGTGCCGATGATGATGTGCAAAAGAGCAAAAAAAGTCAATTAAAACAATATGGGGATGAGGTAGGTAGTTGGATGGGCTATTTACAGATGGGCTGTGTACAGCTGCAGCGATCGGTAAGCTGCTCAGATAACTGATGCTTAAAGTTAGTGAGGGAGATATAAGTCTCCAACTTCAGCGATTTTTGCAATTCGTTGCAGTCACTAGCAGCAGAGAACTGTAAGGAAATGCGGCCAAAGTAAGCGTTGGCTTTGGGGATGAACAGTGAGATATACCTGCTGGAGTGCGTGCTACGGGTGGGTGTTTCTATGGTGACCAGTGAGCTGAGATAAGGAGTTTTACCTAGACAAGACATAGATAACCTGGAGCCAGTGGGTCTGGCGACGAGAGCATACAGGTCGCAGTGGTGGGTGGTATATGGGGCTTTGGTGACAAAACGGATGGCACTGTGATAGACTACATCCAGTTTGCTGATTAGAGTGTTGGAGGCTATTTTTTAAATGACATCGCCGAAGTCAAGGATCGGTAGGATAGTCAGTTTTACGAGGGTATGTTTGGCAGCATGAGTGAAGGAGGCTTTGTTGCGAAATAGGATGCCGATTCTAGATTTAATTTTGGATTGGAGATGCTTAATATGAGTCTGGAAGGAGAGTTTACAGTCTAGCCAGACACCTAGGTATTTGTAGTTGTCCACATATTCTAAGTCAGAACCGTCCACAGTAGTGATGCTTGTCGGGCAGGCGGGTGCGGGCAGCGATCGGTTGAAGAGCATGCATTTAGTTTTACTAGCATTTAAGAGCTGTTGGAGGCCACGGAAGGAGTGTTGTATGGCATTGAAGCTAGTTTGGAGGTTTATTGACACAGTGTCCAAAGAAGGGCCAGATGTATACAGAATGGTGTAGTCTGCGTAGAGGTGGATCAAGAAATCACCCGCAGCAAGAGTGACATCATTGATATACAGTGCTGTGAAAAGTATTTGCCCCCTTCCCGATTTCTTATTTTTTTGCATATTTGTCACACTTAAATGTTTCAGATCATCAAACAAATTTTAATATTACACAAAGATAACCCAATTAATCACAAAATGCAGTTTTTAAGCGATACTTTTACTTATTAAGGGAAAAAAGCTATCCGAACCTTTAAGGCTGTTGACTCACTAAAACCTCACATAATTATGTCAGAAAACAATCACAATTTCTCTCAACCACTTGCATATCGGATTTTTAGGTGAGCAGTGATGCCACCCTGTGATAAACAGTGCCCACTTTGTCAAAGGCAGGTACAGTAAATATTTAGCTTGTCCATTCCCAGAGGCCTCTCCTGGGTGCTGTTAGAGAACCGAGGTAAAGACAGTTTCAAGTTGGATATTCGACTGATGTTTGCACTCAATAGCTTTCAAACCACTTGAGCCACAGACTCCAAATGAGTATCATGCTGTTGGAATAATTGTGCACAACATTGCACAGGTTTTATTTTCACGATTTGGACATTAATTCGCTTTCCAAAGCTAATAAACATGTGGAAATGTGAGCAGCATTTTGTATTCCTAGTTGAATTAGTTAGGGAGCGTAAACAAAGTACAAACTTTTTTTTACATTCAAATATCAATAGCTCCTTGGTCATGTGACCTACTTGACTCAAACAAGGTTCAGAATGTCCACTGACTACCCTTCTATATTGCACACCCTTTGGTTTGTTCATTTTCATCTCACACGTTTTTTCATGAATTTTAAATTTCATGTAAATTAAATTTCAAAAGCTCCTTGGTCATGTAACCACCTGACTTCAAACAAGGTTCAGAATGTCCACTCAGTGGGCCTACACATTGCACACCCTTTAGTTTGTCAAATTTCATGTCACACATTTGTACATTTTTCAAACCTTCTAATTTCAATTGTTCCTTGGTCATGTGGCCACCTGACTTCAAAACAAGGTTCAGAATGTACACTCAGTGGGCCTACACATTGCACACCCTTCAGCTTGTCCATTTTAATCTCACTTGATTTTATATAAATTTTTCAGAATTTAAAACTTAAATAGCTCCTTGGTCATGTGACCTACTGGACTCAAACAAACTTCAGAATGTCCAAGGACTAGCTTTATATATTGCACACTCTTGTTGTGTGCTGTAAAATTGCACAGTGTAACGTACATTTTTCATAGTTTTACATTTCAATAGCTCGTTGGTCATGTCAATTACACACCTAAGAAGCGTGCAGTGGATATACACCCATATTGCATAACCTCTAGTCATGTATCTTCTATATTGTTGTACATTAATATTAGTGTGACATTAGGGGGTTCAGTCCAGTGTTGTGTTAACCCTTTTCTTTAATATTTATCTATAATAATTGGTAGTTCTAAGTACTTATTTTCCCTGTTTTTTTTTGCCACAGTTTTTAACAGTGGTACACAATAGGAGAGAGACAGATAATATCCCCTTTCATCGTTAATATCAACCATGAAGGAAAATGGCAAAGTACAAGAGTCATGTTATTAATTGTCCAAAGCAGGGATGGAGAGTGAGCTTGTGAGGTAGGCTGCAGTGGGTTTGCTGGTCAATACATATACTGAACATGTAACCACAGTAATGGTGGCCAGTAAATGTCACACCCTGACTATAGTTTGCTTTGTATGTTTCTATGTTTTGTTTGGTCAGGGTGTGATCTGAGTGGGCATTCTATGTTGTGTGTCTAGTTTGTCTGTTTCTGTGTTTGGCCTGATATGGTTCTCAATCAGAGGCAGGTGTTAGTCATTGTCTCTGATTGGGAACCATATTTAGGTAGCCTGTTTGGTGTTGGGGTTTGTGGGTGATTGTTCCTGTCTTTGTGTTTGTTACACCTGATAGGGCTGTTTTCGTAGTTTTTTTTTCACGGTTTCTTGTTTTTTGTATATTGTTCTATTTTCATCTTTATTAAAGATGTATCACAATAACCACGCTGCGTTTTGGTCCACCTCTCCTTAAACAGAAGAATATTGACAAATTAAACAAATTGTAGACAATTTTTTTATTAATTTCCAACATGTCAGACACTTTACTTCAAATAAGTACTAAACATTTCACAGTGTTGACTTTCTCTTTATCCCTGGTTGATGTACATTTCAGAGCCTCTTCAGTGTGGATGGGGTATAGCATACATTTTCAACAACAAAAACAGCACTTCCAGTTTGTGTTCTTCACTCTGAACTCTTTTGTCTTCATTCCTAGGCACAGCACCGTTGGCATGCAAAACATTAAATCTAAAACAAAACAAAACGTAACACATTATAAATAATATCAATGCAGTATGACGAATTAGCCATCCATTGTGTTATATCATAAATTGTCTTACATGCCGTCACTGTAGTCAAAAGATTATAAACATGTTAAATAAAGCAGTTGTTGGCTTTGTTGAACTCTGAAATCATAGGCATGAACTGAGCATATGGCTGTCCCACACAACTACTGTTGAAGTCGGAAGTTTACATACACTTAGGTTGGAGTCATTAAAACTTGTTTTTCAACAACTCCACACATTTCTTGTTAACAAACTATAGTTTTGGCAAGTCGGTTAGGACATCTACTTTGTGCATGACACAAGTAATTTTTCCAACCATTGTTTACAGACAGATTATTTCACTTATAATTCACTGTATCACAATTTCAGTGGGTCAGAAGTTTACATACACTAAGTTGACTGTGCCTTTAAACAGCTTGGAAAATTCCAGAAAATTATGTAATGGCTTTAGAAGCTTCTGAGGCTAATTGACAACATTTGAGTCAATTGGAGGTGTAATGTGGATTGACATGGGAAAATCAAAAGAAATCAGCCAAGACCTCAGAAAATAAATTGTAGACCACAAGTCTGGTTCATCCTTGGAAGCAATTTCCAAATGCCTTAAGGTACCACGTTAATCTGTACAAACAATAGTATGCAAGTATAAACACCATGGGACCACGCAGCCGTCATACCACTCAGGAAGGAGACGCGTTCTGTCTCGTTGAGATGAACGTACTTTTGTGCAAAAAGTGCAAATCAATCCCAGAACAACAGAAAAGGACCTTGTGAAGCTGCTGGAGGAAACAGGTACAAAAGTATCTATATCCACAGTAAAACGAGTCCTATATCGACATAACCTGAAAAGCTGCTCAGCAAGGAAGAAGCCACTGCTCCAAAACCGCCATAAAAAAGCCAGACAACGGTTTGCAACTGCACATGGGGACAAAGATCGTACTTTTTGGAGAAATGTCCACTGGTCTGATGAAACAAAAATGGAACTGTTTGGCCATAATGACCATCGTTATGTTTGGAGGAAAAAGGGGGAGGCTTGCAAGCCGAAGAACACCATCCCAACAGTGAAGCACGGGGGTGGCAACATCATGTTGCGGGGCGCTTTGCTGCAGCAGGGACTGGTGCACTTCACAAAATAAATGATATCATGAGGATGGAAAATTATGTGGATATATTGAAGCAACATCTCAAGACATCAGTCAGGAAGTTAAAGCTTGGTCGCAAATGGGACTTCCAAATGGACAATGACCCCAAGCATACTTCCAAAGTTGTGGCAAAATGGCTTAAGGACAACAAAGTCATGGTATTGGAGTGGCCATCACAAAGCCCTGACCTCAATCCTATAGAACATTTGTGGGCAGAACTGAAAAAGCGTGTGTTGGAGCAAGGAGGCCTACAATCCTGACTCAGTTACACCAGCTCTGTCAGCAGGAATGGGCCAAAATTCACCCAACTTATTGTGGGAAGCTTGTGGAAGGCTACCTGAAACGTTTGACCCAAGTTAAACAATTTCAAGGCAATGCTACCAAATACAAATTGAGTGTATGTAAACTTCTGACCCACTGAGAATGTGATGAAAAATAAAAGCTGAAATAAATAATTCTCTCTACTATTATTCTGACATTTCACATTCTAAAAGGGAAGGGAACACCCCCCTATCCACATCGATGGAACAGTAGTGGAGAGGGTAGCAAGTTTTAAGTTCCTCGGCATACACATCACAGACAAACTGAATTGGTCCACTCACACAGACAGCATCGTGAAGGAGGCTGAAGAAATTCGGCTTGTCACCAAAAGCACTCACAAACTTCTACAGATGCACAATCGAGAGCATCCTGGCGGGCTGTATCACCGCCTGGTATGGCAACTGCACCGCCCTCAACCGTAAGGCTCTCCAGAGGGTAGTGAGGTCTGCACAACGCATCACCGGGGGCAAACTACCTGCCCTCCAGGACACCTACACCACCCGATGTCACAGGAAGGCCATAAAGATCATCAAGGACATCAACCACCCGAGCCACTGCCTGTTCACCCCGCTATCATCCAGAAGGCGAGGTCAGTACAGGTGCATCAAAGCTGGGACCGAGAGACTGAAAAACAGCTTCTATCTCAAGGCCATCAGACTGTTAAACAGCCACCACTAACACTGAGTGGCTGCTGCCAACACACTGACACTGACTCAACTCCAGCCACTTTAATAATGGGAATTGATGGGAAATGATGTAAATATATCACTAGCCACTTTAAACAATGCTACCTTATATAAATGTTACTTACCCTACATTATTCATCTCATACGCATACGTATATACTGTACTCTATATCATCGACGGTATCCTTATGTAATACATGTATCACTAGCCACTTTATACTATACTATGCCACTTTGTTTACATACTCATCTCATTTGTACATACTGTACCCGATACCATCTACTGTATCTTGCCTATGCTGCTCTGTACCATCACTCATTCATATATCCTTATGTACATATTCTTTATCCCCTTACACTGTGTACAAGACAGTAGTTTTGGAATTGTTAGTTAGATTACTTGTTATTACTGCATTGTCGGAACTAGAAGCACAAGCATTTCGCTACACTCGCATTAACATCTGCTAACCATGTGTATGTGACAAATAAAATTTGATTTGATTTGATTTGATTTAAAAATAAAGTGGTGATCCTAACTGACCTAAAACAGGGATTTTTTTTTTATTAGGATTAAATGTCAGGAATTGTGAAAAACGGAGTTTGAATGTATTTGGCTAAGGTGTATGTAAAACTTCCGACTTCAACTGTACATAAAAATAAAGTGAGGATCTCTGAATGATACAATGTTGACCTAAATGACTAATGATGATAAATACAATCCACATGTGTGTAATCAAGTCTCCGTATAAATTCTCCTGCACTGTGATAGTCTCAGAGGTCCGTTAAAAGCGCAGAGAGCATCATGAAGAACAAGGAACACACCAGGCAGGTCCGAGATACTGTTGTGAAGAAGTTTAAAGCCGGATTTGGATACAAAAAGATTTCCCAAGCTTTAGGAGAAGACTGATCAGAGATGCAGCCAAGAGGCCCATGATCACTCTGGATGAACTGCAGAGATCTACAGCTGAGGTGGGAGACTCTGTCCATAGGACAACAATCCTTTATGGAAGAGTGGCAAGAAGAAAGCCATTTCTTAAAGATATCCATAAAAAGTGTTGTTTAAAGTTTGCCACAAGCCACCTGGGAGACACACCAAACATGTGGAAGAAGGTGCTCTGGTCAGATGAAACCAAAATTGAACTTTTTGGCAACAATGCAAAACGTTATGTTTGGCTTAAAAGCAACACAGCTCATCACCCTGAACACACCATACCCACTGTCAAACATGGTGGTGGCAGCATCATGGTTTGGGCCTGCTTTTCTTCAGCAGGGACAGGGAAGATGGTTAAAATTGATGGGAAGATGGATGGAGCCAAATACAGGACCATTCTGGAAGAAAACCTGATGGAGTCTGCAAAAGACCTGAGACTGGGACGGAGATTTGTCTTCCAACAAGACAATGATCCAAAACATAAAGCAAAATCTACAATGGAATGGTTCAAAAATAAACATATCCAGGTGTTAGAATGGCCAAGTCAAAGTCCAGACCTGAATCCAATCGAGAATCTGTGGAAAGAACTGAAAACTGCTGTTCACAAATGCTCTCCATCCAACCTCACTGAGCTCGAGCTGTTTTGCAAGTAGGAATGGGAAAAAATTTCAGTCTCTCGATGTGCAAAACTGATAGAGACATACCCCAAGCGATTTACAGCTGTAATCGCAGCAAAAGGTGGCGCTACAAAGTATTAACTTAAGGGGGCTGAATAATTTTGCACGCCCAATTTTTCAGTTTTTGATTTGTTAAAAAAGTTTGAAATATCCAATAAATGTCGTTCCACTTCATGATTGTGTCCCACTTGTTGTTGATTCTTCACAAAAAAAATACAGTTTTATATCTTTATGTTTGAAGGCTGAAATGTGGCAAAAGGTCGCAAAGTTCAAGGGGGTCGAATACTTTCGCAAGGCACTGTATATATCAATGATGTCGCTCTTGCTGCTGATGATTCTCTGATCCACCTCTACACAGACTACACCATTCTGTATACATCTGGCCCTTCTTTGGACACTGTGCTAACAAACCTGCAAATGAGCTTCAACGCCATAAAACACTCCTTCCGTGGCCTCCAACTACTTTTACATGTAGTAAAACTAAGTGCATGCTCTTCAACCGATTACTGCCCGTACCCTCCTGCCTGACTAGCATCACTACTCTGGACGGTTCTGACCTAGAATATGTGGACAACTACTAATACCTAGGTGTCTGGTTAGACTGTAAACTCTCCTTCCAGACTCACTCGCATCTCCAATCCAAAATTAAATCTAGAATCGGCTTCCTATTTCGCAACAAAGCCTTCTTCACTCATGGTGCCAAACATACCCTCGTAAAACTGACTATCCTACCGATCCTTGACTTCGGCGATGTCATTTACAAAATAGCCCCCAACACTCTACTCAGCAAACTGGATGTAGTCTATCACAGTGCCATCTGTTTTGTCACCAAAGCCCAATATACCACTCACCACTGCGACCTGTATGCTCTCGTTGGCTGGCCCTCACTACATATTTGTCGCCAAACCCACTGGCTCCAGGTCATCTATAAGTCCTTGCTAGGTAAAGCCCCGCCTTATCTCAGCTCACTTGTCACCATAGGAGCACGCTCTCCAGCAGGTATATTTCACTGGTCATTCCCAAAACCAACACTTCCTTTGGCCGCCTTTCCTTCCAGTTCTCTGCTGCCAATGACTGGAACGAATTGCAGAAATCACTGAAGCTGGAGACTTATCTCCCTCTCTAACTTTAAGCATCAGCTGTCAGAGCAGTTTACCGATCACTGTACCTGTACACAGCCAATCTGTAAATAGCACACCCAACTACCTCATCCCCACATTATTACTTACCCTCTTGCTTTTTTGCACCGCAGTATCTCTACTTACACATCATCTGTTGCACATCTATCACTCCAGTGTTAATGCTACATTGTAATTATTTCGCCTCTGTGGCCTATTTATTGCCTACCTCCCTACTCTTCTACATTTGCACACACTGTACATTGATTTTTTTAATGTATTGTGTTATTGACTGTATGTTTGTTTATGTGTAACTCTGTGTTGTTGTTTTTTTCGCACTGCTTTGCTTTATCTTGGCTAGGTCGCAGTTGTAAATGAGAACTTGTTCTCAACTTGCCTACCTGGTTAAACCTTAATTTAACTACACAAGTCAGTTAAGAACAAATTCTTATTCACAATGAAAGCCTAGGAACAGAGGTTTACCTGCCTTGTTCAGGGGCAGAACAACAGATGTCAGCTCTGGGATTTAATCGAGCAACCTTTCAGTTACTGGCCCAACACTCTAACCACGAGGCTACCTGCCACATGTCTGAAAGTGACAGAGCCAGCAGTCAAGGGAGTTTTCACAGTATGTCACAAAAAAGTATTACACTTCTGAATTTATGTAAAATGCTAATATGTATTAGATCCAGTACAATGGAATAACTATAGTCCACTGACTATATAAGGGCAGTCAGTGGACATTCTGAACCTTGTTTGAAGTCAGTAGGTCACATGACCAAGGAGCTATTGACATTTGAAAGTTTGAAAAATGTATGTAAAAACATGTGAGATTAAAATGGACAAACTTAAGGGTGTGCAATATATAAGGGTGGTCAGTGGACATTCTGAACCTAGTTTGAATTCAGGTGGTCACATGACCAAGGAGCTATTGAAATTTGAAAGTTTGAAAAATTCATGTAAAAACGTGTGAGAAGAAAAACTACAAAAAAAAGTATGTGCAATGTGTGTCTATGCCATCGGGTTAGCTACAACCAGTTTTGAAAGTTTTAGGAGTAATGGTTATAGAGCTATTTAAATTTGTTACATTTGATTTGTCACTATGTTGACGGTCCTTACCGTGGTGGATGTAAGGAAAATTACAGGCGAATATCCAACCTGAAACTGTCTTTACCTCGGTTTTTGGAGAGACGCATTGCTGCGGCGCTCCACCAACGTTCCATAAAAACAAGCATCGAACATAAATCATGTAGCAGATAAAGAATATGTTATAAAGATTGTGACCTTTTCTGTAGCCTACAGCCTGGAGACAAAATGTATAACAATTGTACGACATGGACACTTTCTACATCATGCAGGTTTCTCCGATCAAATGGCCTAACCGAATCAAATAAAAAAATGCGCTGTCATGTTAACAACATATCCTAAAAACAGGACAGGTCAAAGTAAAACTGACCATATGGAATGGATAATCACAACTGTTGTCAGGAGTTTCACTTCATTTTCAATGGTTTCAAGTTTGTATCCGTCAATTTCTTTGACAAGCTGATCATAAAGAAAAATAAAATACTTCTGCATTTCCCGCTGTGTAAACACGTTGTAAATAGGCCTGGCTCGCGATAACTCCTGATAAAGTTGGGTAGCTGATATTCACAATTTAAATAGGCAAATTGATTAGTCATTGGAAACAGGACTAATAAAGCCAATGCAATGGCCTATCACATGGATGGGCGTTCATAACGTTCCATTGCGGCCGACGGGGTTGGCTACACCCCAGTAAGCACAAGCCGAATTATTTTGGAAGTCTTTTTTGGGGGGTGTTTACAAACGGTAGGTTTACCACATAGATGGGCATTCGTAAAAAAATATATTTCAGGCAACACAGGCTACACCTCAGTAAGCATGGACCGACGCTGATGCTTTTGGGACGTCTTTCGTGTAGTCTGAACCAATCATAGACTTCTAGGTTTGGTTCAGATTTAGTCTGGTCTGGACCAGCCTTGATTTGACCCAGACATAGACCTCTATAAATTACGTATGGATGCTAATTTCTGGGCGCATTCCTCTGCCCAGGCGTTCCTGACGCCTGCCAGATCTTACAACCCCTTAATAGGTATTTTACGTATCAGCTAACATGTTATAGCAATTTGTCATTTGATGATGTAGTACACAACCACTGGTTGATGCATGTAACATCTGAGCAGGGTATTGTGACCTGTCTTTTTCCTCCCTTACAGCTCATGCTGAGCTATGTGATGGTGGGATTGGTCATCTCCACAGTGAGTGCAGTCTGTGGTGTGATCAATGCAGCGATCAAAAGGTTTCCATTTTGAAAGCTAATAATAATAATTTGAAAGCGCAGGTGTGAACGGAAGAAAATAAATGTATGTTCTTTATTCAGGCTCTCTCTCAAGACTATGGTCGCGGAAACCATTTCAATATGTTCACATACAGCAGAAAAATTAAGACCCACAGTTAAGAACAGACAGGAAACAAGAGTTCGCTTGTCGTCACATTTTATCATGTATGATCATGAGTGGAGACGCCAGTAACGCAGCTGTATAACGAGTTCCAACTTTTAAAAAAGGAAACAAAAAAATTGCTTTACAATACCTCAGAAATCAAAAAATAAAGTACAATAATCATAATAATCTAAATAATATATGTTTTTAACCACAAAGCAGAGAGGGGGGATGATTGTTCAGTTCGAATTCTATTCTACTCCAGTCAGATGTCAAATACACTACGTCTTCAAAGTATCTTACCAGCACTACGACATTAATAAAACACATTACATTTTTTCATTGCCAAATGGAGCCGAATTTAATCACGGTAGATCCAAAGGCTACCTCCTTTCTTAACCCTCATCTTTAGAATAACTGGTAACATTGCCTAATTCTAACAGTCGTTTCAAAATGGCATCTGTTCTCGGTTTCAGCATGATCAAAGCACTATGAAAACTGGCTTACGGGACCATTCAAATGAAATCCCTCTCTCGAAGACCTGGAGGCAAATAAAATTCACACTGTTGGAATAGTACTAAAGGGGTAAAAACAAAGGGATAACAGGAGGGGGAGTGAAAGTGCATCTGACATCTTTGCTCCGGGAACTCCAGGCTGCTGAGCTGGATACAGCATTTCAATAGACACAGGGTGTGGTGTGGGGGGGGGGGGGGCTTGGTTGAGGAAGGGAGGAGGTTCAAATTTCTGTATGGTTGTCTCCATAGACACTCTCATCACTGTAGGCAATGTAGAGGAAAAAGTCCTCTTCATGGTGCTCCTGAAAGAGAGCGAGAGAGATAGAGGTGTTAGTGTGAGCTGACAAAACAGAGGTAGGGGAATTGCATCCCAATCTCCACAGGAACAAGCAGCAGAAAAGTGAGAATGTAAAAAAATATCTATCATACCTGGTATAGCAGGCCCATGGTGGCGGAAGTGGGTGGAATGACGTTGTTTACAAAGAAGAATAAGGCGTCTTCTGCCCGCAGGTGGATTCGTTTTCGGATGAGGAAGTAGAACTGGCCCACTGTAGTAAAGGTAGAGGAATTGAACAATTACAGTTCTGAAAAGAATGGTATGAGTTTGATACATGGGTGGCACTGTTATAATAGTTCAAGTTACCCGTGAGGTCGGAGGGCACAAGGTATTTCTTCTTGTCCAAATCTCCTATCCTTGCTTTGGGGGCTTTTTCCACAATTACCTCAAATAAAAAGAACAAAAGCAATCAGTATAGGCCTAAATATTGTGTGGCTATGTATCCAACAATGTGAAGTTTGCTGACACGGTCAAAAAAAGAGCCATACTTTTTACATGAATAACTTTTACATTCATAATTAACTTGAATACGCTTGCACAATTCAAGCTTCTTTGTGTCACATTTCAAGGTAAAGGGGATCGGAAACCTGCGATACCTTACGGTGCGAGGTGATTTTCAGAAACCTTGGTACCTTTTGGCTTTGGCTCACTTGCTACTTCTCCATTTAGATTCCACTGCTATGTGAAGCTGACAGGACAGAAATTTTGAGTGGGGAGTAGAAATGAAACCAAATCTCACAGAGAAAGAATACTTCCCTGTGCTCTAAGGCCAGAAAAACGACAACATTGGTATCGGCCCAATGTCTAGATTAACGGCGATGTGCAAAACCGATGTCAAAGCTGATATAAGACGTATGTATTGATGTATTGACGCCACGTAAAATTGTGCCTTACACGTCCAACACAGAATTCCTAACCTAGCCCACAATGTCTGCTGTGTGGACCGAGCAGTCATTTGAAAGAGTAAGACATTTTCAGCTAGACAACTTAAATGTGAAATCCATTAACGCCAAGATGGTGGAATTAATTGCCCTTGACAATCAACCGTTCCCTGTCGTGGTTGATGTTGGCTTTGGGTACACACTACCAAGTGCCCTATTTTTCAGATGTTGCACTACCATAGTTACACAGTAATAGCATCACTGCTATTAGCTTACCAACATACAGTGGGGCAAAAAAGTATTTAGTCAGCCACCAATTGTGAAAGTTCTCCCACTTAAAGATGAGGCATGTAATTTTCATCGTAAGTACACTTCAACTATGACAGACAAAATAAGAAAAAAAATCCAGAAAATCACATTGTAGGATTTTTTATGAATTTATTTGCAAATTATGGTGGAAAATAAGTATTTGGTCACCTACAAAGAAGCAAGATTTCTAGCTCTCACGGACCTGTAACTTCTTCTTTAAGATGCTCCTCTGTCCTCCACTCGTTACCTGTATTAATGGCACCTGTTTGAACTTGTTATCAGTATAAAAGACACCTGTCCACAACCTCAAACAGTCACACCAAGACCAAAGAGCTGTCAAAGGACACCAGAAACAAAGTTGCACCAGGCTGGGAAGACTGAATCTGCAATAGGTAAGCAGCTTGGTTTGAAGAAATCAACTGTGGGAGCAATTATTAGGAAATGGAAGACATACAAGACCACTGATAATCTCCCTCGATCTGGGGCTCCACGCAAGATCTCACCCTGTGGGGTCAAAATGATCACAAGATCGGTGAGCAACAATCCCAGAACCACACGGGGGGACCTAGTGAATGACCTGCAGAGCTGGGACCAAAGTAACAAAGCCTATCATCAGTAACACACTACGCCGCCAGGGACTCTAATCCTGCAGTGCCAAACATGTACTGGCTTAAGCAGGGGGACATGTCCAGGCCCGTCTGAAGTTTGCTAGAGAGCATTTGGATGATCCAGAAGAAGATTGGGAGAATGTCATATGATCAGATGAAACCAAAATATAACTTTTTGGTAAGAACTCAACTCGTCGTGTTTGGAGGACAAAGAATGTTGATTTGCATCCAAAGAACACCATACCTACTGTGAAGCATGGTGGTGGAAACATCATGCTTTGGGGCTGTTTTTCTGCAAAGGGACCAGTACGACTGATCCGTGTAAAGGAAAGAATGAATGGGGCCATGTATCGTGAGATTTTGAGTGAAAACCTTCTTCCATCAGCAAGGGCATTGAAGATGAAACGTGGCTGGGTCTTTCAGCATGACAATGATCCCAAACACACCGCCCGGGCAATGAAGGAGTGGCTTCGTAAGAAGCATTTCAAGGTCCTGGAGGGGCCTAGCCAGTCTCCAGATCTCAACCCCATAGAAATTATTTGGAGGGAGTTGAAAGTCCGTGTTGCCCGGCAACAGCCCCAAAACATCACTGTTCTAAAGGAGATCTGCATGGAGGAATGGGCCACAATTCCAGCAACAGTGTGTGAAAACCTTGTGTAGACTTACAGAAAACGTTTGACCTCTGTCATTGCCAACAAAGGGTATATAACAAAGTATTGAGATAAACTTTTGTTATTGACCAAATACTTAATTTCCACCATAATTTGAAAATAAATTCATTAAAAATCCTACAATTTTCTAATTTTGTCTGTCATAGTTGAAGTGTACCTATGATGAAAATTACAGACCTCTCATCTTTTTAAGTGGGAGAACTTGCACAATTTGTGGCTGACTAAATACTTTTTTGCCCCACTGTACATACTATCGAAAGCCGTTTGGGTCTTTGCATGTCAACCCGACAGGGTTGAGTTGTGAAGCTAGCCACAATAAAGATAATACACAATAGTGGAATTTGTGGTTTGCCTTCAAAATCAAAGTACCTCTGAAAGTGATGCAGAAGGTTAAAATTGGTGGGATCATGCCATATTTAGAATGCATAATGTTAAACAAGGTTGCAATTAAATTGGGTATCAGTCTACTCGATGACACCCACACAACACAACTGTGAAGAGTTTACGCAAATATTAGCGTTGTAGCTCCTATTGCGGGCCTGTGACTGTGAAATCACCTCCCCAGTCAGCCTATTGTGTGTAATGACATTCATATGGAACTGTTTTGCTTTACCTAAGGATTGGGGATCAATGATATTGGGTATACGTCTACTCAATACCCAATATATTTTTTTCCCAATGTCCTCCTCAGAGTTATCAGACTGCAAAACATCCACGCAGTATTGTTTTCCCTCTGGAAGTGTCTCAATTCAGTTGTTTGAGTCCCACAATAAGAGCTAATGTCTCTGGGTGTCACTGAGTAGACTGATAGCCCACCATGTCATTGATCCACAATCCATAGGCAAGGCTGTACAGTGAAGTACACCACCAATGCAATTCTAAAGTATAATACATCCAGTGTGATTTCAACAGATTTGCCAAATTAACAAATTATTATATTTTGTTGATTTTATATAACATTACAACCTCGTTTAGCATGATGTATTCAATTATGGCAAAATTATACTATTGGTATTCATTTGCATCACTGTCAATGACAAACTTTTATTTTGAAGGCTACCCGCAAAGTCCACTATTGTGGAGTTCATCCTTTTTGCGGCTAGCTTCACATAGCTGGGTTCGACCAACATTGACAAATAAGTATTGTGTTGTAAATTAGGGCTGTTTTAGATGATACCCAGCTATATAGTTAGCTAGCTAACTGTAGGTGCGCGAGACAACTTTACCAGCATCATAGCATACGTATCGATGAATCGTTGCGACATATGAAATACTAGTGAGTGTAATCAATGTGTAATAACTACGTAAAAATGTTATGAACACGTTAATTATTATGTGACATGCAGTCATATTCAGGTCCCGATTGGTCAAATAGTGTTATTTGACACGCAAAGACCCAAACAGCGTTTCATAGAAATCCTGGTTGAGAATGAAACTACCAAACAAATGAACAGCAAAACAGCACAGCAAGTAAGCGAAATAAATAGGTTTTGGTTATGTTTTACTGGCAATGGGGACATACGTAAATGCCAACAAAATAACTGTTTGGTCAGTGTGGTGTGTAACCTTTATTTAACTAGGCAAGTCCGTTAAGAACAAATTCTTATATTTGATGGCCTACCCGGTCGGCCAAACACGGGGGGCGAGCGGCACACGGTGTGCGAGGGGGGGGAAGGCACACGGTGTGCGAGGGGGGGGGGAAGCACACGGTGTGCGAGGGGGGGGGGGGGGGGCACACGGTGTGGGGGGGGGGGGGGGGGGGAAGGCACACGGTGTGCCTCCCCCCCCCTCGCACACCGTGTGGCAAGTCCGTTAAGAACAAATTCTTATATTTGATGGCCTACCCGGTCGGCCAAACACGGGGGGCGAGCGGCACACGGTGTGCGAGGGGGGGGGAAGGCACACGGTGTGCGAGGGGGGGGGGGGGGGGGGGGGCACACGATGTGCGAGGGGGGGGGGGAGGCACACGGTGTGCGAGGGGGGGGGGGGGAGGCACACGGTGTGCGAGGGGGGGGGGGAAGGCACACGGTGTGCGAGGGGGGGGGGGGGAGGCACACGGTGTGCGAGGGGGGGGGGGGGAGGTGTGGTGTGTAACCTTTATTTAACTAGGCAAGTCCGTTAAGAACAAATTCTTATATTTGATGGCCTACCCGGTCGGCCAAACACGGGGGGGCGAGCGGCACACGGTGTGCGAGGGGGGGGAAGGCACACGGTGTGCGAGGGGGGGGGGGGGGAAGCACACGGTGTGCGAGGGGGGGGGGGGAGGCACACGGTGTGCGAGGGGGGGGGGGAGGCACACGGTGTGCGAGGGGGGGGGGGGGGGGGGGGCACACGGTGTGCGAGGGGGGGGGAGGCACACGGTGTGCGAGGGGGGGGGGGGGGGCACACGCACACTGTGTGCGAGGGGGGTGTGGGCTACTATTCTTTCAACACAAACTACCTTAAACTGTAAACCTAGAAACTCATTAAAAACATTGAATATTAGATGTCATGTTTAATTTTGACATAAGCTTGGTAGCAAGTTAGCCATTAGCTCTTATTGTTTTGTAAGGATGTTAAACTAGCTACCCGTCTTATGAAATACTGTGTCTGACGCCATGGATTAACAGCAAGCATGTTGACAGAATGCTAGCTAGTAAAAAATAAAATCTAATTCAATATTGAATAGAATTATGCCTAACTGCGACGAACACGGTAGGCCCATAAGAAGCCATTTGTTGTTGCCAACCCACATACAAACGCTAACGCGATAGCTAGCTAGTAAACTAATACAACTGCCCTGCTTTGGCGTCGTTATGATAATACACCAAAACCAAACATGACATGGCTTGAGCGGTTATCACGTTAACGTTATCTAATTGGGATTACTAATATCAATACTAGCTTTAATATCCAAATGTTTCCCTATTGACTTTTGGGTAGAAAAAAACAACGTTAGGCTATGGGAGTTTAGCTAGCTACTTACAGGCACCCTGTCCGGATACTTCTTCCTTATTTTCTCGCCCTCAGACCGTCTCTTTTCAAATGGATGTTCCTCTTTGTATTGGAACTTCATTGTCAAACGAATGACAGGGTGTCGATCTGAGATATCCTCAAGTAACAATTCGATGGAACACAGGTCAAGACTGCTGTTTTGCTCGGATTCTTTCCTAGTACGACTGCAGCGGAAGGATACAATAACAACAAGCGCAAGAGAGGTCTGCACGTCGAATTAGCTAAATAGTTTAGGCTACGCTCATGGTGCTTTCAAGACAACTTGGAACTATGAAAAAATCGGTGTCAAATCATTACATCAGTGATATTTAGGTCGGGAATTCGGAGCTCTAGAAAGAAGCGGAGTTCCCGATTTGTCGTGAATAGACTGAAGTCAGATATATCCAAGTTCCCAGTTGTTGTGAACGCGGCATCCGTCGCACGGCCTCATTAAAATGAGTTGTGAAAGTTTGAACGCTGAATTAAATATTTAGTAATATTCAGCAATTAATCGAAATGTAAGGATTATTTAACAAATTAGCAATCATTTTGTTTTCATAGTTTTGTTGCAAAATATATTTTTTTAATAAAAAACTGATTTTCAACGGAACTACTTTATTTTGACCAACCGGTTGTGATGAGGCAGTTGTCATATGACCCATCACTGCACTTTCCGTGGCGTGTTATTGAGTGTAGCCAGCAGCAAATTCAACAGAGACTACTAAATCGATGGCTGAATTTAATTGTGTTTATAGTGCAGACCTGGAAGTAAATTGTGGGACTAATAATTCCTCCAATCCTCTAATCACACTTCAAGGTGGGTGTCAGTATCAGTTTGATTGGGCAGTTGCACAAGTGGTCACATGCTTGGGAGTCATAGGTCAGCTGAGGTGGCTGCTGTTGATGTTACTTCCCCCCCCTCAGTTAAGAACAAATTCGTATTTACAATGACGGCCTAGGAACAGTCGGTTACCTGCCTTGTTCAGGGGCAGAACGACAAGAGTTTTACCTCGTCAGCTCAGGGATTTGTTCTAGCAACCATTCAGTTACTGGCCCCAACGCCGCCCCACAATCGTCACAGTATCCTTACAAGTAGTGTAGTCAAAGCATTTGAAAAGGTAAACTATAAAGGGTATACCAGTTCCATAAAACAATATGATCTGTTTATGACCCGTTTTCAAAGGTACCTTAATACGCCCTACATCACAAATTCCAGGCTCCTAGCAAAGCTAGTTTTTTTCTCCCTGGCAGTTAATTGATTACCCTGTCACAACCAGCGAGTCAACTCCCTGACTGGTTACTAAGGTTCAAATCAATCTTTGATTAAAATGAAAATATGGAAACCAGTGTGGTGGCCCTTCAGTGGCCAACCTGGATATGAATACACCTGCTATGTCAACAGGTAGTCCCCATGTCAAGCAGCGGAGACAATGATGGGGAATGGAGATCATGATGCAGTTACTCATCTTACCACATGAGGGCAGCCAAGTGTAAGATTTGGCAGTGGATCTTATTGAGAAACAGAATATCACCATTACTTGTCAATTTATGAAATTTCTGTCTCAATTTAAAACTGGTCCCC
The DNA here is from genome assembly GCF_045791955.1 of Oncorhynchus clarkii lewisi. Classification (NCBI taxonomy): domain Eukaryota; kingdom Metazoa; phylum Chordata; class Actinopteri; order Salmoniformes; family Salmonidae; genus Oncorhynchus; species Oncorhynchus clarkii. The sequence continues at coordinate 26,486,854 of NC_092155.1, read as the reverse complement.
CTTTCCTGAGCATTCTGTCATACATTCCCACAAAATACAAGCAGACAAAACACCACAGCTGGGATGCTTTTTGAGAGCACTGTGATTCTGTTTAAGTTACAAAGGAGAGCCAGATAAGTGGTCAATACTGACAAGTGTTTTATTAGTAACACAGACCTGGGGACTGAGCCAAAAAGATGCAGTCTTGACAAGACTGAAATTGTTCAAATGGCATTGAAAAGACAGGAGCAGACAATGGAACCAATACAGTCAGGGGAACAGGAAACAATCAAAAGGGCTGCTCATTCTGCTTCAAATACAAAACCAAGTAAAAATGCAGAAATTAAGTGCAAAACCCAAATTGAAATGATGTATCAGGTATAATATTTTCAATAATGGAGATGTCTATGTCATGGTAACTGAAAGATGAGAAATGTAAATATATTTTTTAACCATTATTTTCTTTCATAAGTTCTTCAGTCCAGCCTTACATCCTACAATGGGTTTTGGAGGAACAAGCTTGAGATAAATGATCATGTCTAACCAACAGTCATTTGATTTAAAAAAATAAAAAATAGACTGCTTTATACTTCATCCAGAGAGGTCTGTGTTGTGTAGCAAATCTTCATTGCGTAAAATTACTTGTCATAACTCACTCATTGGTACCCCCGACACATGAATTACCCTGGTTGATTGACAGGGCCTATATTCCCCCAATCAAAACTATCATCCTCCATCTAATCCTGTCGTCCGGTTCCTCTTGGCCATCTTAACAGAAGTAAGGTCCAGTACCAAGTTGAGAAAGAGAGAGTAAAATAACAGGCGTCGTTAGAGGTGCAGTCCAGACTAATGACATGTAAGAAAAAAAGGATGGAAACTTGTCTAGTTCATTGCCTTGCTGTCCCTATTATTTTGTAACGTCAAAAGTTTAGCATGACGAACAAACGTGAGCATTCTCCCAATTCATGTACAAAAAGACTCAGCCCCATGCGTACTTACACAGAGTCAGTATTAGGAACTAAGGCAGAGAGACTCCATTTAGTTTTTTTCAAAAATCATACAAGAAAAAGAAAAAAGCTGGCTTCCCCCCCAGTCATTTGCTGGCTCTCCAGATCTTGCTCCGGTCATTCCTTGTTGGATGTTCTGCTTTAACCCTTCTCTCCTCGGTCCTTTTCTGAGAGGAGTGAAAGGTCCATTGCGTGGTAACGGAGGAGCAGGTAGGGGGAAGGGGTATAAAAAGAGCCAATCAGCGAGACCCTCCCCGCAGAATCAGCCAATCACCAGAGCCGGTGCTGGTGGAGGTTTCGACTGAGGACGGATCGGATGTCAGCGGTGAACCTAGCAGACAGTTGTAAGGGTTATGGATTTCTCATGCCACCAGGTAACTGGAAAAACACTGCTACAGTGCAGGAGCCTCATCCATCCATCTGAATACCTTAAATACTCACCTAAGTGCATCTAGCATAGGCAGCAGGTTAAGGAGTGCTGTGTCACTAGGGTCGCTGAACCAAGACTTGATAGGTATTGCATTGTCTGGAAGGCAAATACAGACATTCAAAACCAAAATAAGGATAGTAGGAGAGTTGTGAAACCTAATAATTGGTGTGTAAAACCAGGTGAGTACAAAATGATCTGCTGTTGAAAAATCAACAAAACATTACTTTTATTAATAGGGTACAGGTGGTTGCTCCTTGGTAGCTGCCAACTTACCTTGATTCTCACAAGTCTGTCACAAGGCTAATCACGGTTTCTATAGAAAACGGCAATGTTTGAATTGGTGTGTGGTTTGTTCGCTTAAAAACGTGTAAGAGCTGCTTGGCAACCTTCCACTCACACCCACCAAGCGGACAGCAACTGGTTTGACAACATCTTGACATTTAAAACAAGCTCACCTAGGCGGATATGACCTAGAATGATGTACAGTTGAAGTCGGAAGTTTACATACACTTATGTTGGAGTCATTAAAACTTGTTTTTCAACCACTCCACACATTTCTTGTTAACAAACTATAGTTTTGGCAAATCAGTTAGGACATCTACTTTGTGCATGGTAAGTAATTTTTCCAACAATTGTTTTCAGACAGATTATTTCAAAGTATCACAATTCCAGTGGGTCAAACATTTACATACAATAAGTTGACTGTGCCTTTAAACAGCTCGGAAAATTCCAGAAAAAAAAGCTTAATCTGTACAAACAATAGTACGCAAGTATAAATACCATGGGACCACGTAGCCGTCATACCGCTCAGGAAAGAAACGTGTCCTGTCTCCTAGAGATGAACGTACTTTGGTGCGAAAAGTGCAAATCAATCCCAGAACAACAGCAAAAGACTCTGTAAAGATGCTGGAGGAAACAGGTACAAAAGTATCTATATCCAAAGTAAAACAAGTCCTATATCGACAATCTGAAAGGCTGCTCAGCAAGGAAGAAGCCACTGCTCCAAAACTGCCATAAAAAAACCAGACTACGGTTTGCAACTGCACATGGGGACAAAGATCATACTTTTTGGAGAAATGTCCTCTGGTCTGATGAAACAAAAATAGAACTGTTTGGCCATAATGACCATCATTATGTTTGGAGGAAAAAGGAGGAGGCTTGCAAGCCCGAATAACACCATCCCAACCGTGAAGAATGGGGGTGGCAGCATCATGTTGTGGGGGTGCTTTGCTGCAGGAGGGACTGGTGCACTACACAAAATAGATGGCATCATGAGGTTGGAAAATTATGTGGATATATTGAAGCAACATCTCAAGGCATCAGTCAGGAAGTTAAAGCTTGGTCGCAAATGGGTCTTCCAAATGGACAATGACCCCAAGCATACTTCCAAAGTTGTGGCAAAATGGCTTAAGGACAACAAAGTCAATGTATTGGAGTGGCCATCACAAAGCCCTGACCTCAATCCTATAGAACATTTGTGGGCAGAACTGAAAAAGCGTGTGCGAGCAAGGAGGCCTACAAACCTGACTAAGTTACACCAGCTCTGTCAGGAGGAATGGGCCAAAATTCACCCAACTTATTGTAGGAAGCTTGTGGAAGGCTCCCCAAAATGTTTGATCCAAGTTCAACAATTTAAAGGCAATACTACCAAATACTAATTGAGTGTTTATAATCTGCTGACCCACTGGGAAATAAAATCACTACTATTATTCTGACATTTCACATTCTTAAAATAAAGTGGTGATCTTAACTGACCTAAGACATGGATTTTTACGAGGATTAAATGTCAGGAATTGTGAAACTGAGTGTAAATGTATTTGGCTAAGGTGTATGTAAACTTCCAACTTCAACTGTACATAAACATCTCATCACAAAGTATGCATACATTTGTGTTGTGTGAGTGTGTGTGTGTGCGTGCACGCATATGTGTATAACCTCACCTGGATGACTCCGGTAAGCTCCAGGCGAGTTGTCCAGGATGACGATACTAGACAGGTCTTTGTGTACAACAGACAGGTCTTTAATATAACTACCTAGATCCAACGTGCAATGCTGCAGACACAGGAAGAAGACATAGAAGATGTAAGCAGATCGTAAATAAATGAGAATGAGGTCACTGATAGAGTACAGTTTTCACAAAGATGTGGATAGACATAAATCAGTTGTGTTCAGATGATAGGGGAGAGTGATACCTGTCTGTAGTATCTGCGTTTCAGGATGTTCCTGTTGTTGTCCAGCTTGTCTGCCACTGCCGAGCCATAGATCTCCATACTGGCCGTGAATACTACCAGCTCATACCACTGGCTGACCTGGGGAGCGGGGTCACACACACAGCGAAGGATACATGTTAGGCTCACGCCATCATTTACAGTCAAAGAACTGGTCAAACAGAGCACAGCATTGTTGACAATGACATACAAAATAGAACTCACAGTTCACAAGGACAACATTTTTACTTACCACTTCTAAAAAGAAGTCAACGTGCGGCCTTTTATGTACAAAGAATCTGACAGGGTGCTTGTCAATGACTACCTGCGAGAGAGAGAGAGAGAGAGAGAGGGGAAACGGGTGCAACACGTATCTAGATGCATGACCTCCAATATGATACAGGAAAGATAAGTGTTTTCACTGCAGTCCTTTTAGGTGTGGGCTGCCACAATATGGAACACGGGAAAAAATATTTCTGCCGAGGCGCACTTTAAAGATGCTAGAACAGCCCACATTTACTTTCTCTGCAAACAAAATGAGTAATGAATAGAATAAATCAGACAACCCCATAGTAGAACAGTTGATGTATTTACCTAGTTGGCTTGTTGTTGTGGGTTCTCTGCAAGATAATATTCCTCTCGAACCACATTCATGTTACAAGTGTCATAGGGAGTGAGGGAAACATGCATGCTGACAAGCAGTCAACGCACAACAATTCTCATAATAGCTGGGAAAACAGCTCTTGCAGAACTTTTGACTTCACCCCAGTCTCAAAATGAAATGGTTTTGACAGTTTGGAAGTTAACGAAGTGAGCTTCTCTTTTCCTCCTGCTACAACCACGCAGTGTGACTCACAAAAGTGATTGCAGTCCTCGTTATTAAACTATCAACTATACTCAGCATATGTAAAGAAATGGCCATATACAGTGCATTCGGAAAGTATTCAGACCCCTTCCATTTTTCCACATTTTGTTGCATTACAATTCTTAAATTGATTAAATAAAAATCCTCAATCTACACACAATACCACATAATGACAAAGAGAAAACATAAATTTTAGCAAAATGATAAATAAAACAGAAATGTCTTATTTAAAAAAGTATTTAGACCCTTTGCTATGAGACTCAAAATTGAGCTCAGGTGCATCCTGCTTCCATTTATCATCCTTGACATGTTCCTACAAATTGAAGTCCACCTGTGGTAAATTCAATTGATTGGACATGATTTGGAAAGGCACACACCCGTCTGTCTATATAAGGTCCCACAGTTGACAGTGCATGTCAGAACAAAAACCAAGCCATGGGGTCGAAGGAAATGTCCGTAGACCTCCAAGACAGGATTGTGTCAAGGCACAAATCTGGGGAAGGGTACCAAAAATGTGTTTGCAGCATTGAAGGTCCCCAAGAACACAGTGGCCTCCATCATTCTTAAATGTAAGAAGTTTGGAACCACCAAGACTCTTCCTAGAGCTGGCCGCCGGCCAAACAAAGCAATCGGGGGAGAAGGGTCTTGGTCAGGGTGGTCAGTCTTAGCTCCAGAGTTCCTCTGTGGAGATGGGAGAACCTTCCAGTAGGATTACCATCTCTGAAGCACTCCACCAATCAGGCCTTTATGGTAGAGTGACCAGACAGAAGACACTCCTCAGTAAAAAGGCACATGACAGCCCGCTTCTAGTTTGCCAAAAGGCATCGAAAGGACTCTGACCATGAGAAACAACATTCTCTGGTCTGATGAAACCAAGATTGAACTCTTTGGCCTGAATGACAAGCGTCACAAACCTGGCATAATCCCTACGGTAAAGCATGGTGGTGGCAGCATCATGCTGTGGGGATGATTTTTAGCAGCAAGGACTGAGAGACTCGTCCGAAAAAGTTGAGCAAAAACTGTTAGTGAACCGACGATTCGTAACATTTAAATCGCATTGCACATTGGGTGAATCTTTAAATCCCTAATGCGCAGCATGCTTGTCTCTGGACCAGATGGTCACACGTTCAAGTCCTGATATGACTACCCCCCAAATTCACTGTGTGCTTGTGTGCGCGTTTACCTTGAGGATGAAGTCTGGTGGTGTGCCGGGTCTCACTGTGGGTCTGAGGACCCCGTCGTGGTGAGAGTGGATCAGTGTCTCATCTAGATCCAGCACCAGAATCTTCCTCTTCACTGCATCTAAAGGGCCAAACAAACACATACACCTGCTTATTACATGTTCAACACACCCCCCACCCCCCCCTTGCGGTTAGAGTGCGGGGGTTCGCTCCTGGTCGAGTCATAACAAAGACTCAAAATATGGGACCGGACGCCTCTCTGCTTGGCACTCAGCAATAAGGAGATGGATTGGGGATAAGGCCCTGCGACAGTCTAGTGTCCTGTTCACCAGGTTGTGTACTTGTACATCAAGCTGCCTCACCTCATGGTACAGAAACAAGAGAAAGGGAACGAGAATATGGGCCACTGGCTCAGACAAGGCTTACTTGTCCAAGGCTGACTTATTACATACACACACCTTGCTTTATATCTAACCTATAACACCATAAAGAACATGACAGATGGGTCAATAATACTGATGATTTTACCATCTTACACAAGTGACAAAAAAGTTATTTTGTGTCAATGCATTCACATGTTTTGCACTATGCTAGCTGTTTCAAGCGCCCACATGCTTCAATAAAAGGTATCGGGTTAATGCGATAAGAGATAGCAAAGCCAGTCTGTGCTATGGAAAATCCCTTGGAAGAGACTGGGGTTGCGTTCATACTCTTCAGCCTTAGAGGAACTGAAATGAAAGCTGCAACATGTAACTTTCGGGGGACTTGACCAATTCACAGTTATAGATCTGTCCTCATTGAAAGCAAGTGTAAGAAGTGGTAGATATGTTCTATGTTCCCTATTTCTATGCTTCCTGTTCTTAAATTTAGGTTTTGCATCTTTTACTTTCAGTTTTGTACACCAGCTTCAAACAAACATTTTTGGTTATTGAAAATGTATTTCAGTGTTTTAAATGGTACAACGATAATCTACAATTGCTTCTTTTGTTACAAATTGAAATTAGGCTAACAATTCAAATTTTCGCAACCAGGAAATGGTGAAGCGATTTCTGATTAATGCTTTAATAATGGATTTACAGAACTGCGGATCCACATTTGTGTAAGTATGGTTCCCCTGTTGTCCTTTGAGACAAGCAATAAAACAGTAGTAGTCAGAACTCCTAGGTCCCAGCAAGCACCTGTGTTTCACGCACATACAGTATGTTGTCTCTGAAGATGTATACAATTATATGCCCACCACTTTGCTGTACTAGCTGCTTTGTAGAGATTGTATCTGTTGCTGTTTCATTGCATTTAGTTTTGTGTTTTGTGATCATGTTTTTTCCTGTTTGTCTTAATCATAGTTATCAATAAAACAAAAAATAACTGAAAGTAACTGAAGTAACACAAAGCTCTTTCTTTGGAGGCATTACTGAACAAGGACTTTACTAAATAAAGACAACTGGACTCTGGCAACTAATGTGTAGATGCAGTAGACCAGCTGAAACCAAAATGAAAGTTGAGGAAGCTATAGCAAAGGGCAGAGGCATTATGAGGTCAAGTCAGTGTGTTTATTCATTCTATAGTTTATACATAATGATCAACAGGGCAGGGTCCAGTTTTCTGGGATCGAGGAATGGCAGAGTGGGTCAGAAAGGATGACAGAGCGACAGCAGTACTCACTAAGTCTATTTCTGGAGATGGGGGACAGTGGTAAAGTGTCATACCGCACCGTCTGGTACTGGATTACCTGAAACAGAATGAGAGAGATTAAACATACTTGTTCAACTCAGCCAAAGAGAGTCACTCAAAGACACTAGTGTTTGTTACATTTGTGAGCATAAATTGCATGAATTTGAAGGCAGAACAGTGGGCAAAGTTGAGTTACTCCTGTCTTGGAAATGGTACAGAAATACAATTTTAATTAAAGAAAAAAAAAAAATATTGCTAAATTTATTACAAACCGATTTATTAAAACCCTCATTATTCCATTGTCTGCTCCCTACATGGGAAAGCCTAATTGGGGGAAAGTGTGGTTATGGAAAATGTAGGCCTATGTCTACGTATCCGTGGCAACATTATTCCCATGTCCACAAACAAAAGCGCATGGTCAGACTAGACCTAGGCCTCCACGGCTACTGCTATCCTTGGGAGCATTTCAAAGGTTTATAGTGCGTTCCTCTACTTCCTTTAGGTCTCAGCACTAATTAGATCTGTGCTTACACCTGTCAGGGCACATGACAGACCAGTTGGTAAGGATCCCAGAGGAGAGGGAGCCATATCAGATTTAGACACACCGATTTTCCCCACTCCATTCATTCATTGTTCCCTCCTTTTTCCCCCTAAACAGAGTAGACAGCTTTTTTTGCCTCTGTTCTCCATAAGGGCTAGGAATAGGGGGCCAAGTGAAAAGGGAGACCTGCAGGGTGACTGTCTGCGGCTGCCAGGTTGTTTTGTCCAAAACCCTTAGATGACACCCACTGCCAGATCTTTGATACATGCCCTGTGGCGCTTGGCCCGGCCTAGGGATAGCCTGTTCATGAACAGCTGGTGGATGCCATGGGGGAACCCACAGCCCCACATTCTGTACCCCCTAGGGCAGTGAGTGGTATTCAAAGTCGGAGTCGTGGGGGAATTGCACTTTAACTTTTTTGGGGGGAACCAAAAATTAAGAGTACATGTTATTTTATGGGACAATATACAAACATTGAGAATTATATATTGAATATTTTTTTGGGGGGGGAATACAATTTTATTGAGTAAATGAATGTATTGGTTCTCAGAGATGAAAATGTAATGAATAGAAGATTGTTGATGTAAAAATCCAAATTTACAGATTTTAACATTGTGTCATTTGGGGTAGCCAGAATGTCTGGGGGAGGGGTAAGAAAAATGGGGTCCCTGCTGAAAAGTTAATACCACTGCCCTTGGGTATTGTCTGGATATAACCCTCCCAGAAACCCTCTATAGCCCTCCACTCCTCTGGAAGATGCATTTATGTCATAGTGTTATCTGTCTTGAAGATTATGATGCAACTGGCTTATATGTCTAGCACACATCTGATTAAGGACTGGTAGCATATGCATGCGTTTATGCTCCATAATCCAATTGTAGTGATGACAGCTACCGTCCACTAGGTTCATTGTAACCCTAATTTAGCATACCAAATTCTAATAATTAGCTTATTTGTATCCCAATTAGCTTTTGCATCAGCTTCTTTTCCTGGGGCCCACAAAGCATTACAAGTAACAAAACAACAATCGATAAGGACAGTCACAAATTTGAAATACAATGATAAACAATACAATAAAAATACTGTGCGTATTAGTGTCTGTATGTGCATGTGTTTGATAAACTTGTTGACAAGCTGAATCGGGTTAGTTACAACTGGGGTTGGAGCGAAAACCTACAGCAGGGTAGCTCTCCGGGAACATGGTCTGAGAACCCTGGTCTAAGCCTAGCCTATATAGCTACAGCATATTAGGGTCTCTATTGTATGAACGGGCAACCTGGTTTAGCTAGACACCTAGGCATAATCACATTGGTAGCTGGGAGTGGGAAAACCTGTAATATACTCCAGAGAATTCCCAAACTGAGAATTCCAAGCCTAGGCAGTCTTTCTCCAGCATATTTTGGGCGCACAACATGACGGATTGTTCAGGAAGAAATAGGTTGCTACGTTTTGAAACAAATTGTTATTTTATTCATATACAGCATTTCGACTTGAAATGTTCCAAACACTGTCCGCATCCCACTGACTAGGCCCTGAGTGATTATGTATCACTGTTAGGTAATACAATACATGCGGTAAACACTGGAGCTTGCCTAAACTACAACATACTTAAATGTAATACCAGCACTCCCCTCTCGCTCTCTGTTGCTGTGAAACAAAGTCAGAAACAAAATCCTTTGATAATGTGGCATCAAGTTTACAGACAGTATATAATAAACAAACCATATTCTCCACCCAACCAGACTGTGTGCATTATTTGGTGGACAGGTGGAGCCTTTGACACCTCAAATGTCAAGTTTATATTTGGGGCATCAGCAAACGTGACCAGAGTCTTGTGGGTCCCATATATCAAGGGCATGCAAGACCTCAGTCGGACAAGAGCCTTCCTTTGTCCTCCTAACACTCACATCACACTACACTACAGTATAGGGCTACAAAAGTAACCCAGAAACATGTGAGAGCAGTGGCATTCGATTGTCAGAATGAAAAGGATTTGTGTGAGTCCATTACAAAGGTTGTGTCTTTTTATTTCAACGGAATCCTACCGTCCCACCGGAAGCACATTACCTGTCAAGACTTTCCACCAAGTGCCATTCTTATCTATGGCTCTGATAAGGGCCATGTGCCCATAGGGAAGTGGAAGCATGTTTGTAAACTGTGAGATGGAGGTTAGTTTTGTTTTAGGTTTGTGACAGGGCCATGACAGCAGTAACCAATGAATTTAAATGTCATGTCTGTCTGTCCCACACACACACACGACTTACCCCAGACAATGTAAACAAATGTGCAAACAAACAAGAGCAGTTGGTTTGGCTATTTTTCAAAAAAATACTCACCGTGCGTAGGTGCTTCCTGAGAATGTACAAGATGAATCCCCACATTCTGGACGTTACACCTAGGAAAGTGCGGATGCCAAGTAGACACTGACGGGTCTTCAGCATGTCGGCGACCACACAAGGACCCACACAGGAACAGGAGGTCGAAGGTGCTACAAGTTAACCCGCTCAGCTAAATTTACCAATGTGGTTCAGGCTAGGGTCCAAATTGTCGAATTGGAATCCGTCCCTACAACCTCAACAACCGCTCAAAAACGAACCAAACACGTCCAAATTAACAAGAGTAGATCGAGCAAACGTGTGAGTGCCTCTGCACGCTTGCTGCACAACTCTCATAGATTTGAATGCATTGACATTGTGTAGCAGAATGTTTACTATAGAAACAAGACTTAAAACAAAAGTAGACTCTTGCACGACGTTTGCTATCCAATAGCAATTTGGTCAGTGAGTGGGCTACCGACTGGCTAGCTAGAGTCAGAATATACCACGCAGCTCGTCTCGCCGACAAGCTAAGCTAGCAGCTAGCTCGGTAGGGTGACCACCTTGAACCGTGGAGAACATTAACTAACAACTTTCGTCCTTCGAAATTTGAAAACAGGAAACAATACTCTTATTTGATCTGTGGTATTTGAAGAAAAATAATGTCTGAAAACTAACAAAAGTCAAACAGTCACCATGAAAACTGCTTGCAGTTCACAGCAAATCCGGAATCGAACTGCGAGCCGCCATCGCCGTCACTTCCGCGGGGAGAAGTCTTCTCAACCTGATTCGAACCTGACGGTTGCGCGCAGCACGTCCCCGTGGAAAGCAGACAAATTAAAAGTAAACGAGTAGATGGACAGAATTTTCAAACCTATGTATTCTCTTTGGTAGGTGTGTGGGTTTTTCCAATTTCTAAAGCAAATACATTTGTTGTATTACCCCGAACAAACATTGAAGTGATGAAATATGATGCAGAAGTCAAATCAAGCTGTTTTTATTTTTATTTAACCAGGTAGGCAAGTTGAGAACAAGTTCTCATTTACAATTGCGACCTGGCCAAGATAAAGCAAAGCAGTTCGACACATACAATGACACAGAGTTACACATGGAGTAAAACAAACATACAGTCAATAATACAGTAGAAACAAGTCTATATACGATATGAGCAAATGAGGTGAGATAAGGGAGGTAAAGGCAACAAAAAAAAGGTCATGGTGGCAAAGTAAATACAATATAGCAAGTAAAACACTGGAATGGTGGATTTGCAGTGGAAGAATGTGCAAAGTAGAAATAAAAATAATGGGGTGCAAAGGAGCTAAATAAATAAATAAAATAAAATAAATACAGTAGGGAAAGAGGTAGTTGTTTGGGCTAAATTATAGGTGGGCTATGTACAGGTGCAGTAAGTGTTTCCCTGTTTAGGGAATTCAGTTGCTCCTTTCTGGCATAAAATTGTCAAGACTCTACAATAAACAATTGTAGGTTTATTTACAAGTCTGTGATTTCATGTGGCTTCTATTACAGTGAGTTGGGTCTGACTCTAAACACTAGTGGTCACTAGACTCAAGCTCACACTCCAGTGGTTAGCGGTAGAAACTACAGAAGTGCAAGCATACTGTACAAAAAGGTGTCAGTTTGAGGCATTACAAATGTGCTAGTATAAAAAAATACATAAGACAACCTGAAAACAGTACCCTTTATTTGAAGCTAGATTTAAACAGATACCTGTCATAGATCTACTGTAGGCATCTGTTCTCTGCATCATTCAGTCTTCTGCTGAAATATTCCTGAATTGATTTCTGTAACAAGCAGTATCTCTCTTGTCTACTTACACGGACTCCACCTTAACCACATTCCTCCACTGCAAAAACTGGCATTCGGTAAACCTGGTATTCTGTTAGACTTTAATTTAAATCTCCTCTGAGAAAGTAAAATAAATACCTCAGGCAGGAACCCAGGCTATTATTTTGGTTGCCGGCATGTAAATGTCCGATGTGGCATTAACTGTAAGGGCTTAGGACACTGCTTTTCATGGATAGTAGCCTGTCCTCTAGAAATCAAGATCATCATCAGGGTCCTCAAATCAAATCAAATCCGGGTCATAATCGGGTCATAATCATCATTGGCATCAGGCTCATACAGGATCCGTCCTGAACTGAGGCCCAGGTGCAGAAGTGCTGACTTCCTGGAAGAAGACAAATGCGGAGTTCAATAAACACTTGAGGCAACTTATTCAGACAGCAGCAAGCAAGGACAGTAGCAAGACAGTTTGGGGAGAAAAGGCATGGATGGTGGAATCACAGTGGAAATAAATCTCACTTCTCTTCCCTGAAGTCGAATGGAAGCAGCAGTTTTTCTTTGGCCTCTCTCTCTGTATCGGACAGGTGGAGGTTAAAGGTCAGGTTGGCTGTTGGATCTACCTGGGGAAAGACGAGAGACTCATACAACACAATTGGCTTATTCCTTCTCCTTCTCATATAGTACATGTCAGAAATAATGCAGGTGTGCCAGCTCAGATTTGTCTGCATTCATCCCTGTGTATCCAGGATGACTGAGTTTGCTCTGTATTGTAACTGGCAGGTCCTCATTGATGCTGAATATCTCTTCCTGGTAACAGACACACAACACTATCGGCATAAAATGGCTAAGACAGTTTAGCTCCCAGTCTTCTGGTCCCTGGAGCCCGGTGATGACACTGATTATAAATACCATGACAAACCTTTCTTGAGAGCCTAAAGTCTCTGGCATATGACAGCAGGGTCACGATGCCTCAAAATCCATGAGAGAGAGACAATGTGTCACTGCTTTGGCCTGAGGTGTTTGTTTGAGAAGAGTGCCTATGTTCTCTAGGGTGAACTGATGGACAGTAAATTGTGAGTTTCCAGTCCAGCTAAGAGGATCTGAGTCGACATTGTGAAAGTGCAGCCTATTTTCAAAGTGGAAAAACATGCAGAAGTGGGCTAGGACTGATTTAAGGAGTTTCTGATTTGTTTCTAGTCACCTCTGTGCAGATGTTCTGTCCAATCCTTTTTTGAGTTCATCTTCACTGGCCTCGAACCCCAATACATGGACTACTGTACCTCCTTCCTGAAACACAATATATTGGAATGATATTAATGCACAACACAAACTATATGAATAACGTTACAAGATAACACAATGAAAATACTCGTGCCATGGAAAAGTGATGTACCGTTTAAGTACTGTATTTATGTAGCTTTTCAGGTGTCGACCAGAGTAATTCACATAATCGGTCAAAAGCAAATGTTCGCTAGTAAACTACTGCCAGTGGTTCTGAAAATATTGCTTTTAGTTAGCCAACTGTACAATATGGTGACCACAGACAAGTATATTTGACCTTGTATTAAAATTAATCCTCCAGCTTCTGTTCCTTGCATCACTTCCCACAACATACTTTATTTACAGGCTTAACAGCTTGCTAACGTTATAGCAAGAATGTTGGTTACCGCGTGTGGTACCTCTTCGTCTGCCTTCTTCAAACATTGATGTTCCTCTTCAAATCTGAAAATTATCATGACTAGCTTTTATCAGCTGGATATTTATCTCGGTTAACCCAACTAAAGTCTTGCGTTTACGAGAGATTACCTGGACATTAGATGGAACATGGAAGTTTGCGTTTAGGAGAATAATTAAGTTGTGCGAGTGCATTAAATGTACATTTCAACACAAGGCGATCAGCTCGTGTCGGGAAAAACTCCATGCCCCCAGAAAGCATCTGGTTATTAGCCCTAATCACGCCATTCCTTTTCAACCCATGACATTATCAATGTAGCAAATGGAATTACATTATTTATGAAGTGATTGATTGATACAAGTGTGTCCTATATAAATACGATTTCATGGATCTGGAGAGCAGTGAGCATTCTGTTATACAGGTAGAATTACCAGCAGTTCAATGAACCCCGTTCCTGTCTTGTGGAACTTTGGCACGAACTGGTTGACTGTTTGGAAAGCTGTGGCTCGTGATCAATCGTTCATAAACAAACTACTCAGTGTTTCAGCTCGGCTGTGCTGTGACTGGGTCAGGGATGGTAGGAGATAGTGATGGAGAAGCAAGTATGGAGCATAGTGGTACAAATAAAGGAGGGAGTAGGGTTTGAAGGGGAGCGAGAGGTCTATGGAGACAGAAAAGGACATTTATGGAGAGCAACATAGCTTCTAGCGCTATCCAGACTGTATCACATCCAGAAGTGATTGGGAGTCCCATAGGGTGGCGCACAATTGGCCCAGCATCGTCCAGGTTTGGCCGGGGAAGTCCGTCGTTGTAAATAAGAATTTGTTTTTAACTGACTTGCCTAGTTAAATTTTTAAAAATAGAGGCAGTTCGGAGGTAGAAAGTGCCGATAAAGTGCAAGACGCGCTGGGAGCATAAAGTGATTCTGAAATTTAGGGAGGAAAGGGGAGTTGGGGGAGATGAGTCCGATAAGGTTGACGGCTGTTATAACATAGTTGATTGGGGGAAGTTGTCAATGCTAAATTGTTAAGAGATGGGAACTTGTTGGTGTTCTGTAAGGACATGGCACAGAGGGAAAAAGCTCTCCGAGTGAAGGTGGTGTCGAGCAGCTGAACTGATCAAGCAGGGAAGCAGTGGATTAAAGGGGTGATAAGAGGGGTTCCTGTGAGTGTTAGCATTAAAGAGGTAAGAGTCAATTTGAGAGGAGGCGTTCTAGTGGATGTTCAAAGGTTGTAAGCAGGAAGGGGTGGAGTTAGGGTAGATAGAATATATACGTTATTATGTGAGGGCGTATGTGCCGAAGCCTTTAAGAGGTTATAACTGCCAGAGGTTTGGGCATGTGGCAACAGCCTGTAAAAAGAAAAAGAGGTGTGCCAGGTGTGGAGGGGAGCTTGAGTATGGTATGTGTGGGGATGGTGTACAACCAAAGTGCTGCAGCTGTCGGGGTACTCATAGTGTGGCATATAGTGGGTGTGAGACTATGAAGCAGGCAGTGGAGGTGCAACAAGTGAGATTGGAGAGAGGGGTGTCATATGAGGCAGTGAGGGTGGTCCAGGGAGATATAGGTTTAAAGGAGAGATGGGTAGGAGCATCGAGACTGGGGATTACTGGGCAGATGGGAGACGATATGGTATACTGTACATAGATAAGAGAAAGCTGGTGATGTTCATAGCAGGAGCTGTCAATAGCACTGCTAAAGTAGAGTCTAAAACAGTAAGGATTCAACTAATAGTGAAAGCTGCTGGGAGACATCTGAGTATGACAGGGTTGACATTGGAAGAAGTTCGAGATGACCTCAATTAGCTGAGGGTGGAGTCATGTATTACTGGATCTTAGTTATGGTGGTAGTACTACAATGGAAGGCTGTTAGCTAATGGGCAGGAGTTCAAGCAGTTCATCGTAGATATGCCAGCCAAGCCTGATGTGATTTGTGTGCAGGAAACATGGCTCAAACAGAATGTGGAGTAGGGACAGAGATGTAGGGGGAGGGGGATGTGCCACCTTCATAATGCAAGGACTTCCCTACAGGATGCTAGGCAGAGGTATTGGAGGTGTGGTTGAGAGTAGTGGTAGTGGTAGTGAACTACTATAAACCGTGTCAGATATTGGACCTGGAAGTGGTGGAGAGGGTGGAGGGCTAGGATAGAAGTAAGGTAATGGGGTGTGGGGATTTTAATTCCCACAACACGCTCTGGGGGGATGGATGGATGGAAATGGCCAAGTGATGGAAAATATGCTAGAAATGAAATATCTGGTGTGCCTGAATGATGGCAGAGGGACCAGGATTGATGTAGCCACAGGGAAAGAGTCTGCCTTGGACCTCACGCTGGTATCTAGTGCAATGGCAGGAAACTGTGAGTGAGAGGTATGGGAGGAGTTGACAGTAGGGAGTGGTCTTTACCCCATGGTATGCACAGTAGGCTTGATGGAGGATGTGTTGTCAGTGGACGGAGTAGGCAGGTGGGTGTTTGGAAGAGCAAAGTGGGATCAGTTTCAGGAGCTGAGTGAGCAGGTGATGGCTCGGGTGGATATGGGAGGGGATGTGGATAATATGAATAACTGGGTGAGAACAGCGTTAGTGGGGGCAGCTACTGAGGCTATACCTAAGAGATCAGGGAGGAGGAGGAAAGCAGTCCCATGGTGGACGGAGGAGTAGGAACAGAACATTTAGAGTACTGAAAAGGACTCACACCTTCCAACATCTGATTCAGTATAAGCAGGCCCAGACCCTGAAGAGGAGAACTATCCGTCAGACAAAGAGGTCATGTTGGCGTCGGTTCTGGGACACCATTGGAAGGGTGATACCTGTAGGAGAAGTATGGGGGATGATTAAGAGGATAAGTAGGGTCTGAAGGGAGTGGGATTATCCAGTGTTGACGAGTGGGAAGGATGTGGCAGTAACAGATGAGGAGGCAGAGATGATGGCCAAAGCGTTTGTCCAAGTGCGTAGCTCAGCAAATTTGTCAGAGGAGGGGCAGAGAGAGAACCAGAGAGGAGCATCCTGGAGTGCTGGATAGGAGGGAGGATGTTCAGTTGTCGGAAATTTACATAATTTACATAGATTTAGGTTGGAGTCATTAAAACTCGTTTTTCAACCACTCCACACATTTCTTGTTAGCAAACTATAGTTTTGGCAAGTCAGTTAGGACATCTACTCGGTGCATGACACAAGTCATTTTTCCAACAATTGTTTACAGACAGATTATTTCACTTATAATTCACTGTTTCACAATTCCAGTGGGTCAGACATTTACATACACTAAGTTGACTGTGCCTTTAAGCAGAAGCTTCAGATAGGCTAATTGACATTATTTGAGTCAATTGGAGGTGTACCTGTGGATGTATTTCAAGGCCTACCGTCAAACTCAGTACCTCTTTGCTTGACATCATGGGGAAATCAAAAGAAATCAGCCAAGACCTCAGAAAAAAAATTGTAGACCTCCACAAGTCTGGTTCATCCTTGGGAGAAATGTCCAAATGCCTGAAGTTACCACGTTCATCTGTAGAAACAATAGTACGCAAGTATAAACATAATGGGACCACGCAGCCGTCATACCGCTCAGGAAGGAGACGTGTCCTGTCTCCTAGAGATGAATGTACTTTGGTGTGAAAAGTGCAAATCAATCCCAGAACCTCAGCAAAATACATTGTGAAGATGCTGGAGGAAACAGGTACAAAAGTATCTATATCCACAGTAAAACAAGTCCTATATTGACATAATCTGAAAGGTCGCTCGGCAAGGAAGAAGCCACTGCTCCAAAACCGCCATAAAAAAGCCAGACTACGGTTTGCAGCTGCACATGGGGACAAAGATCATACTTTTTGGAGACATGTCCTCTGGTCTGATGAAACAAAAATGGAACTGTTTGGCCATAATGACCATCGTTATGTTTGGAGGAAAAAGGGGGAGGCTTGCAAGCCGAAGAACACCATCCCAACAGTGAAGCACGGGGGTGGCAGCATCATGTTGTGGGGGTGTTGCAGGAGGGACTGGTGCACTTCACAAAATAGATGGCATCGTGAGGGAGGAAAAGTATGTGGATATATTGAAGCAACATCTCAAGACATCAGTCAGGAAGTTAAAGCTTGGTCGCAAATGGCTCTTCCAAATGGACAATGACCCCAAGCATACTTCCAAAGTTGTGGAAAACTGAAAAATGGCTTAAGGACAACAAAGTCAAGGTATTGGAGTGGCCATCACAAAGCCCTGACCTCAATCCTATAGAAAATGTGTTGGCAGAACTGAAAAAGCGTGTGCAAGCAGGGAGGCCTACAAACCTTACTCAGTTACACCAGCTCTGTCAGGAATGGGCCAAAATTCACCCAACTTAATGTGGGAAGCTTGTGGAAGGCTACCTGAAACGTTTGACCCAAGTTAAACAATTTAAAGGCAATGTTACCAAATACTAATTGAGTGTATGTAAACTTCTGACCCACTGGGAATGTGATGAAAGCTGAAATAAATCATTCTCTCTACTATTATTCTGACATTTCACATTCTTAAAATAAAGTGGTGATCCTAACTGACTTAAGACAGGGACTATTTTACTAGGACTAAATGTCAGGAATTGTGAAAAACTGAGTTTAAATGTATTTTGCTAAGGTGTTGTATGTAAACTTCTGACTTTGACTGTAAATAATGTGTTGAATGTACCATTTAACATGGCAGAGCTGAAAATGACAATAGGTAAGGCTGGGTTTACTTCACCTGGGAAAGATGAGGTGTGCTATGTTATGTTGTCCCATCTTAGTGATGAGGCACTGTATAAGGTTTTGGTGTTGTACAACACAGTGTGGGAGGAGGGGAAACTACCAGGAAATTAGAAGGAGGCAGTAGTGGGACCAATCCGGAAACCAGAGAAGGACCCAACGAGGCCAACAAGCAATCGGCCAATAGCTTTAAGATCACATGTGTGTAAGATTATGGAACATATGATTAAGGAGATGCTGGAGAGCACAGGGATAGTATCGCCACATCAGAGTGGGTTCAGGAAGGCAAGAGGAACTATGGACCCAGCGCTCTGCTTAGAAGCAAGGAAAGCTCAGGTAAACAAGGAGACTGTTGTAGCTGTCTTTTTTGATGTGGCGAAGGCATATGATATGATGTGGATATGTTAATGAAGTTTGTTAATGAAGTTTGATATTATGGGGGTAGGAGGAAGAACGAACAACTGGATAAAGGATTTCCTGTTTGGAAGGTCGATCCAGGTGATGGTGGGAAAGTCACTATCGGGCAGCTACCTGGTAGATAACGGTACACCACGGGGGAGCGTGATTAGTTGTTCTCAATCATGATCAATGATGTTTACTCTCAGGTACAGCCGGATATTGGGAGGTCGTTATTTGCAGATGATGGGGCCTTATGGAAGAGGGGAAGAAATGTGCCATACGTAGTCAGGAAGTTATATGAAGCAAGTGAGGAGGTAGAGCGGTGGGCATTAATGCGGGGATTCAGGTTCTCTGTAGAGAACTCATAACAGTGTTCTTTACCAGGAGAAAGGTGGGAGATGAGGTATGCTTGAGGTTATATGGGAGAAACTTGGAAAGGGTGGGGGCCTTCAGGTTCCTTGGGGTAAACTTTGACACTAGACTGACCTGTGCAGAACACATTGAGAGAGTGGTGGGAAAGTGTAAGAAGGTGCTAAATGTGATGCGCTATCTGACGGGGAAGGAGTCGGGAGCTGGGCGTTCCTCATCGAGGACCATGTATGTTACATTGATCTGATCTGTAATAGTCTATGACAGTATATCGTATGGTTCGGCAGCCCGGACCTCATTGGACTACAGGTGGAGATGGGGGATATGCCATTGCAGATTATGAGACAGCAGCTGGGAATTAATTATTACAGGGGACATGGGGTGTCTCATCCTGCAAAAGGGATTTTACAAGCATACTGGGAACATGAGCGAAGACAGAACACGAGCTTTGGGTTGGGTGGGTAATATCCAGGTGAAGGAGATGGGACTGTATAGAAGGGAGTTTAGTCCAACGGGAGCTATTCCTGTAAATCCACCATGGCTCCTCCCAGAGTCGCCTCTTCGACAAGTAAATGAAAGTGTCTAGTTTGAGAAACAGACGCCTCACAAGTCCTCAACTGGCAGCTTCATTAAATAGTACCCGCAAAACACCAGTCTCAACGTCAACAGCGAAGAGGACATTTCAAAGTGACCCCAAACTTTTGAACGGTAGTGCACGTTTACATAAAGTGGTTTGTAAATTAATACTGCACAAGGTTATTTGATCAAGAATTCATCTTGCAGGATTCAATGTTTGGAATTGTAAGAGTTGTTGCCTTGTCCCTTTCTCTGTGATTGTCATTCTGGAATCCAGAAAGAACCAAACCCTGTCCACAAACATTTACATCATAAGGTGCAACGTTATGGGCAACTACCTTTTTTTGCCAAAGCAGAGATGCTGAAAAAAAATGTGTTTACCTAAGCTACAGATGTCTGTATAGGCCCTATATAGGCCCAGTGCACTACTTTTGTGAAGAGAAAAAAAAATCCAAATTTTGGATCCCAACAAATCCCAAATTTTGGATCCCTGTTGGATCCCAACAGGAATACGTTGCCTCTCAAGAGCGGGTGCCTGCAGCTGGGTGAGCACAGCGTCCACTCACCCACTCAAAAGCATTGCAAACGAGGCAAGGATGATGTGTGTGATTTGGATGACTTCGCAGAGAAACCTGCTCCTCATGGGGGTGTGCATCCTCCACCCCCAGAAGGGCAATGTTACAAGGGAAATGTGGAGTGATAAGGAATCTTTATCTCACTCTCCTAATATGCCTTTGAAGATAGCATCATCACTGGAAAGAAGAGGGTGTGGATGCCCAAGGAGTGGATGGAAGCAGGGGTTTCCCACTATGGTGAGGGCAACTGGGAAAAAATCAGGTCGTCTTACACCTTTGCTCAATGCTCTTCCATCCACATAAAGGACAAATGGAGGCCCATAAATAAGTACAAATTGGTATGAGTTGTGGAGAAGGGCCTATGGCTTAGAACTAAAAGCAGGAAGGAAGGAGGATTCTATCCAGTTATTTCAAGTTCAGTTCAGATTTTCCCTGGAAGAGGCGTAATGAAGGTTCACATTAAAATGATTCCGTGAGGGTTGTTAACTTAGGTACAGTATATGTTCAAAATATGTCTAAAGTTTAGAACTATCTATCAAGTTCAGATGTGTGGGGGGGGCACATTTCATGAATATTTATGAGTCTCGACATAGAACCTTGTGAACGTGACATTAAAACTTTAAACTATACAGATAGTTACTGAATGAAATATATCTGGCTAGCTAGCATGCTGGTTCATACTGGCCATGCAGTAGCCAACTAGTTTATCCACTGACCACTGCATTTAGGAGGATAGCTATATCATTTTTATTTTTTTTATTTTTTATTTCACCTTTATTTAACCAGGTAGGCTAGTTGAGAACAAGTTCTCATTTGCAACTGCGACCTGGCCAAGATAAAGCATAGCAGTGTGAACAGACAACACAGAGTTACACATGGAGTAAACAATTAACAAGTCAATAACACAGTAGAAAAAAAAGAGTCTATATACATTGTGTGCAAAAGGCATGAGGAGGTAGGCGAATAATTACAATTTTGCAGATTAACACTGGAGTGATAAATGATCAGATGGTCATGTACAGGTAGAGATATTGGTGTGCAAAAGAGCAGAAAAGTAAATAAATATAAACAGTATGGGGATGAGGTAGGTCAAATTGGGTGGGCTATTTACCGATAGACTATGTACAGCTGCAGCGATCAGTTAGCTGCTCAGATAGCAGATGTTTCAAGTTGGTGAAGGAGATAAAAGTCTCCAACTTCAGCTATTTTTGCAATTCGTTCCAGTCACAGGCAGCAGAGAACTGGAACGAAAGGCGGCCAAATTAGGTGTTGGCTTTAGGGATGATCAGTGAGATACACCTGCTGGAGCGCGTGCTACGGGTGGGTGTTGCCATCGTGACCAGTGAACTGAGATAAGGCGGAGCTTTACCTAGCATCGACTTGTAGATGACCTGGAGCCAGTGGGTCTGGCGACGAATATGTAGCGAGGGCCAGCCGACTAGAGCATACAGGTCGCAGTGGTGGGTGGTATAAGGTGCTTTAGTAACAAAACGGATGGCAGTGTGATAAACTGCATCCAGTTTGCTGAGTAGAGTATTGGAAGCTATTTTGTAGATGACATCGCCGAAGTCGAGGATTGGTAGGATAGTCAGTTTTACAAGGGTAAGTTTGGCGGCGTGAGTGAAGGAGGCTTTGTTTGCGGAATAGAAAGCAGACTCTAGATTTGATTTTAGATTGGAGATGTTTGATATGAGTCTGGAAGGAGAGTTTACAGTCTAGCCAGACACCTAGGTACTTATAGATGTCCACATATTCTAGGTCGGAACCATCCAGGGTGGTGATGCTAGTCGGGCGTGCGGGTGCAGGCAGCGAACGGTTGAAAAGCATGCAGTTGGAGGCCACGGAAGGAGTGTTGTATGGCATTGAAGCTCGTTTGGAGGTTAGATAGCACAGTGTCCAAGGACGGGCCGGAAGTATACAGAATGGTGTCGTCTGCGTAGAGGTGGATCAGGGAATCGCCCGCAGCAAGAGCAACATCATTGATATATACAGAGAAAAGAGTCGGCCCGAGAATTTAACCCTGTCACACCCCCATGGAGACTGCCAGAGGACCGGACAACATGCCCTCCGATTTGACACACTGAACTCTGTCTGCAAAGTAGTTGGTGAACCAGGCAAGGCAGTCATTAGAAAAACCGAGGCTACTGAGTCTGCCGATAAGAATATGGTGATTGACAGAGTCGAAAGCCTTGGCACGGTCGATGAAGACGGCTGCACAGTACTGTCTTTTATCGATGGCGGTTATGATATCGTTTAGTACCTTGAGCGTGGCTGAGGTGCACCTGTGACTGGCTCGGAAACCAGATTGCACAGCGGAGAAGGTACGGTGGGATTCGAGATGGTCAGTGACCTGTTTCTTGACTTGGCTTTCGAAGACCTTAGATAGGCAGGGCAGGATGGATGTAGGTCTGTAACAGTTTGGGTCCAGGGTGTCTCCCCCTTTGAAGAGGGGGATGACTGCGGCAGCTTTCCAATCCTTGGGGATCTCAGATGAAATGAAAGAGAGGTTGAACAGGCTGGTAATAGGGGTTGCGACAATGGCGGCGGATAGTTTCAGAAATAGAGGGTCCAGATTGTCAAGCCCAGCTGATTTGTACGGGTCCAGGTTTTGCAGCTCTTTCAGAACATCTGCTATCTGGATTTGGGTAAAGGAGAACCTGGAGAGGCTTGGGCCAGTAGCTGCGGGGGGGGGAGCTGTTGGCCGAGATTGGAGTAGCCAGGAGGAAGGCATGGCCAGCCGTTGAGAAATGCTTGTTGAAGTTTTCGATAATCATGGATTTATCGGTGGTGACCGTGTCACCTAGCCTCAGTACAGTGGGCAGCTGGGAGGAGGTGCTCTTGTTCTCCATGGACTTTACAGTGTCCCAGAACTTTTTGGAGTTAGAGCTACAGGATGCAAATTTCTGCCTGAAGAAGCTGGCCTTTGCTTTCCTGACTGACTGCGTGTATTGGTTCCTGACTTCCCTGAACAGTTGCATATCGCGGGGACTATTCGATGCTATTGCAGTCCTCCACAGGATGTTTTTGTGCTGGTCGAGGGCAGTCAGGTCTGGAGTGAACCAAGGGCTATATCTGTTCTTAGTTCTGCATTTTTTGAACGGAGCATGCTTATCTAAAATGGTGAGGAAGTTACTTTTAAAGAATGACCAGGCATCCTCAACTGATGGGATGAGGTCAATATCCTTCCAGGATACCCGGGCCAGGTCGATTAGAAAGGCCTGCTCACAGAAGTGTTTTAGGGAGCGTTTGACAGTGATGAGGGGTGGTCATTTGACTGCGGATCCGTAGCGGATACAGGCAATGAGGCAGTGATCGCTGAAATCCTGGTTGAAGACAGCGGAGGTGTATTTGGAGGGCCAGTTGGTCAGGATGACGTCTATGAGGGTGCCCTTGTTTACAGATTTAGGGTTGTACCTGGTGGGTTCCTTGATGATTTGTGTGAGATTGAGGGCATCTAGCTTAGATTGTAGGACTGCCGGGGTGTTAAGCATATGCCAGTTTAGGTCATCTAACAGAACAAACTCTGAAGCTAGATGGGGGGCGATCAATTCACAAATGGTGTCCAGGGCACAGCTGGGAGTTGAGGGGGGTCGGTAGCAGGCGGCAACAGTGAAAGACTTATTTCTGGAGAGAGTAATTTTTAAAATTAGTAGTTCGAACTGTTTGGGTATGGACCTGGAAAGTATGGCATTACTTTGCAGGCTATCTCTGCAGTAGACTGCAACTCCTCCCCCTTTGGCAGTTCTATCTTGACGGAAAATGTTATAGTTGGGTATGGAAATCTCAGAATTTTTGGTGGCCTTCATGAGCCAGGATTCAGACACGGCAAGGACATCAGGGTTAGCAGAGTGTGCTAAAGCAGTGAGTAAAACAAACTTAGGGAGGAGGCTTCTGATGTTGACATGCATGAAACCAAGGCTTTTTTGATCACAGAAGTCAACAAATGAGGGTGCCTGGGGACATGCAGGGCCTGGGTTTACCTCCACATCACCCGCGGAACAGAGGAGGAGTAGTATGAGGGTGTGGCTAAAGGCTATCAAAACTGGTCGCCTAGAGCGTTGGGGAACAGATTTCTGGGCATGGTAGAATATATTCAGGGCATAATGCGCAGACAGGGGTACTGAGCAACACACACCAGACCGTTTGTGGAAGGGTAAAAATAACAGTTAGTGGGCTCGTTTTTTGAATGATTGGTCAGTGGAACTAAAATAGATGGTAGCTTGCTGGTGAGGACTTAATTTATTTCCCAATTAATTTGGTGATCACGCTGAAGCTGGGTTCCCAAATTTGTTTGGTCAGTACTAGTGCTGCGTTCAAGACAACTGAGAACTCTGAAAAAAACGAGGTAAAATCTTGACGTCCGTGATCTTCAGTTTGGTGCTCTAGAAAGATGCTTGAGTTTCCGACTTGGAATTCCGAGTTGTATGACCGTTCAAAAGGATTTTTCCCATTCAGAGCAACATTTTTTCCCATTTTTTTCCCAGAGTTCCCAGTTGTCTTGAACACACTGATGTCAGAAGTCAGAGATATCCGAGTTCCCAATTGTTTTGAACGCGGTATGACAGCACACACAGCTCTGTAGAGCATCTGTGTGACATCACGCACCCAAAAAGGCTCAACCAATCACCCAACATGTCGAGACTCATGAATATTCATAAAATTGACATTGCTTATGCCTGGCTCTGCTAGCTGAAGCTGGAGAAGCGGAAATGTTGCTGAAAGTGCAGCAAGTGAAGGTTGTGAAAGTGAATGGAAAGCAGTGAAATCAAAAAATTTAACGAAACAAGCAAAAGATGTAGTGGAATAAAAGGGTTGGTCCAATACTGCACTTCTTCTTGGACTGCTTTCTTTTTCGCTTTTGTAACGGGTCGTCAAATGACCCATGGGAACTCCCCTTCACGCAATGTGATTGAGATGCTTACTGTCTTTTCTTCACTCTCACATTTGCGTTTTTCATTACGAGATTGATATTAATCCCCTTTAGATTACTTTCTAACTGTTACGATTCTTCAATGACTTGAGGAGGTGCTGCGAGAAGTACAATTGATCTAATCTGCCTCTCTCTCGTTATTGTGCCTGCCCATACGAGCTAACTTTTATTGCTTTTTGTTGGGCATTTTTCATCCTTGTGTTAGCGAACTAAATTTACCTCAGAAGTTAGCTTGTAGCTAGCTAGCTAAATTAGCCATACATAGCTTGTTGTAGCTGTTGTTGGCACTTGTTGACCTGCGGTGTCGTGCCAGTCCCCACTTGACTGCCAAACCAGCCAGTTGATCCAGTATTACCAATCCCTCGCTTGGAGTTTTGCTGTGATCACGGAGCTCAGTGGTGCTGGAGGCTACCGGTTCTCTCTTGACCAAGTCCACCAACGCTAAGACTGACAGTTCACTCTTGGGAGTTTCGAACTCACACCTTGATACATATTTAGACAGGAGTCTCAATTCTCTTGAAGCATCCAAAGCAGATACCGAGGCAATCGAAGCATACACCGAGACAAAATCTGTTTTATTACCGTTAATCCGTTCTTTGCACAATGGTTCAGTGCTGTACACAGGATGTCATTCCACCCATGTCAAGTGTGAAAAACAACTCCCAGCCTCGGATGATCACAAACTTTGGGTAACAGGGTAGCAGCACTTGCATTTACTCTTAGAAATTCAAACCGAGAGCATTGAAATCTCGACTTGCGCACTTTGGGGGCAGAGCTGTGAGGCAGACACATTCTCATCAGATGTGTCTGTCTCACAGATCAATGATCATTCTAAATGCTCCAGGTTTAATGACGGGTCTCACTCCACTCATGATCCACTGCCCATAAAATGCCATCACTGATCCTCGCCTGGTAAAATGTTGACTCACTGAGGCGAGCAAGGATATTAAGTCACTAGACAGTTGTATGGAAACCATTGAGTCTGCCCTTGAGCACATCCTGGCCAAGCTTCCCCTACCAGTACCAAAACCAACCCCTACCTCTGAACGGAGCGTGGTTTTTGAATCAGATGACACTGACGTACTGTCCACAAGAGCCTCCCACTCTTATGACACATGAGCACTCTGATGATGATTATAATGCTATGTATCACTGCGCTAGCATCATTCAGTCCCAGTGATGGTTGACCAGAAAATATCCTTGTCTGAAATCTTTAAGAGGGCAAGCAGAAACCTCAATGTGGAGAATGCTTCTCCTGCCATGGCATCCACATCCAAGTTTGATGAATTCAGTTCTTCAAAGACTGAGTGCATGAGCTCCAATGCACTTGGAGCACACCAAATGACAGAACCCCTGCTATGCCAAGCATGTGCACTTGCTTAGCTACAGTTTATGGTGCAGGTGAAAATGGTTATGGCCATTTCCCCCGTATGGACAAATACAGTGCCTTGCGAAAGTATTTTTTTGTGAAGAATCAACAACAAGTGGGACACAATCATGAAGTGGAATGACATTTATTGGATATTTCAAACTTTTTTAACAAATCAAAAACTGAAAAATTGGGCGTGCAAAATTATTCAGCCCCCTTAAGTTAATACTTTGTAGCGCCACCTTTTGCTGCGATTACAGCTGTAAGTCGCTTGGGGTATGTCTCTATCAGTTTTGCACATCGAGAGACTGAAATTTTTTCCCATTCCTCCTTGCAAAACAGCTCGAGCTCAGTGAGGTTGGATGGAGAGCATTTGTGAACAGCAGTTTTCAGTTCTTTCCACAGATTCTCGATTGGATTCAGGTCTGGACTTTGACTTGGCCATTCTAACACCTGGATATGTTTATTTTTGAACCATTCCATTGTAGATTTTGCTTTATGTTTTGGATCATTGTCTTGTTTGAAGACAAATCTCCGTCCCAGTCTCAGGTCTTTTGCAGACTCCATCAGGTTTTCTTCCAGAATGGTCCTGTATTTGGCTCCATCCATCTTCCCATCAATTTTAACCATCTTCCCTGTCCCTGCTGAAGAAAATCAGGCCCAAACCATGATGCTGCCACCACCATGTTTGACAGTGGGGATGGTGTGTTCAGGGTGATGAGCTGTGTTGCTTTTACGCCAAACATAACGTTTTGCATTGTTGCCAAAAAGTTCAATTTTGGTTTCATCTGACCAGAGCACCTTCTTCCACATGTTTGGTGTGTCTCCCAGGTGGCTTGTGGCAAACTTTAAACTACACTTTTTATGGATATCTTTAAGAAATGGCTTTCTTCTTGCCACTCTTCCATAAAGGCCAGATTTGTGCAATATACGACTGATTGTTGTCCTATGGACAGAGTCTCCCACCTCAGCTGTAGATCTCTGCAGTTCTTTCAGAGTGATCATGGGCCTCTTGGCTGCATCTCTGATCAGTCTTCTCCTTGTATGAGCTGAAAGTTTAGAGGGACGGCCAGGTCTTGGTAGATTTGCAGTGGTCTGATACTCCTTCCATTTCAATATTATCGCTTGCACAGTGCTCCTTGGGATGTTTAAAGCTTGGGAAATCTTTTTGTATCCAAATCCGGCTTTAAACTTCTTCACAACAGTATCTCGGACCTGCCTGGTGTGTTCCTTGTTCTTCATGATGCTCTCTGCGCTTTTAACGGACCTCTGAGACTATCACAGTGCAGGTGCATTTATACGGAGACTTGATTACACACAGGTGGATTGTATTTATCATCATTAGTCATTTAGGTCAACATTGGATCATTCAGAGATCCTCACTGAACTTCTGGAGAGAGTTTGCTGCACTGAAAGTAAAGGGGCTGAATAATTTTGCACGCCCAATTTTTCAGTTTTTGATTTGTTAAAAAAGTTTGAAATATCCAATAAATGTCGTTCCACTTCATGATTGTGTCCCACTTGTTGTTGATTCTTCACAAAAAAATAGTTTTATATCTTTATGTTTGAAGCCTGAAATGTGGCAAAAGGTCGCAAAGTTCAAGGGGGCCGAATACTTTCGCAAGGCACTGTAATTTGCTTTTCTTGTTCTACCTACTCTCCATCACAGTTCAGACCAAGAGCTGCTTAACAAACGATGCAGGGTATCTGATTGCTTTCTACGCAGGACATATGACAGCACATTGTCAGCCGCTAGGCTTGGCAATTGAGCAGCAAGACTGCCCTTATATCAAAAGGAGATGCAGGTACGCCGCTCCGCAAACTACGATGCTGAGACCGTTAAATAACTGTCTACAGTTAGGCCTGCTCATCTAATGCCTAAACGACAATGCTCAGATAGTTGGAAAATCATTGGCAACACAGTGAGTTGCACGGCGCCGCCTATGGTTTGCGCAGTCCAGGGTGTACCCATATCACCTGGCCAGACATTTGGCCCAGCAGCGGCACACCTCCTCCAAGTGTCTAAGGAGGACAGAGAAGCAAAGATGGAGCTTCAGCGCCTCATTCCAAAGCCTAGAATGCATCAACCAGCAAACCATTACTCCTGTCCAAGGGCCCCAACTGGGATCCCAAGAAACCAGATTCAGAATCACGCTGCACCTGTCAGGAGTGGAGGAACAGACACTCTCAGTCCTACCAAAGAGGTGGAGCGCAGCATCACCAAAGAGGCAGAGGTGCACCATATGCAGGCCGCGTCCCCTCGGCACCACAGCACGCAGCGCCTCGGACTCTCTAGCGCAACCCCGTTTCCTCGAGCACCACCTTTCCAGCTGGAAAAGGTCAACTGCGGTGTTATGCATTCTAACACAATGCTATGCACTACAATTTTGTCAGTGACCCCCACACTTCAGGGGTGTCTTGAAAACAACAGCTCACAACCCTGCTCAAAGCAAACACTGCTTAGAAATCTCCTTGCTCCTTGAGAAGCATGCAATCGAATAAGTAGAACCACTGCAGCCAAACTGCGGGTTCTACTCAATCAAAGTCCTACGTCCAATCTTGGACCTTAGGTGTCTGAATCGTCATCTTTCAGCACTTCCCTTCAAAATGCTGCCAATCAAAACCATCCTTCAGTCAGTACAACCAGGCAATTGGTTCACCACAGTGGACCTGAAAGACACATGCTTTCTTATCAAAATTCTACTAGCACACAGAAAAGACTTAAGATTTTCCTTCAAAAAACTTTCACAATGTTCATAAGAGCAGCATTAGCTCCCCTTTGCCAAGCAGGAGTAAGGGTCCTGAACTACTTAGATGATTGGCATGTGTCAGAAAGCCAAGCTTGGCATACACGTCCATGTTCTCACATCACCTCTCCGAGTTGGGACTAACAATGACCTTGGAAAAGAGTTCTCTGGACCCCACTCAGTGTGTGCACTTCCTGGGCTTGACACATTCGACACTCAAATCATGCAAGCTACACTCTGTCCAGAAAGAGTGGTATCATTGACAAATTGTCTTTCAACGTTCAAACTGAGAAAACAGGTGACAGTGCTAGTGAGTCAGAGGCTTCTAGGCCTCTTAGCTGCTGCAGTCCATGTTGTACCGTTGGGCTTGCTCCACATGCGGCCAATACAGTGCTGGTACAACAGACACAATCTATGTCCCAGAAGGGACAAACACGAAAAGGTAATGAGTTGCTGAAGTGCTAGGCACAACCATTGTATTGCTCTTCAAACTCCCAGATGAGTTCTCCTAGGCATAGTTCACAACCGGTGACTTTGACCACAGACACCTCCATAAAGAGATGGGGAGCAGTCTTGAACCAGTTCATGGTGTATGGTCAACAGCATGGACAACAGCTCACATCAACGTACTGGAGCTCAAGGCAGTTCACCTTGCACTCTAGCACTTCCTCCCAGTACTGAGAGGACAACATGTACTGATACTGAGACAACACAACCGTGGTTGCACACATCAACCGCCCGTGCGGACTGAGGTCAATGACACTGCACCAGGTAGCAGGGGAGATACTCCATTGGACAAAGAGACACCTTTCATCCCTCAGAGCAAAACACCTGCAGAGGGTGTAGAATCAGGCGGCAGACTTTCTCTCTAGAGGAGGCCCTCTTCCTTGAGACTGGAGGGTACATTCCACAGTAGTGGAGAGGATCTGGGCACGATTCAGAACGCTGATCTGTTCGCATCGCAAGACTCAACCCATTGTCCTATGTGTATCTCCATAAAGGCACCAGCAGGCCCAATCGGGGTCGTCGCCATGCTATATGTGTTTCTACCAATTCCCTTGCTCCCTATGGTCTTGAGGAAGATCAGTCTTGAGAGTGCGCCAGTTCTACTTGTTGCTCCACATTGACCACAGCATCACTGGTTTTCAGACCTTGTACAGCTGACAACCTCTCAATCATAGGAAATCCCTATTCGAGCGGACCTCCTCTCAGAAGCGAACAGCAAGCTTTGGCACCCTAAACCCAGCATACTGAAGTTGTGAGTGTGGCCCCTGAACGTGACCACCTTATAGCTTCAGGGTTGCCGTCCTTGGTAATTGATACAATTCAGGCAGCCAGGGCATCCTCTATGCGAACGCTGGAGTCCTACTGTCTTCACTTGAGCTACAGTATGTGAGCTCTCAGTCAATACTGACTTTCTATTGACTACTGTTTAAGCCAAGTGTGTTGAAGAATTACATGTGCTTTCTACCCATCCTTCATCCTCCAGAAAATCCAGAAAATGGATCTAAGGCAGTGCTTCGGCCAAATCCAGCATTCTTACCTAAGGTGCTTTCATCATCACATGCTAACCAGCCCTTAATATTTCATTTCACCCGCCTCCCCACTCCTCACAGGAGAGTCGTGAGTTGCATACACTTTGCCCAGTTAGGGCATTGAGTGCCTATCTTCCTGCAACAAGAACTGTTCGTCAGAACAGCATTTTGTGTGTTATGGGGAGAACAGAGTGTAAACATTAAAGGTCTCCAGACCACGTGGTAGCACAGTCCACCAGGTGTATGGCCACTTCATGGCCCATGTTCAGAGGGGCCTCCATGGACTCTCTGTGTTGCTGCAAGTTGGGCAACACCCATAACTTTCATGAGGTACTACAGACTCAATGTTATGTCCACTCCATCAGTGGGGTCTGTGGTTCTGGCCATGGCATGCTCTCTCAACCCAGATAAGTGAGCATACTGTGAACCTTGTACAGTGCCTTGCGAAAGTATTCGGCCCCCTTGAACTTTGCGAACTTTTGCCACATTTCAGGCTTCAAACATAAAGATATAAAACTGTATTTTTTTGTGAAGAATCAACAACAAGTGGGACACAATCATGAAGTGGAACGACATTTATTGGATATTTCAAACTTTTTTAACAAATCAAAAACTGACAAATTGGGCGTGCAAAATTATTCAGCCCCCTTAAGTTAATACTTTGTAGCGCCACCTTTTGCTGCGATTACAGCTGTAAGTCGCTTGGGGTATGTCTCTATCAGTTTTGCACATCGAGAGACTGACATTTTTTCCCATTCCTACTTGCAAAACAGCTCGAGCTCAGTGAGGTTGGATGGAGAGCATTTGTGAACAGCAGTTTTCAGTTCTTTCCAAAGATTCTCGATTGGATTCAGGTCTGGACTTTGACTTGGCCATTCTAACACCTGGATATGTTTATTTTTGAACCATTCCATTGTAGATTTTGCTTTATGTTTTGGATCATTGTCTTGTTGGACGACAAATCTCCGTCCCAGTCTCAGGTCTTTTGCAGACTCCATCAGGTTTTCTTCCAGAATGGTCCTGTATTTGGCTCCATCCATATTCCCATCAATTTTAACCATCTTCCCTGTCCCTGCTGAAGAAAATCAGGCCCAAACCATGATGCTGCCACCACCATGTTTGACAGTGGGGATGGTGTGTTCAGCTGTGTTGCTTTTACGCCAAACATAACGTTTTGCATTGTTGCCAAAAAGTTCAATTTTGGTTTCATCTGACCAGAGCACCTTCTTCCACATGTTTGGTGTGTCTCCCAGGTGGCTTGTGGCAAACTTTAAACAACACTTTTTATGGATATCTTTAAGAAATGGCTTTCTTCTTGCCACTCTTCCATAAAGGCCAGATTTGTGCAATATACGACTGATTGTTGTCCTATGGACAGAGTCTCCCACCTCAGCTGTAGATCTCTGCAGTTCATCCAGAGTGATCATGGGCCTCTTGGCTGCATCTCTGATCAGTCTTCTCCTTGTATGAGCTGAAAGTTTAGAGGGACGGCCAGGTCTTGGTAGATTTGCAGTGGTCTGATACTCCTTCCATTTCAATATTATCGCTTGCACAGTGCTCCTTGGGATGTTTAAAGCTTGGGAAATCTTTTTGTATCCAAATCCGGCTTTAAACTTCTTCACAACAGTATCTCGGACCTGCCTGGCGTGTTCCTTGTTCTTCATGATGCTCTCTGCGCTTTTAACGGACCTCTGAGACTATCACAGTGCAGGTGCATTTATACGGAGACTTGATTACACACAGGTGGATTGTATTTATCATCATTAGTCATTTAGGTCAACATTGGATTATTCAGAGATCCTCACTGAACTTTTGGAGAGAGTTTGCTGCACTGAAAGTAAAGGGGCTGAATAATTTTGCACGCCCAATTTTTCAGTTTTTGATATGTTAAAAAAGTTTGAAATATCCAGTAAATGTCGTTCCACTTCATGATTGTGTCCCACTTGTTGTTGATTCTTCACAAAAAAATAGTTTTATATCTTTATGTTTGAAGCCTGAAATGTGGCAAAAGGTCGCAAAGTTCAAGGGGGCCGAATACTTTCGCAAGGCACTGTACATACTTACTTATCAACCATCAGTGAGAGGGATGTTCTATACAGCGGCCTTCCACTCTTGGTGCTGTTGCACCCAATTAAAGCTTCATGTTGTATGTTCTAGCTTTCAGTTTGCTTGTGTATACGGGTGTATACCACAGTTGAAAATCTGTGTTACCATGTTGGGTAATTATATTCTGTTGCATCCTGTGGTGGATCCAAGGACGTCTCAGGGACTGATCTGGACTAAGTTAAATGGTGAGTTATCCCAATTTGTTGTCCGAACAACATCTTTGGTACATGCTTTCCCACCCGTTACAAAAACGAAGGAGAACGTTGGGTTACGGATGTAACTTTGTTCCTCTGAGTAGAGTAACGGGTCGCTAAGCGTTCATGTCATTCCATCCCCTCTGTTGGGTTCAAGTGAAGTAATAGATATTGTCACAACACACCACCTTTTTATAGTGACACGTCAAGTGGGTACAGTAAGGGTGTGGCATGATTTTAAACATCTTTGGTGTGAGGCATCTCAATCACATTGCGTGAACGGGAAGGAGTTCACATAGGTCGTTTGGTGACCCGTTACTCTACTCAGAGAACCAAGGTTACATCCGTAACCCAAAATTTTTTTTGACAAGGTTAATTTGGGAGATCCTTTTTACTATTGAGGACTGTGAAGAGAGCAATGGGAAAGGTGGATT
The DNA here is from genome assembly GCF_045791955.1 of Oncorhynchus clarkii lewisi. Lineage (NCBI taxonomy): Eukaryota > Metazoa > Chordata > Actinopteri > Salmoniformes > Salmonidae > Oncorhynchus > Oncorhynchus clarkii. The sequence goes on along the minus strand of NC_092155.1, from coordinate 26,453,236 downwards.
CAATCAAGGTGACTGGAAGTTTTTTAATTGAACCTTTATTTAACTAGGCAAGTCAGTTAAAGAACAAATTCTTATTTACAATGACGGCCTACCCCGACCAAACCCGGACGATGCTGGGACAATTGTGCGCCATCCTATGGGACTCCCAAGCACGGCCGAATGTGATACAGCCTGGATTTGAACCAGTGACACCTCTTGCACTGAGATGCATTGCATTAGACCGCTGCGGGAGCCCAATTGGTTAATTGTGTAAATGAAGAACAGAAGAAGCGTGCACTGGATCTGGCCAAATTCCCTACGTCGGAAACTGACCTTCATTGATCTTCAGAGCAGGGCACCTGCTAAAGGAGTATATCTGGAGTCTCATTAGATATAGATGACGTGTGGGCTTACCTTATTCATAAAATTCCAGGAGCGGTCAGTGCACATTGCCTGACCCGTTTTGTAAAAGGAGAAAAGCTTATCAATATCATTGTTGTTTGAGGGGACTCTGCACATGTGAAGCTTGGATATGTGAGGTATGCGGAGAGAGCAATTGTGCCCAAACCACTCAGTGGCCACATGTCAAATGTTTGCAGACGGGAGAAGTATGTTATTGAAGAATCTATGAAGGGAAAATGTTGCAACTGTGGTGGGGATCGTACTATGGACTTCCTTGAGTGCCCTGTTAGGGTGAAAGAGGTCAAGGTGTTGTTGTGGAAAGATTCTTACACAAGGACACTCGAAGTCAACCTTAAACGATTCATTGTTTTTTGTCAGCGCGCTGGAGAGGTTCCAACCAACTCAATGCACCATCGTACACATGTCAATCGGGAACTCTGCCTGGGCAGACCCAGCAGTTGTCTTATATAAGGCAATACACAGACAAGTTATATTTGCATGATTTAGCATAATTAATGAACCATTACCGTTTTGTTCTATTCATGTGACCGACCAATACTGTTTCATAATATGTGACAGACCAACATCTCACGAGGCTTCTCCTCTCTAAGTGGAGACCTTGAAACCAATATATTGTTTGTTCTCAAAACAATGTCTGTGTGTATAGCCAAATTGCAGCTACTGACAGTTGATTTGTACAGTCAGCCACTTGCATGAACACAGAAATTGGTTTATAGAACAGCACATGAATAGAACATAGAAAATTGTTATAAGAAAAGCACAAACATTAAAATTTCCATTACAGTGTCAAGGATCTGCGTTGTACAGCAGATCTCCTATGTGGTGAAGAGTCGAAGGGGCAAGGGGCCATAGTGCTGAAGAAGATATGGCGGTGGATGCACCACAAGCAGTTGCAAATATTTTTACGCCAATCAAGAAATCTGGATACACTCATTGTAAAGGTGGATTTTGTAGCATTTATAGTCAGAGTTATTATTTGTACTTCCAAAAAGTTTTTGTGGCTCCAAGACTTCCTGGCAGAAGCACTGCAAGGACTACTGTTGCCAGAAAATATACCACCCTCACAGGATCCTTCTGACCCTGAATAGAATGTTGCATTTTAACTGAAAAGCATGTTGATTTAGTTTAGTTAAACTTTTTTTGGGTGGTTTGTATGAATATTTTTACCCCTTTTTTTCCCCTTTTTGGAGTCTTTGTTATCCACTTGCACAGTAGGTGGCGTAATGCACATCCAATTGTTGCAAACGCCATTATGCCAGAGAAGAAGATGCCTGGCTGGAGTGAGGCGCGCAAGGGACGATACATATTCTAGTCACTCTCGTCGATTTTGTTCGTGTTATGGAAAAACGTAAACTTCATCTAAGAAATATGTTACCTGAATGCCTTTGTCCTTTACAATGGATTCACCTGCTGCAGTTTTTTTCCGGTGACTTAGTGCGATAGTTTAAAAAACTAGTTGATTTCCAGGAATATTTATGCAATATAACTGCTGTGACGAAGAAATTAGCTAGTAACGTTAGCTAGCTAACCTTGCTTCTTGTTAGCTAGGTAACGGTCAGATAAGGAATTATTTCTGCAATTGTGGTTGGCTAGTCCGTACCTAGCCGGTTAAACAATCTAGAACTGGGGACCATAATCCAAAAAGTCAAGGAAAGTCGCTTGTCGAAGAGTTGTTGAGTCCTGCGTTCTCGGCAGGGGTGTCCCACACACAGTCAACAGTCAAGCCGGGAGAAAAACACCCTAGCTGCTAGCTACCTGGTAGCTACCACCACAACGGGCCTTGTTGCTGAGGCGACAATGCTTGAAATAATGTCTGAACACCAAGGTACGTTAAGTGTCAGTTCACATAGTAAATTGATCTAGAGTTGTTTTCTAGCTAGCGGACATTGTTGGTTTTGTTCAAGCCTCCCAGTAAAGCAACTGTTGGTTGTTCAATCACAATGTTAGTTGGTTAACGTTAGCTAACACGTCGCTATAGTTAACTAACATTAACTGTCAGTTAGCTAGATTGACCTAATCTGTATCAAACAGTCAATTTAAGTTAGCTTGTAGAGTTTGATGATAAACGGTGCATTTTTATGCAGTAACGATAGATAGCGTAGCTAGTTAACGTTTGCTTAACCACGGCATTGATGTGGCTAATGTAAAATAACCGCTGGCAAGCTAACGGTAGTTAGCTAGCAAGCATAACGTTCCAACAAAATGGGGCATAATGATTTTTGCTTTGCTAACATGTCTTCAACAGTTGACTATCAGTGTTTGTTTGTTAGATTGTTACAGTAACTAGTTAGCTAGATGATGCTAGTTTGCTAGCCAAGTTCAAAATTCGGGGTTGAGCCGGCTCCTCATGCCAGCTGCTAAAGCTGGCTCACAATGCATGGATGGCATGGTTCAAGTTTGTACGCTAACGTTATCCAACCTAGCCAGCTAGTTACGACTCAATATTTTCACCCCCAAGCACCATGTAACAGTCTTGAATTTGTCTTTGCATCTCTATTGAAGTTATTGACACGTTGTAAAAAATATAAAGACGCCATTGTTGGCGGTAACGTTAGCTAGCTGGCTAACATCGTTACTGGCGAGCAGGGTAGGTATTCACTCGTTTAGGACAACTAGCTAACATCATTGTTAGCTAGCAAACTAGTCAGTCAGTACCCTTGTCTGGTTAAGTTTTTCATTGCATTAGCGAGCTAACTAGTTGTTTGTTTATTCTCTCGATACATCTCTAGGCCGAACACAAATAGACAGTGGGGAGAATGAGGTTATTATAACCTGAAAATTGAATTGTACTTTGAAGTAATGTATACTTTTTTTTCATCCAAATGACTGTATAAAATGTAAACCGATTATAGCTAGTATCGTAGTTTGTTTCTTATTGTTTTTTTTATTATACAGATTCGTTATTGAAGTGCAAAACGGAGACTCTGGTAAGTAGACTTCCGGTGTGGTATTCAATTTCACCTCCCCCTTAACATGACCACTATTTGGTGATGCTTGTACGAGTTATTAGCTTGATTCATGTATGTGTGGATCTCATTCATGTTTTGTTTTATCTCTTTAGCCTCCAGAGAGGAGAAAGAGGACCGTCGAAGACTTTAACAAGTTCTGCAACTTTGTCTTGGCATATGCAGGCTATATCCCCAATCCTAAAGAGGTAGGTTAACTAGGCACATCAGGACATAAACCCCGTTTCAACTGGCACTTAAAATTAGAGGCAAATTGAAGATGACTCGAGAGAAACCCGGGCCAGCACAGCCCAGTTTTACAACTGGTGCCAGTTCGATTAGAATTGGGGCTGGTGACGCCATTACTATGCAACCACCAGCTGATCACGAGTGGATGATTACACCACGTTTAGCTAGCTCGTCTGAGCTTGTTGCTGCTTGCTAGCACATTGTCAGGCGGTACTGCGATAGTCATACATTACACGAATTGCCACCATAGCTGAATCCTTAATTCATTTTTGCACTACACAATACACTTGTGACAAGTCAGTCTTCGAATGCTAGCTACATAACGCTGGCTAGCAAATCAGAGCTGAAACACGCTAGCAAGCAAGCTAACGTGAGCTAGCAATAATTTTAGCTGGCCAGGTCGTATTGAAAGCAAACTATCAAACCCGTCGTCTGGTTTCCTTGGTTAGCTAGCTAATAGCCAATGTCATGGCTAACAAAGGTGGAATGTAGCTAGCTAGCTAACCTGTTGTGCTAGCGACGACGCTAACCGTTTAGCTAGCTAGCTAACGTTAGAAAGCTAAATGCATGTCTGAGTCTGTCTGGCAGGAGTATGTGGTAACGTAAGTATGTGGGGGCGAATTAAATTATTCAACATCTTGCTAGCTAGCACCATTAGCGAAGACGGCTAGCAATATGACATTTCTAATTTCTGAAGGAAGTGAAAACTCTAGTCGAGCTAGCCAACCTAGGCAAGCCCAACCCGGTTGACTTCTGTGTAGGCTTGACACATGCCATTTTAAACAATTATTTTTTCTGATAACTAGTTAATTTAGTCCACTGTGGAGTCCAGTTTCATAATATTACCATATGTCCCAGCTGCTTGCCGTAGTTTTGAAGAAATCGCGAAAAACAGGCCTTATTTTATGACATTTTTCACCCCGCCAGCTCCTATTAGTTCTATTGAGCACCAACTAGCCTTCCGAACGTTCTATTTCCAGTTTGTTTTACGTCACAATGCCTGCTTCCCTATTGTTGACAATGAGACCTGCCCACGTTGTTTGTAGTTAAAATGTAAACAAAAAACGGCTCATGGAACTCTGAGGTCCACCCAGTGTTTACTATAGGGAAATACAGGTATGTCTATTTTGTCAAATATCTCGCAATGTGTATATTTAGATTTTTTTCGAATTGGATACCATTTTAATCAGGATCAATCTCTTTCTAATTACATAAGGTTGGATAGCGTACTCTGCTATCATCGATCGCCAGGCCAGAAATAGTCAAAAGCAGATTTTTTTTGCCCCTACTTCTCCTTATGCAAACATAAGCACACTTGGCACTATCAAGGTGCGGATGTTTACATATTTTTTTATTTTTTTTTAATATATAAAAAAAAATCTTTACCCCCTTTTCTCCCCAATTTTGTGGTAACCAATTGTTAGTAGTTACTATCTTGTCTCATCGCTACAACTCCCGTACGGGCTCGGGAGAGACGAAGGTCGAAAGCCATGCGTCTTCCGAAACACAACACAACCCAACCGCACTGCTTCTTAACATAGCGCGCATCCAACCCGGAAGCCAGCCGCACCAATGTGTCGGAGGAAACACTGTGCACCTGGCGACCTGGTTAGCATGCACTGCGCCCGGCCCGCCACAGGAGTCTCTTGTACGCGATGAGACAAGGATATCCCTACCGGCCAAACCCATACGACGCTAGGCCAATTGTGCGTCGCCCCATGGACCTCCCGGTCGCGGCCGGCTGCGACAGATCCTGGGCTCGAACCCAGAGTCTCTGGTGGCCCTAGACCACTGCGCCACCCGGGAGGCCGGATGTTTACGTTCTACCCGAGTTGTTTTTCAGTTTCATCCTAAGAACAGATTGTAGTGGTAAAATGAGAAGGGATACATTTGTTGGTGCCATTTAGGTGAAATTGAGTTCTAAGCGTCACTCCAGTCAAAAGTCTCTGCCAACGTTCGATTCCATTCATTAGCTATGGGATCGCGCTAGTGTTCCAGCTTAGGCAACGTTCTTTTGCCAATTTTTAGCCTTGGGTGAATTTTGACTCGTTCTATTGTCCATCCTACTAAGTGCCAATGAAAACTATAGAGTAGCAAGGACAAACCTGTTTTGGTAATTTTATGGCATATCATCAAAATAAACATCACTGCACATTTTTGTACTCATTCAGCAGTTTTTATCTGATTTAAGTACAATACCATTAAAAATTAATGTTTAAAGTTCCATTTATATTCCTAAAATGTACATTGAAAATTATGCTGTTTCTGCTTCCTGTTGACAATGCATATTGATAAATAGCCCAATGTCAAACAGTTTGTTCAAATCAATAACCAATATGCAGTAAGAGTTTGATGTAATGAAAACATAATACATTTTATCTAAACATGTTCAGCAATAGTAATCATATCACTTCTTTATATTTAACGAGCACCTTATAAACTGCATATGCACCCAAAACACTTGACAAATGGCAATAAATCACTCATCGATTGGGGGGGGGGCATGCATTGTTGAAACTACCACTACTCAAAAACCAAATGGAAACTCAAGATAGGTAAAAATAAATAACTGACCACCCCCAGAACAGTCAACTACATTTTTGAATGTTGTATTTTGATATCAGAATCACCAAAACTGAAAGAGAAATGCATCACTGTTTTGTCAATCACTCATCGATTATCACGTTGAAATCAATTGCCGGGGGGCTGTGGAAGGTTGCAGATACTGTTAACTAAAACAGCTCAAAAACCTAATGGAATCACTGGTTAGAGGACAATTTGTAGAAGACTGCTCGCTACATTTTAAAGTGTTGCATTTTTATTAAAGTTGGTCACTGACATGGTAAGTGTAACGCAACACTTTGTTAATCACTTCCATCGATATCAAGCTGAAATCGTTAGAACGTGGCAAATGTTTGGTGTGCAGCGCTGTTTAAACTAACACTATTCAAAGGCCACACGGGAACTTAGATTTACCTAATACATGGTTGGTTAGATTAGAACTTGAAGGCATATACAGTTGAAGTCGGAAGTTTACATACACCTTAGCCAAATACATTTAAACTCAGTTTTTCAAATTCCTGATATTTAATCCTAGTAAAAAAAAATCCCTGTTTTAAAATGATTAGGACCACCACTTTAGTGCCTTGTGAACACAATGCATGGTTTTATTCTGTACAGGCTTCCTTTTTACTGTCAATTATGTTAGTATTGTGGAGTAACTACAATGTTGTGGATTGTAGTGACTGGGTGTATTGATACACCATCCAAAATGTAATCACTTCACTACGTTTAAAAAAAACAATTCACTGCTCGACTGAGGGACCTTAAAATAATTGTGGGGTACAGAGATGAGGTAGTCATTAAAAAAATCATGTTAAACCACTTGACCTTTTAAGCAAATGTTTACTCCTGAACTGATTTAGGCTTGCCAAAACGAAGGGGTTAAAATACGTATTGACTCAAGGGGTTTCAGCTTTCCATTTTTAATTTATTTGTATAAAAACAGATCTAAAATTGGTATAATGGGGTATTGTGTGTAGGCCACAGACAAAAAAAATGACATTTAATCCATTTTAAATTCAGGCTGTAATACAACAAAATGTGTGAATACTTTCTGAAAGCACATGTTTTATTCTTTAGTCTAAGATGTTGGGGAGGGGGATGCTAAGCTGACATAAGGAATTGTTTTAAGGTAATTATACTATGGATCATATAGCTATTTGATGTTGAATTCTAGGACCCCTTTACGTATAAAAATGAAATTATTTGATAAAATATCTATTTTTGTATTTACTACTAAAGCACATAAAAACTCCCCCCAAAAATGACCCCCTTTTTCTCCCCTATTTCATGGTATCCAATTGGTAGTTAGTCTTGTCTCATCGCTGTGCCTCCCGTACGGACTCAGGAGAGGCAACTGTCGAGAGCCATGCGTCCCCCGAAACACAACCCAGCCAAGCTTCACTTCTTGACACAACGCCCGCTTATCCCGGAAGCCAGCTGCTCCAATGTGTCAGAGGAAACAACACTGTACACCTGGCGACTGTGTCAGCGTGCATTGTGCCCGGACCGCTACAGGAGTCGCTAGAGCGTGATGGGGTAAGAACATCCCTGCCGGCCAAACCCTCCCCTGACCTGGATGACGCTGGGCCAATTGTGCGCTGTCTTATGGGTCTCTCGGTCGCGGCCGGCTGCGACAATCGGGACCGAACCAGGATCTCTAGTGGAACAGCTAACACTGCAATGCAGTGCCTTAGACCACTGCGCCACTCGGGAGGTCCAGCCCATAGAAAGTAATTGAATAACACATTCTTAAATGGCAAAAAGGACAGTAAAAAAAGGAAACAATGTTTTGACGTCTGTCCAAAATCTAGGCAATATTAAAAAAACAACGGAGAAAAAGAAGTCTTGACATTCGTAGAGCAAAATGGAGAATCTCCCCTTTCAACAGTGGGGTCCCATTTAGTTTGTAGCCCAAACGGTTCGGACGCTACCAAACAGAAGTTGGCGCATTGATGATAGAATTCAGATGAGTCTCCTGATGCTTGTGGGGTCGTAGAGCAAAACTGAGATCACCTTCGTGTTCATGAGTCCCTTTTCCATAGTTGTCGTAATAGTTTGAACACTACAGACGTTTACACGAGCAGACCGATTTAAAAAATATATATATATATTTTTTAAATTGTGTGTGTGTGTGGTTGTGATTATATAATTGTATATTTTTGGGGGGTGGATATCTCATGGTCTGACAAACACCACTCTGCTACCTTTAACCGCAGATGCGGAAGTACGACACTGGCTGAAGAGGTGGATTGACTCATCCAATGCAAAAAACAATATCTAGCTTACTGATTTTGATGGATAATTTTATGTAACACAGATAGACGCACCGGTGTGTCTATCAACTCTAGGGGGTTAAGTAACATTTATAACCCTATGCATCAAGTATTGTTTGTCCTATACTGCTTTTTTTCCCCTCATTGGTCTTTCTCTACATCTGTGGCTGTGTAGGAAGGTCCGTGGTCACCAGCGTCCTCCAGCTCCCCACACAGCTCAGGGGCATCGGGGGAAAGTGGAAGCGGCGGCAGCTCTGGGGGGGCCAGCTGGGGAGACGGAGGCAATGACCTGCACACCATCCACACGTTTGTCCACAAGGCTCGTGCCAACAAGGGTAAGAGCATGCGCCACATGCACTCGGACAGCTCCCTGCTGGACAAGATGCGGCTGAAAGACTCTTTGTACGACAGCCAGGCTGCCAGCAAGGCAGAGCGCAAGAAGGACAAAAAGCTCAAAAAGTTGTCAATGGGTTCCGCCATTGGTGGTGCGGCTGACAGCGGGAGCAGTGGCGGTGAGAAGAGGGCCCGCATCAAGCGCAGCAAAAATCCCAAGCAGCCCAAAGCCCTCAAGAAGCTTAAGAGCTCGGCCACCCAAAGCGAGACAGACTCTGAGACCGGCCACGCCCACCCCGGGGAGCGCTCGGTCCAAGAGCACCTGACAGAGCACAGTGTCTCCTCCCCAGGAATGCAGGGGCTGGCCAAGATGCAGGCAGGGATGCAGGGGCTGGCCAAGATGCAGGCGGAGGAGTCCAACCGGGACGCAGAGATAAGTTCGAGCGAAGGTGAGACATGGATAGCCGACGAGGACATCATGGTGGAGTCAGGTAAGCGATGTCATACTGACCACGCCATGGACAAGAAAGCACAAATATTTTTGTTGCTGTAAATGTGTGTGCCCTGTCATTTCCACAAAAAAATGCCTGATCACTTCACTTCAGCATTTCTAAGTGTATGGCTACTGTTTCCTGGCAATATGCTTTGCTGCTTGGCTTACAATGGATCGATATTAGTGCACTGACCTGTTCCCTGAGGTCTAAACCAGAGGCTCATACGAGGTTTGCTATTCTTGGGGATAAATAAGGGAAAATATGGTATTTTAATTTGAATCTGCTTGGTAACAATAGGTACTTTATTGCATTTGTTATAAGTCACTGAGGAATAATTAATGGGTCATAATTATGTAAATCTGCTGTTTCTATGTAGTTCCTCGGTAAACACCAAGTAATTAGGGGGGCCATAAATTAAAACCTCTGTAAACAAACAGTTGAAGAGCTTTTTCTTTTTGAAAACCTTTGCCCCTGTAAGGTGCCCACTGAACCCATCCCTGCTTGTCCCACTGAGGTGCCCCCTCTTACCTCTCTTCTCCCTCCTTCCCCGCCCAGGTGATGACTCTTGGGACTTGATCACCTGTTACTGCGGCAAGCCGTTTGCGGGGCGACCGATGATCGAGTGCAACCAGTGCGGAGTGTGGGTCCATCTGTCATGCGCCAAGATCAAGAAGTCCAACGTCCCTGACATCTTTTACTGCCACAAGTGCAGGGACACGCGACGGTCGGGGCCAAAGAAAGACCCCTAAAGATAGAGGGGTGAGAGGGACAAAATCCCTCTTATATCCCTTTTCAATCTACCCTTTTTTTCTGTGTACTATTACAACCAAGTTATTTTCTGCAATGCCAACAGCTGATTGTTAACCCTCATCTGGACGGCAACTGTATTGTTAGTTTTTTTTCTAGGTGTTTTTTTGACAATCACCATCCCCACTTATTCATGTAGGTTCTTTGTCACGTTCTGCCTCTGTGAAAACTGTACTAAAACAGGAAGACATTGGAAGGAGATCTTTTTATTATCTGTAACATACAAATAGACACACTTTTGCTCAGTAGTCTTACTAAATTGAGACTGGCTTCCTTTTTTTTCCTTCATTGAAATGCTAAGGCAACCATACAGAGATCCATTTCCTGGCTTTTACATTACGGTCATAGCATAAGGTGCATGACAAGGTATAGATAATTATTTATTTAGGACATTTGATGGGTTGCTTTTCTGTCAACGTTCAAAGGAAAAAGCTAGTATTTTATAATGGTACATCCACTTTTGTCAGACCCTCTGTAACCAGTGTTCAATGCGACTGCCACACCATGGCAGAGGCACAACCCCTTTCATTATCTGAAAAGAAAACAAACATGTTTGTTTTTGTCCATAAGTTTCTCTTTTTAGGTCTAGAAAGGGTCTCTCCTGTTTTTTTTTTTTGCTACTTTTTTCTTATGTAAGCTTTCAATTTTGGCATTTGTTTATTAGTTTCTGTCTATTACACTCAGTACCGCTTGCCACAGTGTTAAGCCCCTATAGGATTTCTCTCATCAGAGGTTTTCTGATTAAAACAATACCATATCAAATTTGAAATGTTCAATCTATTCCATAGAAATATGCACAAACTTGTGCTACAACAGTGCACTAAAAGTCAAGCCCAAACCAAACACCCCCTTTTTTGTGGTTATTTCATTTGAAAGTTAATTGCTTTTGGCAATTGCTAATACACTAACTTTTAAACTAAGGGCTGTGCTGTAAAGTTTTTAGATCCAGCCCATAACCAGTAAATATATATATTTTTTAATATTTTTTTTTTGTCAACTGGTGCAGTATAAGCTTTGAGGAGTGGGTCAACATTTGCTACATCACCACTTGATTACTTTGAGTTCCCTCTGCATGACAATGGAATACCATGACTACCCTTTGGTTGCGGTTTGACTTGGCGACAGACTTCAAATTCCTCCAATGCTTGTTCTGTGCTTTTTTTGGTTGTTTTTATTCACATTTGTGCGTTTTTGTTTTTCATTAGAGACTTCTGGTTTGGGAGATTGATGTGATTGTTGTAAACTGTCGTGACGGAAAAAAGTTGGAGCCACTTCACCTTGTAGAAGTGGCTTGAACATCTTTTTGCATGAATGGTTGTAAAATATATATTTTGTATTTCTTTCATGTTATCATTATTTTTGTTTAAAAGTTCAGAAAACGCTAGTTGAGATTTGCTTCCAAATCAGAGAACATACAAATCCCTCACCCTCATAATTCTCATTCGTGAAACAAAGTAGACTGTTTGTATTGTACAGAAAAGTAAGTTGATATCACCAGAGTCGTGGCAGGTCCTTTTATGTTGGTTGGTTTTTACCTTGCTTTTTTTGTTGGTGGAAGAGTCATGTTTAGTCCCCAAAAAGCAAATGCACTCTGTCCACCACCCTTCCCTTCGATTCTCTGTATATACCCTGTTCTTCGATAACTGTACATATTTGAAAGTGAAAAGAGAGGAAAAGAAAGCCTAGCAGATGTTATATTTTCGGCCTCTGGTATTGTTTTTCTTTAACTGTAGCTTGAAAAATAAAATATTTTTTGGGGATCACCTGTTCTCTTGTTTTTCCCCAATATATGTGACTTCGGTAAATATAAGGAATGCATTTTATTGATGTTAGGCACACATGATGTTTGTCGTTGTACATACACAACCACTAGAGGGTGTTCAGTCCCTAACATCTAAGCAGGTTAAATATCTTAAATATAAATAAATATTAACATGCTTTCAAACCTATTTGTGGGAATTCATCTTTACAAAACAACCAACTAACAGTCACAATGAATTCTGATTTGAACTGTAAAGTCAGCATTGGATGAGTGGAGATAATTCAGTAAAATATTCCCAGTAGTCTTCTGGTTCATCCTGCAACACATGGATACAAATAAGCCAGTTCACCAGTAAAGGATGGTCAGTCCTCCCTGTTCTGTATTCTCACCTTTCTGCTCTGCTGGTTGGATGTAAGGGTGCTTACAATAGAATCCAGAGGAATTGTTGCCTTCTTCATGGAGTGATGGACAAATCAAAGAGAAAGATATTAAATCATTCAGACTGGACTTGTTTGGTGGCTAAAGTGATGTACATTTCACAGCACTGCAATATTGTTACACTTACATCAGTGGCTACTCCAGGTCTCAATGTTACATTATCGCCCACTCCTCGATTGTCTCACCTCTTGTCCTTGGGTTTGCCGTGATGATGGGTGGAGATATGTTCCATGGGGTCAGGGAGGTGTTACCGAGGGGCGTTGAAGGTGGCAGACTTGGAACGGCATTCTTCCCGGTCCCGGGGTTGTCTCCCAGTGGGGAAAGGAAGGTGAGGTCAGAGAGCTCAGACAGGTGTGGGAAGAACTCTTGGTCCAGCCAATTCACATCCTGAGGAGACCGGGAGGACATGTTCAATCACACCGCATGGAATAACGATAGTTCATATAATACTATTGATCTACACTAAGTGTACAAAACATTAGGAACAATCCACTTCAATCACTGTAAATGAAGTGGAGGAGATGGGTTAAAGAATGATTTTTAAGCATTGACACCACAAGACATGGATTGTGTATATGTGCCATTCAGAGGGTGAATGGGTCAAGTTTAAGTGGCTTTGAACGGGGTATGGTAGTAGGTGCTAGGCACACCGGGTTCAGTGTGTCAACAGTTTCCAGTGTGTATCAAGAATGGTCCACCACCCAAAGGACATCCAGCCAACTTGACACACCTGTGGGAAGCATTAGAGTCAACATGGTTCAGCATCCCTGTGGAACGCTTTAAACACATTGTGATATTTAACAATTTATCAACTTCTTATAGAGGATGAGTATCATTCTATTGTTCACTTGATGAGTTGCTGAATAAGTAACACAATCAAAACATACTGAAATAGCTCAAATTCTGATATCATCCAAAAACATACTAGTTGGAAAAACACACAGTCAACGAAAGGAGGGCTACCAAAAGTGTACTTGTTGTTAGAAGTGAATTTGTGGAATTTCTTACCTTCTTAATGCGTTTGAGCCAATCAGTTGTGTTGTGACAAGGTAGGGGTGATGTATTGAAGAAAACCCTGTTTGGTAAAGACCATGTCTATATAATGGCAAGAACTTATCAAAGAGAAATGACAGTCCATTATTACTTTAAGACACGAAGGTCAGTCAAAACGGAAAATATCAAGAACTTTGAATGTTGCTGCAAGTGCAGTCACAAAAACCATCAAGCACTATGATGAAACTGTCTCTCATGAAAAGACCGCCACAGGAAAGGAAGACCCAAAGTTACCTTTGCTGCAGAGGATAAACTCATTCGAGTTACCAGCCTCAGAAATTGCAGCCCAAATAAATGCTTCACAGAGTTCAAGTAACTGACACATATCAACATCAACTGTTCAGAGGAGACTGTGTGAATCAGGCCTTCATGGTCGAATTGCTGCAAAGAAACCACTACTACAGGACACCAATAATAAGAAGAGACTTGCTTGGGCCATAAAACACGAGCAATGGACATTAGACTAGTAGAAATCTGTCCTTTGGTCTGATGAGTCCAGATTTGAGATTTATGGTTCTAACCGCCGGGTCTTTGTGAGACGCAGAGTGGGTGAACGGATGATCTCTGCATGTGTGGTTCCCACCAAAAAGCATGGAGGAGGAGGTGTGACGGTGCTTTAATGGTGACAATGTCAGTGATTTATTTAGAATTCAAGGCACACTTAACCAGCATGGCTACCACAGCATTCTGCAGAGAGCGTACGAAAGGTCTGAGCGTACGAAAGGTCTGACACGTTTTCACTTTTCCTCTTTTCCTGACCATGTCCCAAGTATTTATATTCTGGGGCCACTAGAACCACCAAATATAGACTATATAACAAGTGCTGATTGATCTCCATGCGAAAATTAACCAACAGCCCTGCCTACTGATAGGCCGCCTGGTAGTATGTCAACAGGGGCACACTACCAGGGGTATACTATTACCTTACTTAGCACAGAGCTATGGAGACACAACGTGGGGTATCGCTTGTCACTACCAGTGTGTCTATGTGTGTGTGTGGTTGACCCGTGCTCGACTCAGATCAACTCTTCCACCCAAATGTCTGTGTTTTACTGTAAGTGTGTGTCCAGCATGACTTCCCCATGCTTCCCCACCCCCCGTCTGCTGCTATATAAGTATCCAGCATGACAGTGTGTGCCAAATTTAGACCAAGAGCTGATATATTACAGAGCATGCATGTCTCTGCTCTCAATATCACTGATAATGAAATCCAAGATGAGTCAACGTGAGACAAAGTATTACTGGACATTATTATTATACACAATAACTAATATGTTCTAGGTAATAGGCCAACTACAGTATTTGGGCTACATACAGTGGCTTCGGAATGTATTCAGACCCCTTGACTTTTTCCACATTTTGTTACGATACAGCCTTATTGTTTCCATTGATCATCCTTGAGATGTTCCTACAACTTGATTGAAGTCCACCTGTGGTAGATCCAATTGATTTGACATGATTTGAAAGGCACACGCCTGTCTATGTAAGGTTCCACAGTTGACAGTGCATGTCAGAGCAAAAACCTTCCAGAAGTACAGCCATCTCTGCAAAACACCTCCAATCAGGCCTTTATGGTAGAGTGGCCAGGCAGAAGTGCCTCAGTAAAAGGCACATGACAGCCCGCTTGGAGTTTGCCAAAAGGCACCTAAAGACTCTCAGACCATGAGAAACAAGATTCTCTGGCCTGATGAAATCAAGATTAAACTCTTTGGCCTGAATGCCAAGCATCATGTCTGGAGGAAACCTGTCACCATCCCTACTGTGAAGCATGATGGTGGCAGCATCATGGTGTGGGGGTGTTTTTCAGCGGCAGGGACTGGGAGACTAGTCAGGATCGAGGCAAAGATGAACAGAGCAAAGTAAAGATGGATCCTTGATAAAAACCTGCTCCAGAGGGCTCAGGACTTCAGACTGGGGCGAAGTTTCACCTTCCAACAGGACAACAACCCTAAGCACACAGCCAAGACAATGCAGAAGTGGCTTCGGGACAAGTCTCTGAATGTCCATGAACCCGATCAAACATCTCTGGAGAGACCTGAAAACAGCTGTGCAGCAACGCTCCCCATCCAACTTAACAGAGCTTGAGAGGATCTGCAGAGAATAATGGGAGAAACTACCCAAATACAGCCGTGCCAAGCTTGTAGCATCATACCCAAGAAGCCTCAAAGCTGTAATTGCTGCCAAAGATCCTTCAACAAAATACTGAGTAAAGGGTCTGAATACTTATGTAACTGTGATATTTCTGTTTTTTTTTCTGTTTCTTAAATTAGCAAAAAATCTAATAACTTGTTTTTGCTTTGTCAATGTATTTAAATAACTGTGTTGTTGTAGTGGGGACCGTAACATTAGCAATCTCTAAAAAAGTATACTTTAGGTTAAATGTTTTAATATATTTTGTCATTTTTTATTTGTATGTTTAGCTCACAAAATATCATTTAAAACTATGCATGTATAAATCATTGAGTCAACTGCTCAGTGGGTGTAAGATTTAACAGCCCTTAAATAAGTCGACATCGTCCTCTTGTGGGTGGATATTGCTTCGACGTCAAAGTTCCAAAAATGAACATGACGTGGTAGGTTAATGAAAACCTGTCGAAATGTAACAACTACACGTCGACTTAATTTTGATAGGATTCTGAAGTAATCAAATTGCTTTCGCTGTAAAAAAAAATGTTTCACCTATTGTGATGAGGATTCGCACTACCGTACATTTTAGTTAGCTCTGGTCCAGGGCTACATCGTAGCAGCTGTCGGAAGAGCGTCGCCATAACGTTGAACTTTACAGTACAGTGCGCATTAATACAGATGTGCACTTCCAGAAAATATTATTGGCTGCTGAAAGTTGTCGGGCCGTTCACAGTGTCATTTCTATCACATTGAAGTATTTGCCTATATTTAACTACCCTCTTGGCTTAAATTCCGTAAACCGGTGTATCCACAATTAGAAAAATCTTGTGACAGCCAGTAAAGGGGCGGAGATTATGCACAAACTACACCGAAATGACAGCAACGCTTGTAGTTTTCGAATGATACAAAGACAAGTTGTTTAGCCGATCGTTAATTTTACGCCTGCTACGTTAGTTTACTGATAGGCAAATAAGACCGTCAAAGCAAGTAGGATTCTTCACGTTCTCCTCAGTTCTTCTGGTCAAGAACCACCAAACAACAAGCAATTCCTTTTTGGTTTAAGGAAAGGTAAGAGATTCCTGCCATCTTCCTTCCATTACTTTCACGAAACGAAAGAAAACACACAGCAACAGGCCAGAAAAGTTGTTAGTTATTCAACATGATTGAAAACATTCGGCCACAATTTTTTATTTTAGAGTGTTTGTGGTGATATTGAGCAGTGGGAAACCTAGCCTATTCTACAGTGTTTATTTATGGATGCTTAGTAAAAGATGAATATATTATCCTGTTATAGGCTATTCAAGATTATTTACCCATCCCCATTGAATGATGACAGTGAGGTATGATCAAAGATGGTGGGTAAATTAAGATCGTTTACCATAACAAAAATTTCAGTTCTGGTCCACTTAACTGCGTGTGTCTCCCATAGACACCAATGCAAGAACCGCTGGGTCTGGTCTACTTAGTTCATTGACATTCATTGAACCAGAAAACAACAACGAGTGGGTTGTCGCTTCCTCTTCTGTCTCAGGTATGATGACAAGAAACAAACCCACAGAGAGGATTGGTAGGGCTCGTAATTCAAGGTTATTGTGCTTGGAATATATACTCTGAGTCATCTAAAACCATGTTTATAAAATGGTTACTTTGGATCCTGGATTACTGTATTGTGAAAATAACTAGTTAACTCAATGTATGTGACTGGAATGATATACAAAGTGGAAAATGCCTGACCCCTGATTTAGCTCACATCCCTGACTTAGCTCTGACCCCTGACTTAGCCCACATCCCTGACTTAGCTCTGACCCCTGACTTAGCCCACATCCCTGACTTAGCTCTGACCCCTGACTTAGCCCACATCCCTGACTTAGCTCTGACCCCTGACTTAGCCCACATATATCTCAAAGAAAAATAAACTGAAATGCTTATTGTGTGTGTGTGTGTGTGTGTGTGTGTGTGAAACAAGTTGCACAACCACATGCATTGATGCATGTTTCAGATTTTATGTTGGATAATGTGAAAGGAGAAAGTTTTTGATTTTATAGCAGTCTTATTGTGAATGGATTGTTTGGACTGGTGGACATGTTTTCGTGTCGTTCTCTCTCTCATTCACAACAACCCTGCTCTCTCCGTTCTGTTTTTTTACAGCCCATGACCACTGACCATTTTATTTTTGTCTCCATAGAGACTACGGCAGTGGACAAGAGAGGAAGTCCTCCTGCTATCCACTGTGCGTCCACTAACTAAGTGATCATGTCAGCCCCAGGTAAATGGCTTCTACACCACTGTTGATGTAGATATCATATTATACTGGGGTTGCTGTTTGCCCCTTGGTATTTCACCACGAGGATTTGTATAATGCTATTATTCCAATGTATTCGAGATAGGAATTTGAAACCAGAGCTTGGCATGTAAAAGGCTGACTATGTTGATGTAAGCTTTGAAGATTATTTGGATAATGACGTGAAAATGAGCTCGGACCATGTTTGACAGATTTTTAAAGAACATTTCTTCCTTGCAGTTTCCATTGAATGAGTGGTGCAGTGTTTTGGAATCCGTTGGTGTTTATCAATATGGCCCTCCTTTTGTTATGCAAACAGTTATTTCCTTAATGCAGAATCTCTAATGCACATCATGAGCTTTAATAATACCAGTTCAAGCTCCCCACATACAGTGGGGCAAAAAACTATTTAGTCAGCCACAAATTGTGCAAGTTCTCCCACTTAAAAAGGTGAGAGAGGCCTGTAATTTTCATCATAGGTACACTGCAACTATGACATACAAAATGAGAAAAATCACATTGTAGGATTTTTAATGAATTTATTTGCAAATTAAGAGGAAAATAAGTATTTGGTCACCTACAAACAAGCAAGATTTCTGGCTCTCACAGACCTGTAACTTCTTCTTTAAGAGGCTCCTCTGTCCTCCACTCTTTACCTCTATTAATTGCACCTGTTTGAACTTGTTATCAGTATAAAAGACACCTGTCCACAACCTCAAACAGTCACACTCCAAACTCCACTATGGCCAAGACCAAAGAGCTGTCAAAGGACACCAGAAACAAAATTGTAGACCTGCACCAGGCTGGGAAGACTGAATCTGCAATAGGTAAGCAGCTTGGTTTGAAGAAATCAACTGTGGGAGCAATTATTAGGAAATGGAAGACATACAAGACCACTGATAATCTCCCTCGATCTGGGGCTCCACGCAAGATCTCACCCGTGGGGTCAAAATGATCACAAGAACGGTGAGCGAAAATCCCAGAACCACACGGGGGGACCTAGTGAATTACCTGCAGAGAGCTGGGACCAAAGTAGCAAAGCCTACCATCAGTAACACACTACGCCGCCAGGGACTCAAATCCTGCAGTGCCAGACGTGTACTGGCTTAAGCAGGGGGACATGTCCAGGCCCGTCTGAAGTTTGCTAGAGAGCATTTGGATGATCCAGAAGAAGATTGGGAGAATGTCAGATGAAACTATAACTTTTTGGTAAAAACTCAACTCGTCGTGTTTGGAGGACAAAGAATGCTGAGTTGCATCAAAAGAACACCATACCTACTGTGAAGCATGGGGGTGGAAACATCATGCTTTGGGGCTGTTTTTCTGCAAAGGGACCAGGACGACTGATCCGTGTAAAGAAAAGAATGAATGGGGCCATGTATCGTGAGATTTTGAGTGAAAACCTCCTTCCATCAGCAAGGGCATTGAAGATGAAACGTGGCTGGGTCTTTCAGCATGACAATGATCCCAAACACACCGCCCGGGCAACGAAGGAGTGGCTTCGTAAGAAGCATTTCAAGGTTCTGGAGTGGCCTAGCCAGTCTCCAGATCTCAACCCCATAGAAAATCTTTGGAGGCAGTTGAAAGTCCGTGTTGCTCAGCAACAGCCCCCAAACATCACTGCTCTAGAGGAGATCTGCATGGAGGAATGGGCCAAAATACCAGCAACAGTGTGTGTGAACCTTGTGAAGACTTCCAGAAAACATTTGACCTCTGTCATTGCCAACAAAGGGTATATAACAAAGTATTGAGAAACTTTTGTTATTGGCCAAATACTTATTTTCCACCATAATTTGCAAATAAATAAATTTAAAATCCTACAATGGGATTTTCTGGATTTTTTTTCTCTCATTTTGTCTGTCATAGTTGAAGTGTACCTATGATGAAAATTACAGGCCCCTCATCTTTTTAAGTGGGAGAACTTGCACAATTGGTGGCTGACTAAATACTTTTTTGCCCCACTGTACATGTGTCGATTTTTGTCAATATGAATATATTTATGATACCCACTGTTTGTATTTCCTCCAATAGGCTACCCATCCCCTCACCAGGGTCCTGGAAGTTACTCCACAGCACCCTACCCTGTTCCTCATGGTGGGTATGGTGAGCCTAACCATGCTCCCCCACCGGTTGGCTTCCATATGG
The DNA here is from genome assembly GCF_045791955.1 of Oncorhynchus clarkii lewisi. NCBI lineage: Eukaryota > Metazoa > Chordata > Actinopteri > Salmoniformes > Salmonidae > Oncorhynchus > Oncorhynchus clarkii. Next base: position 26,433,362 of record NC_092155.1, on the reverse strand, counting down.
GCTACAACCAACAACAACCCCACCCAGGCCAGCCTGTGATGTACCAGCCTGTGCCCATGCCCGAATATGGGGTACCTCAAATGGGCCCCAGCCCAGGCTATGGTGGTCCCATGCCTGGGCCCGAGTACGGTGCACCTCAGATGGGCCCCAGCCCAGGCTATGGTGGTCCCATGCCTGGGCCCAGATACGGTGCACCTCAGATGGGCCCCAGCCCTGGGTATGGTGGTCCCATGCCTGGGCCTGAATTCGGTGCACCTAACTCGGGCCCTCCTGCAGCCATCTCCCCAGCCCCTGCAGCAGTTGTGCCTGTTGGAGTTCCACCTGGTCTGGAGTACCTAACACAGGTAGGTTTGCTTGGGAAGAGTAGCACAACAGGCTGTCAAGTACACTTTCACAAACATCATCTGTTATCACTGTGTAATCTTTGTGTTTTTCTTCCATGCGCTCTCTTTCTCCATATCTCTCACACTCTCTTCTGTGTGTGTTTCAGATTGACCAGATCCTTATACACCAAAAAGTGGAGTTGCTGGAAGGTGAGCTTGCTAGTCTTATCTGAGAACAGAAGTAAAGGCATTGTAAAAATCAATAAATCATGAGAAGAAAGTGACCAACACCGACCTACTGTTTTAATGTTTACGTTCCTGCATTTCTGTCCTCTCACCATCCCCTCTTCCTTCTCCCTCCGTTCCCCTCTCCTCAGCGTTCATTGGCTTTGAGACCAACAACCAGTACGAGATCAAGAACAGCCTGGGTCAGAAGATCTACAAGGCCAAGGAGAAGAACGACTGCTGCACACGCAACTGCTGCGGTGCCCTGCGTAGCTTTGACATGAAGATCAAGGACAACATGGACCGCGAGGTCATCCGCCTTATACGACCCTTCCGCTGTGCCTCCTGTTGGTGCCCCTGCTGCCTGCAAGAGGTACGATGGGGCACTGAACCCTGAGACAAATATTTGACTGCTTTGACTATGTAAACGGGACACAAATCAGGAAAAACAATATAAAATCATCATACTGAGTCTTAATGTGTTAGAGGGGTAAAGGGACAGGTCACCTAAAATGCAATTGGTTTATCAGGTTAGCATTAGCATTGCCATACAACTGTATGAATTACAGATTAATGATGCTAATGCTAAGTTAATACTGGTAATAAATGCATGCAAACTGTTGTACTGCAAGCCATTTTGGACTGTCCTACAAACTCCCTAGACCGTGCTTTGTAAAGAGTTATGAATGACACTGAATGGTCCTTTGTCAGTCTGACCCCTCTCCCAGACGGTCTTGATCTGGTGCCATCACTTCACCTTTATGCTGTCTCTATTGACTCACGTTTGCTGACAGCCTGCCTACAGTATAGTGGCCTTCACGGGTCCAAACAGTTGGACCCATACCTAAATGGACCTTGGGCTTTTCCATCCGGACCCAATATGCATATATAAAAATGTTAAATATAGAGAGAGACCTGTTCTAAACTCACCTGGGGACCATTTTTAAGCTACTTTATTAACCAGAGCTGATAAAGCGCAAGGTAGCGAGAGGTGTGCTTTAGTACGGGCTGTGCTGTATGTGTCTAGTCTACTTTGAGTGTGACTGAGTAACATGGGGAACAGGGAGGAGAGACTAGTGCTATAGTCGACTAATAGCTGCTATAGCTAGGTTATTTATCATCCAATATGATCACGTAGTACCTGTCTTGACTGCATCAAACCGGGGGAAGCTAGTTAACCGAGCTAGTTAACCAAGCTATCTAGCTAGCTGGGCTAATTGAGGCTGCATGAGCTTTCCGGCCCCACACAGTTACAAACAACAACTCCATTCGGAATATAAAGAAGCAGCCTACCTGTTGGCTCTTGGTTATTGTAGCCTATCCTTATCCTTTAACTTTTAATTCCACCTTCCATTGATTAGATATCTCCTCCCTTTTGATGCACACGGAGGCTCTGCTATTATTCCTCGGCGTACACATCACAGACAAACTGAATTGGTCGACCCACACAGACAGCATCGTGAAGAAGGCGCAGCAGCGCCTCTTCAACCTCAGGAGGCTGAAGAAATTCGGCTTGTCACCAAAAGCACTCACAAACTTCTACAGATGCACAATTGAGAGCATCCTGTCGGGCTGTATCACCGCCTGGTACGGCAACTGCTCTGCCCACAACCGTAAGGCTCTCCAGAGGGTAGTGAGGTCTGCACAACGCATCACCGGGGGCAAACTACCTGCCCTCCAGGACACCTACACCACCCGATGTCACAGGAAGGCCATAAAGATCATCAAGGACAACAACCACCCGAGCCACTGCCTGTTCACCCCGCTATCATCCAGAAGGCGAGGTCAGTACAGGTGCATCAAAGCAGGGACCGAGAGACTGAAAAACAGCTTCTATCTCAAGGCCATCAGACTGTTAAACAGCCACCACTAACATTGAGTGGCTGCTGCCAACACACTGACTCAACTCCAGGCACTTTAATAATGGGAATTGATGTAAAATATATCACTAGCCACTTTAAACAATGCTACTTAATATAATGTTTACATACCCTACATTATTCATCTCATATGTATACGTATATACTGTACTCGATACCATCTACTGCATCTTGCCTATGCCGCTCTGTACCATCACTCATTCATGTATCTTTATGTACATATTCTTTATCCCTTTACACTTGTGTGTGTATAAGGTAGTAGTTTTGGAATTGCTAGTTAGATTACTCGTTGGTTATTACTGCATTGTCGGAACTAGAAGCACAAGCATTTCGCTACACTTGCATTAACATCTGCTAACCATGTGTATGTGACAAATGCATTTGATTTGATAGACCATTGTTGCTTTGATGACTTACAGTATGATTGGCCAACAACAACAAGCTACACATGCCACTCGTGAAAAGCAAATAGCAGCAGCATAAGTGTTACAATTTCTGCAGCAGTTGCGTTCGGATCTGTATAGGTCCTTCTGGACGAGTCAGTTATAATTACACATACCAGAGACCCATGACCATCGTATCAGATGCAACGCAGACCTCTGTTGATATTTAGAATTCTGGATACTACAGTACATTCCCATGAGACGTGAAGGTCCCCTATGACTGCAGTTTCACACAATTGTTCAGCATCTATGGAGACCTCAAATGTATTTATATAGCCCTTCGTACATCAGCTGATATCTCAAAGTGCTGTACAGAAACCCAGCCTAAAACCCCAAACAGCAAGCAATGCAGGTGTAGAAGCACGGTGGCTAGGAAAAACTCCCTAGAAAGGCCAAAACCTAGGAAGAAACCTAGAGAGGAACCAGGCTATGAGGGGTGGCCAGTCCTCTTCTGGTTGTGCCGGGTGGAGATTACAACAGAAAATGTCCAAGATGTTCATAAATGACCAGCATGGTCAAATAACAATAATCACAGTTGTTGTCGAGGGTGCAGCAAGTCAGCACCTCAGGAATTAATGTCAGTTGGCTTTTCATAGCCGATCATTAAGAGTGTCTTTACCACTCCTGCTGTCTCTAGAGAGTTGAAAACAGCAGGTCTGGGACAGGTAGCACGTCCGGTGAACAGGTCAGGATTCCATAGTTGCAGGCAGAACAGTTGAAACTGGAGCAGCAGCACGACCAGGTGGACTGGGGACAGCAAAGAGTCATCATGCCATGTAGTCCTGAGTCCTAGGGCTCAGGTCCTCCGAGAGAAAGAAAGAAAGAGAGAATTAGAGAGAGCATACTTAAATCCACACAGGACACCGGATAAGACAGGAGAAGTACTCCAGATATAACAAACTGACCCTAGCCCCCCGACACATAAACCACTGCAGCCTAAATACTGGAGGCTGAGACAGGAGGGGTCAGGAGACACTGTGGCCCCATCCACTCAAGTGACGCACCCCTCCTAGGGACGGCATGAAAGAGCACCAGTAAGCCAGTGACTCAGCCCCTGTAATAGGGTTAGAGGCAGAGAATCCCAGTGGAGAGAGGGGAACCGGCCAGGCAGAGACAACAAGGGCGGTTTGTTGCTCCAGAGCCTTTCCGTTCACCTTCACACTCCTGGGCCAGACTACACTCAATCATATGACCCACTGAAGAGATGAGTCTTCAGTAAAGACTTAAAGGTTGAGACCGAGTCTGCGTCTCTCACATGGGTAGGCAGACCATTCCATAAAAATGGAGCTCTATATGAGAAAGTCCTACCTCCAGCTGTTTGCTTAGAAATTCTAGGGACAATTAGGAGGCCTGCGTCTTGTGACCGTAGCGTACGTGTAGGTATGTACAGCAGGACCAAATCAGAAAGATGGGTAGGAGCAAGCCCATGTAATGCTTTGTAGGTTAGCAGTAAAACTACATTAGCCCTTGCCTTAACAGGAAGCCAGTGTAGGGAGGCTAGCACAGGAGTAATATGATAACATTTTGGGGTTCTAGTCAGGATTCTATCAGCCGTATTTAGCACTAACTGAAGTTTATTTAGTGCTTTATCTGGGTAGCCGGAAAGTTGAGTATTGCAGTAGTCTGACCTAAAAGTAACAAAAGCATGGATTAATTTTTCTGCATCATTTTTGGACAGAAAGTTTCAGATTTTTGCAATGTTACGTAGATGGAAAAAAGCTGCCCTTGAAACAGTCTTGATATGTTCGTCAAAAGAGAGATCAGGGTCCAGAGTAACGCCGAGGTCCTTCACAGTTTTTTATTTGAGACGACTGTACAACCATCAAGATTAATTGTCAGATTCAACAGAAGATCTCTTTGTTTTTTGGGACCTAGAACAAGCATCTCTGTTTTGTCCAAGTTTAAAAGTAGAAAGTTTGCAGCCATCCACTTCCTTATGTCTGAAACACAGGCTTCTAGCGAGGGCAATTTTGGGGCTTCACCATGTTTCATTGAAATGTACAGCTGTGTGTCATCCGCATAGCAGTGAAATTTAACATTATATTTTCGAATGATATCCCCAAGAAGTAAAATATATAGGGAAAACAATAGTGGTACTAAAATGTAACCTTGAGGAACACCGACATTTACAGTTTATTTGTCAGAGGACAAACCATTCAGAGACAAACTGATATCTTTCCGACAGATAAGATCTAAACCAGGCCAGAACTTGTCCGTGTAGACCAATTTGGATTTCAAATCTCTCCAAAAACCAGACTGAAGCATTTCGTATACATTGTTTGTCTTCAGGAAGGTAGTGAGTTGCGCAACAGCTTTTTCTAACATTGCTGAGAGGAATGGAAGATTCGATATAGGCCGATAGTTTTTTATATTTTCTGGGTCAAGGTTTGGCTTTTTTCAAGAGGCTTTATTACTGCCACTTTTAGTGAGTTTGGTACACATCCGGGGGATAGAGAGCCATTTATTATGTTCAACAAAGGAGGGCCAAGCACAGCCCCACAGTTACCCTGTGAAGCATATTATCTTTGTCATGATAGTGATTGCTACGCCAATATCAGACACCAATGCACTCATCAAATTAGTGCCATATTACCTGCTGAAGCGAGCTTTGCAGTAAGCCAAGCACATGCTATTTAAAGCCACAGTGTACAGACCGAAGCCTATTATAAACATGGTCAAATACCTTTCAAATGTTGTGTCCCTCAGCTCGAGGTCCAAGCCCCGCCTGGCACCACCATAGGTTATGTGTCCCAGGACTGGAACCCCTGCGTGCCGAAGTTCTCCATCAAGGGGGCCAACAAGGAGACCGTAATGAAGCTGGAGGGACCCTGCTTCGCCTGCAACTGCTGCGGGGACGTCAACTTCAAGGTAAGGGGTCATAAACCGAGGGTGAAAGCGCTGGTCCAATGTGAAGCCAATTTTGAGTTTTCGCTTTCTTTGGGTGAAATCAGTTAACCGTCCTATTTAACTAGAACAAACCTAATATTTGACTTTTATTTTAGACCAGAAAAGATTGGATAAGTTCTGCGTTTTATTGTCTACACACCCATCCAATCCTTTCAGAAGTAGTGATGAGGTGCATTGGCCAGAAATCTTTGTCTCTGACCCATGTGCTTTTCTGCCGCCCTCGTAGCTGACGGGGAAAGATGGAGGCAAGCCCATCGGCCGCATCAGTAAGCAGTGGAGTGGCCTGATAAAGGAGGTCTTCACCGACACGGACAACTTTGGCATCCAGTTCCCCATGGACCTGGACGTCAAGATGAAGGCTGTGCTCATGGGCACCTGTTTCCTCATCGTGAGTCCATCGATCTGTTTGAATAAAGATATATTCAAGAAAATGTTAGGTTTTTCTAATTCCAGAGCTTTACAGGCGTAAAGCCTAAAACTGAGCTGATAAGATAAGCAGTCGTTGGAGGAAATTTAATTGACATTTTCTTTCCTCTTCACAGGATTTCATGTTCTTCGAGAAGGTTGGCAACACAAAGCAGCGCAACACCGTCTTCTCATAACGTAGGAAAAGAAAGAAAGACTGAGCCCTTGAGGCAATGCAGTCTGTTTTTCCGATCCCGTTCGGAACCTCCATTTTTTTTCAGAATCTATAAGAAACTCCTTCCTTATTCAAAAGCTTAGAGGACACTGCCAATCCCAGAACTCTTTGTGTGAAACACAACATGAGGCCTTATCTGATGATGAGCTTACATTTGAGCCAAAATGCCCTCTCTGGACTGTTTCTGTGGATCCATCCAAATGTAAGAATCAGCAACTGGGCTATGAGACATAGGCCTTAGTTCTCTTTAATGGGTTTCTCCACTCTCTGCATGGAATGTGTTTATCTCTATTTTCTATTTGTTTTCTATAACATTGATGTGGGGTTCAGAACAGTAGGCTTAATGGAAAAATACCAGTTATATATTAACCTAACTTTACATATTCTTTGAGATTTCTGTTTTGTCTGTGTGCAATGGTATATTTTACATCATGTTATTTGTAAGCCAAATGTATATGTTAATCTATCTATACTTCACCAGCCATGAAATTATTACTGTAGAAATCTAGGTCATTTCATGATTAGTCTAGTACTTTTAAAGAGATTATAGGATTAACACTTGCAATACACTACTATACTAACTGTAGCAGCTGTGGTTGTACTAGCTGCTTTGTTAGATTTTCGTAAGAGGACCACGTACACTACCATTCAAAAGTTTGGGGTCACTTAGAAATGTCCTTGTTTTTAAAAGAAAAGCAATTTTTTTTGTCCATTTTAAAATAGCATCAAATGGATCCGAAATACAGTGTAGACATTGTTAATGTTGTAAATGACTATTGTAGCTGGAAATGGCAGAATTGTAATGGAATATCTACATAGGTGTACAGAGGCCCATTTACCAGCAACCATCCCTCCTGTTTTCCAATGGTTAGCTAATCCAAGTTGATAATTTTAAAAGGCTAATTGATCATTAGAACACCCTTTTGCAATTATGTTAGCACAGCTGAAAACTGTTGTGCTGATTTAAGGAAGCAATACAACTGGCCTTCTTTAGACTAGTTGAGTATCTGGAGCGTCAGCATTTGTCGGTTCGATTACAGGCTCAAAAGGGACAGAAACAAAGAACTTTCTTCTGAAACTCACCAGTCTGTTGTTTTGAACGGTAGTGTACATAATCATACAAACAAAGTACACCTGTATTATGAATTATGGTGAAAACTAGAGTAGTTTGAACGACCATTAATGGGAGAAGACTAATTCTGACTTAGAATGCTTGTACTAAATTTACATGCTAATGAAATATGAGATATTTGTGGATGGATATGTTTATGTACTCTGAAGTGCTCCTTGTCTTGTCCCATGCTGTATGTGTGACTCTTCTATTGTTTGTTGCCATGCCATAAATAAGAATATACTACAGTATAGGACAACAAGGCTATTTTTCCCTGCCTCTTTCTCATGACTCTTTCTGCCTTGAAGCTTTGTTTACAGTGCACTGTTCATGGTCTGTGCTGGTGCTCTGGGGACTGACTCAGTTTTTCCTCTCTCGCCCTCCTTCCTCTAGAGATGGGAGTAAACCATGGGGTTGGATCTGTGCCAATAGACAAGTAAAACTGAGTTGAGGCACTGAAAGAGGAAAATTATATAGGAAAGTTGAGGAAGGACAACAAAAACAGAGATGAGGGCAACGGACGACAGAGAGCGAGACTGACAGGATGAAGTTGAGGTTAAAGAACATAGGGACAAAAGTTAATTTTAGCTTGATCTGAAAATGTGCTCTGAGGTTTCGTATGGAGGGTGTGACGCTGTTGCAGAGCCTGTGGAGTCATGCAGAGGCCAAATCAAGTTCCGCACTGCATAGCCTTGTGTTTCTCAAATTTTGTAACAATGCGGAGGGCTCCATATTGACATGACTGGTTGACTGAAGTTGAGGGCGGGAGGTCCTGTATAAACACAAACTCACTTCCTTGACAACTCCCTTCACAACAGCTCTGCGCTGTTCCGTGGAGCACAATAAGTTAGAATGCACTGACTTCTGCAGAGGCCATACTGTATCACACCATAAATGCTGCACTGCCAATTCAAAAGTCAGATTGACCATGCAGCGCCTTTAACTGTCTGACCTCATATAGCCCGGAAAACCCCCAGAAAACACTTTACTTTCCCTTTTAACCACGTTATTATATTATTGAAGGAATACCTTACAAAGGTTGTGGGGAGTGTACTGGTCCGGCACACAGTTGAAGTCGGAAGTTTACATACACTTAGGTTGGAGTCATTAAAACTCGTTTTTCAACCACTCCACAAATGTATTGTTAACAAACTATAGTTTTGGAAAGTCGGTTAGGACATCTACTATGTGCATGATATAAGTAATTTTTCCAACAATTGTTTACAGACAGATTATTTCACTTATAATTCACTGTATTACAATTCCAGTGGGTCAGACATTTACATACACATAATTGACTGTGCCTTTAAAATTCCAGAAAATGATGTCATGGCGTTAGAAGTTTCTGGCTAATTTACATAATTTGAGTCAATTGGAGGTGAACCTGGGGATGTATTTCAAGGTCTACCTTCAAACTCAGTGCCTTTTTGCTTGACATGGGAAAATCAAAAGAAATCAGCCAAGACCTCAAACAAAAAATTATAGACCACAAGTCTGGTTCATCCTTGGGAGCAATTTCCAAACGCTTGAAGGTTAATCTGTACAAACATTACTACGCAAGTATAAACATCATGGGACCACACAGCCGTCATACCGCTCAGGAAGGAGATGTACGTACTTTGGTGCGAAAAGTGCAAATCAATCCCAGAACAGCAGCAAAGGACCTTGTGAAGATGCTGGAGGAAACAGGTACAAAAGTATCTATATCCACAGTAAAACGAGTCCTATATTGAAATAACCTGAAAGGCTGCTCAGCAAGGAAGAAGCCACTGCTCCAAAACCGCCATAAAAAAGCCAGACTATGGTTTGCAACTGCACATGGGGACAAAGATTGTACTTTTTGGAGAAATGTCCTCTGGTCTGATGAAACAAAAATTGAACTCTTGGTCCATAATGATCATCATTATGTTTGGAGGAAAAAGGGGGAGGCTTGCAAGCCGAAGAATACCATCCCAACCGTGAAGCACCGGGGTGGCAGCATCATGTTGTGGGGGTGCTTTGCTGCAGGAGGGACTGGTGCACTTCACAAAATAGATGGCATCATGAGGAAGCAAAATTATGTGGATATATTGAAGCAACATCTCAAGAAATCAGTCAGGAAGTTAAAGCTTGGTCACAAATGGGACTTCCAAATGGACAATGACCCCAAGTATCCTTCCAAAGTTGTGGCAAAATGGCTTAAGGACAACAAAGTCAAGGTATTGGAGTGGCCATCACAAAGCCCTGAGCTCAATCCTATAGAACATTTGTGGGCAGAACTGAAAAAGCGTGTGCGAGCAAGGAGGCCTACAAACCTGACTCAGTTACACCAGCTCTGTCAGGAGGAATGGGCCAAAATTCACCCAACTTAATGTGGGAAGCTTGTGGAAAGCTACCCGAAACATTTGACCCAAGTTAAACAATTTAAAGGCAATACACTCCATTAGTATTTGGTAGAATGCAAACTTCTGACCCACTGGGAATGTGATGAAAGAAACAAAAGCTGAAATAAATCATTCTCTCAACATTTCACATTCTTACAATAAAGTGGTGATCGTAAGTGACATAAGACAGGGAATTTTTACTAGGATTAAATGTCAGGAATTGTGAAAAACTGAGTTTAAATGCATTTGGCTGAGGTGTATGTAAACTTCTGACTTCAGCTGTGTCCTTATGAACGGCTGTTTAATAGAATGGGATGTCTTTGCTTCAATGTCCACTTGCTTACCACTTAGAATGCATTGACAGTACATTACTTAATCCTGAATAGTAAACTAGTATGTACAATGGAATGTAACCATGTGATTGGGAGGAGTAAATAAACTGTTCAGTGAATAAGTGGTGAAGTTGTCGGCAAGAGCGGTCATCCATGGAACAAAGCTTTAGCCTTCATTTTACTTATTGGTGTGTCTCGATGAATAACATGGGTGTGGCCCTCAACGGGGTGGGGTTGTGGATCACAAAAGTGCCTTTACATCCAACTATCTCTAGCTGCACTGTCAAAATGTCTGTGTCCAAAATAGTTTCCTGTTATAGTGCACTACTTTTGGGCGAATAGGGAACCATTTTGGACGTACAAAGTATCTGTCGATGACTTCTCCATTCTTTTCATAAAGCATTGAAGTAGTGTCGTATTGCTGTGTTTCATTCATTTTAATATACAATGTTTGATTATTGTATTTTCATTTACTGTACTATTCTGTCTACAATAATATACTATTGGGTGTTTGTGTGTCCAGCATGAATACTATCAAGGAAGTAGCGTTCTAGTGTACTTCGTATTTGTTCATGGGTCGAGTACAGTTTTGACTCTTTATACACTGTTTATGGATGGTGCTCGGTGTGTGCATTAAGAAAATGGGTCAATCATTTAATTTTGTGGCAATGGAAGCTGTTTTGTATCATTTGTGTTTTCCAAATGATAAGGTATTGTTAGACAAAAATACACCTGCACTCAAGTGTCTGTCAAAATAAATGGCAGATTGAAGTTTGTCTTATTCCATCTTGTTCTGAGGGCAGAAACTAATGTGATTGGTTATTTTATTGTTTAGAACAGGTGGAAAGGGTGTGGAATATCTCCAACCTCAGCTAATTTCAAAGTTTGGCTGGGATTGAATCCTAACCGCATAGTAGCGTGCTTAACATTTCAAGGTAATTTCCAATTGAGCAGACATCTACAGCAGTGGTTCTCAAACCTCTCTTCGGGGACCCCCAGATGTTTTACAATTAAGTTGTAGCTCTGAACTTTACACATTTATTTTGGGATCCACCCCTGTAAATGTCATTTGCCTGATGACACGCGGGTGAAGGAGAGTTTCGTTTCATAAAAGGGCATTTTACTCCAAGTTCCCTCCTGCCTCCTCCACACATTTTGTATAGTATATCTTTCTGTTTGTATGACATCTGGAAAGAATTAGAGGGTGCTCAACCAACGTGAGTTGAGGTGCAAGCTAAAAATGTGTAAACATCATTGGAAAGGAAAAGGCGCAACGCTCGCTCACCATAAATAAAATGTGTTGTTTTATTTATGACGTTTCGGGCCTTCAATGGCCGCCTTCTTCATTTTGTATGACATTGACAGTGGTGGAAACGCACAAAATGAGGTTTGAACCATCAACCTAGTCTTCAGGAGGTTGGGATTCAACCCCTGAACCACACACTCTTTAACACCAAGCACATCTCTGTGTAGTTGAGATTGACAAAAAAAACTGAAATAATCATGCATTGAACACACAAAAACAATTTCCCATTGAGCCGATTCCCATATGCCGTGGTTAATCTTTAAGAATCTATTGCCTCACCCGTACGTCAATCTAAGTAACATAATAAGAAATCCCCATCAAAATTTGTCAGTTGATGCCTCCAGAGTGGTGCAGCAATCACTACAGACCCAGGTTCGATCCCAGGCTGTGTCATAGCCGGTCGTGACTGGGAGACCCATGAGGTGGTGCACAATTGGCCCAGCGTCATCCGGGTTAGGGGAGGGTTTGGCCGGCCGGGACTTCCTTGTCTCATTGCGCTCTAGCGACTCCTTGTGGCAGGGCCAGTTGACTTCGGTCACCAGCTGGACGGTGTTTCCTCCAACACATTGGTGCGGCTGGCTTCCGGGTTAAGTGAGCAGTGTGTCAAGAAGCAGTGTGGCTTGGCACGTTTTTTCGGAGGACACATGACTCTCAACCTTCGACTCTCCCTAGTCCATAGGGGAGTTGCAGCAATGGGACAAGACTGTTTCTACCAATTGGGGAGAAAAAGGGGTAAAAGTAAGCAAAATAAAAAATACAATCTGTCAGTTTAAACTAGAGATATACATGTAAGCTTTTTGCATGGGCTGTGTCTCAATCCACCACATCCTTCTATGTCGGCCTTCCGCATCTGCGGTGGAAGGTGGCCCATGTGACCTATACCTAAATCCGCCACTGCTTATGGGACACAGTGAACATTTGGAGTTGGGGCCAATTTCATGGTAAAATGTTTCCTTGGTATTAAATGCAGTCTGTGAACAAACTTAAAATGTATAAATTGATGGTTCAGATTATGGGATGCCAAGGTCATATTTTTCCTTATTCTGTTCCAGTTAAAGGGTTGTTCAGATACAAGTAAATCTGTGAACCATACTTTTTTAATGGCTAGCTCACAATATGAGCTTTCCAAAAGTTGTTTATATATTATAGAGACCAGTCCTTTCGGGAGCGCATATCATTTATTTATAAATCCCATCACTGGATGGTTCGGTAGTTGGGTTTCCCAAGGGACTCCATAGGCCAACATAGCTGACCTAAGTTGTAGATAAAAAAAATATTTGCCTGGTAAAGTGTGTCTTTCAAATCTTGGAATGTTCTCAAACCATTACTGTCCATGCTATTGGCACGGGTATGGATTCCACATTTGGACTATTGGGGCAAAATACATCCCTCCAGATTGCAAGGAGCTATTGTGAAACAGAGTATGGGCATGCTTGTGCCAAATTGAAATTGTGTGAGAAATAACGTGACCAAAGCGTAATTTACATTGTTTAAGGGATATACACAATATATACAAAAGTATGTGGACAACCCTTCAAATTAGTGGATTCGGCTATTTCAGCCACACCCGTTTCTGACAGGTGTATCAAATTGAGCACACAACCATGCAATCTCCATAGATAAACATTGGCAGTGGAATGGCCTTAATGAAGAGCTCTGTGACTTTCAACGTGGCACTGTCATAGGATGCCACTTTTCCAACCACTCAGTTCGTCAAATTTCTTCCCTGCTAGAGCTGCCCCGGTCAATTGTAAGTGCTGTTATTCCGAAGTGGAAACGTCTAGGAGCAACAACGACTCAGCCGAGAAGTGGTAGGTCACACAAGCTCACAGAACGGGACCGCCGAGTGCTGAAGTTTAAAAATTTAAAAATGATCTGTCCTCAGTTGCAACACTCATTACCGAGTTCCAAACTGCCTCTGGAACTTCAGCACAAGAACCGTTTGTTGGTAGCTTCATGAAATGGGATTCCATAGCCGAGCAGCCGCACACAAGCCTGGGATCACCATGCGCAATGCCAAGCGTCAGCTAGAGTGGTTTAAAGCTCGCCGCCATTGGACTCTGGAGCAGTGGACACACGTTCTCTGGAGAGATGAATCACGCTTCACCATCTGACAGTCCGATGGACAAATCTGGGTTTGGCGGCTGCCAAGAGAACGCTACCTGCCCGAATGCATAGTGTTAACTGTAAAGTTTGGTGGAGGAGGAGTAATGGTCTGGGGCTGTTTTTCACAGTTCGGGCTCCTTAGTTCCAGTGAACAGGAATCTTAACTCTACAGCATACAATGACATTCTAGACGATTCGGTGTTTCCAACTTTATGGCAACAGTTTGGGGAAGGTCCTTTCCTGTTTCAGCATGACAATGCCCCCGTGCACAAAGCAATGTCCATACAGAAATGGTTTGTCAAGATCGGTATGGAAGAACTTGACTGGCCTGCACAGAGCCCTGACCTCAGATCCATCGAACATCTTTGGGATGAATTGGAGCACCCACTGTGAGCCAGGCCTAATCACCCAACATCAGTGTCCAACCTCACTAATGCTCTTGTGGCTGAATGGAAGAAAGTCCCCACAGCAATGCTCCAATATCTAGTGGAAAGCCTTCCCAGAAGAGTGGAGGCTGTTATAGCAGCAAAGGGGGACCAACTCCATATTAATGCCCATGATTTTGAAATTAGATTTTCGACGAGCAGGTATCCGCATTCTTTTGGTCATGTTGTGTATCAGTGAATACCACCTCTTCCATGGCAACAGGAGACACCATATTAATTGGACGGAGGAATCATGTTTAAACCAATTTAGGATGGGACGAAATGCTAGTGCCTGGAAATACTATTTAAAGTTTGGTACGGATAATCCTCCTATGTCTTTCCCTAATTGTTTCCGGGCTCGCTTACCTTGCCATATACATTTTGAAACCCCACTATGGATTTTATCCTGGAATACAAGGGAAGCATTGAACTACAGAAATTCAACCGTGGCAATATATTCATTTTGGCAATAGATATTCTGCTGGTTAAAGCAAATGGTTTTATCTAAGGAAGGAAATATATATATTCCCAAATATTTAAAATGGGAAATGATTGGGATTACATAAATAGAGATGGATTCCACCACCAGTGTCTTGATAGGCAGTAGGGCAGATTTGGTTAGATTTATTTTATAACTTGAAATGGAACTTGAAAATGATCTTCAAAGCTTTTGGGAGGGATTAGGAAACAAAAACCAGCATTGGCATTTGGATTGGAACCAGTGCTATGGTCCGATGCTATGAAAGTAGCACTCTTAGGCTACGCACATCAGAGGTGGGTTTGGCGTTGAGAAACGGAAGCATATGGAGAAAAGTACCCTCATACCTACTGTAAAATATGGTGGATCTTTGATGTTATGAGGCTATTTTGCTTCTACTGGTCCCGGGGCCGTTGTTAAGGTCAACTGCATCATGAACTTTACCAAGTACCAGGACATTTTAGCCCAAAACCTGGTTGCCTCTGCTGCAAGACAATAACCCCAAGCAAAATATATGGTAAATTGACCACAAAATCAACATTTTACAATGGCCATTTTGCAATGGGACATGAACCCCATTAAAAACCTGTGGTTTGAATTGAAGAGGGCAGTCAATAAGCACAGACAAAGGATATCAAGTATCTAGAAAGATTCCCAATGTGTTCTCCAATCTCATAAATTATTTTATAAAAAGGCTCTGTGTAGAGTACAGTGTATTTGTAGAAAATCAAAGGTGATGAATTATGAAAAATGAAACGGTTTAAGAGGTCAACGAATCCAGCGTATATGGACAGTGAGGTATTGAAAATTAGACATATCACAGGAAATATTCATATAACAGTGAAATATAACATTTGCTATATTTAACCTGTGTGAAATGTCTAGCAAGTTAGCTGTGAGCGCTAGTAGCGTTTCAACCAGTAACCTCAGTCGCTCTGACACCTTGAAGTAGTTGTTTCCCTTGCTCTGCAAGAGTTGTGGCTTTTGTGGAGCGATAGGTAACGATGCTTCCTGGGTGACTATCGAAGATGTGTTCAGAGGGTCCCCGTTTCTAGCCCAGTTTTGGGCAAGATGAGAGACGGAAGCAAGTCTACTTTACATATGGACAGGGGTGGTCAAAGACATGAACTCCAGTGGTTTTAGATGTACAGTATATGTCATTCTGACTGGAAGCTATTGAAAATTAGATATGTATGTGAATTAATAACCATAGCTGTAATAGGATAAATATTTGTAGAAAATCAAAGGGGAGGAACTTTGAAAATATTTAAAGTGTAACTTTTATAAGAGAGGTCATGGAACACATTGCAATTTTCTGTAGACCTGTAGCTAAAATATGGTAGATAGGAAGGTATTGAAAATTAAATGTATCACAGGAGATAGTCATATAAAATCAGTGCAATGAAAATGGCAATTCTAATGGGTGAGTAGGGCGGTCAGTGAGATAACATCAAGTGGTTTATGTATATGTCATTGGACTGGAAGCCATTGAAAATCAGACACGTATGTGAATTAATAAACACAGCTGTAATTGGATAACTATTTGTAGAAGATCAAAGGGGAGGCATGTTGATCAAATCAAAGATGTACAGTCGTGGCCAAAAGTTTTGAGAATGACACAAATATAAATTTTCACAAAGTCTGCTGCCTCAGTTTGTATGATGGCAATTTGCATAAACTCCAGAATGTTATGAAGAGTGATCAGATGAATTGCAATGAATTGCAAAGTCCCTCTTTGCCATGCAAATTAACTGAATCCCCCCAAAAACATTTCCACTGCATTTCAGCCCTGCCACAAAAGGACCAGCTAACATCATGTCAGTGATTCTCTCGTTAACACAGGTGTGAGTGTTGACGAGGACAAGGCTGGAGATCACTCTGTCATGCTGATTGAGTTCGAATAACAGACTGGAAGCTTCAAAAGGAGGGTGGTGCTTGGAATCATTGTTCTTCCTCTGTTAACCATGGTTACCTGCAAGGAAACACATGCCGTCATCATTGCTTTGCACAAAAAGGGCTTCAATCAATAATTTATCAGATCATCAAAAACTTCAAGGAGAGCGGTACAATTGTTGTAAAGAAGGCTTCAGGACGCCCAAGAAAGTCCAGCAAACACCAGGACCATCTCCTAAAGTTGATTCAGCTGTGGGATCGGGGCACCACCAGTACAGAGCTTGCCCAGGAATGGCAGCAGGCAGGTGTGAGTGCATCTGCACGCACAGTGTGGCAAAGACTTTTGGAGGATGGCCTGGTGTCAAGAAGGGCAGCAAAAGAGGCCACTTCTATCCAGGAAAACATCAGGGGCAGACTGATATTCTGCAAAAGGTACAGGGATTGGACTGCTGAGGACTGGGGCAAAGTCATTTTCTCGGATGAATCCCCTTTCCAATTGTTTGGTGCATCCGGAAAAAAGCTTGTCCAGAGAAGACAAGGTGAGCGCTACCATCAGTCCTGTGTCATGCCAACGGCAAAGCATCCTGAGACCATTCATGTGTGGGGTTGCTTCTCAGACAAGGGAGTGGGCTCACTCACAATTTTGCTTAAGAACACAGCCATGAATAAAGAATGGTACCAACACATCCTCTGAGAGCAACTTCTCCAAACCATCCAGGAACAGTTAGGTGATGAACAATGCCTTTTCCAGCATGATGGAGCACCTTGCTATAAGGCAAAAGTGATAACTAAGTGCCTCTGGGAACAAAACATCGATATTTTGGGTCCATGGCCAGGAAACTCCCCGGACCTTAATCCCATTGAGAATGTGTGGTCAATCCTCAAGAGGCGGGTGGACAAACAAAAACCCACATATTCTGACAAACTCCAAGCACTGATTATGCAAGAATGGGCTGCTATCAGTCAGGATGTGGCCCAGAAGTTAATTGACAGCATGCCAGGGTGGATTGCAGAAGTCTTGAAAAAGAAGGGTCTACACTGCAAATATTGACTCTTTGCATCAACTTCATGTAATTGTCAATAGAAGCCTTTGACACTTATGAAATGCTTGTAATTATACTTCAGTATTCCATAGTAACATCTGACAAAAATATCTAAAGATACTGAAGCAGCAAACTTTGTTGAAATTAATGTGTCATTCTTAAAACCTTTGGCCAAGATTGTACCTTAGATGTGAGGCCAACGAACCCGCCACACTTGTCTGTTGCCTGTAGCTCATATGGACAGTGAGCTATTGAAAATTAGACCTATCACAGGAAATATGCATGTAACATCAGTTAAATAAAAAATGGCAATTCTAATGGGTGTAGCCTATGAACGAGGGAGGTCAGAGACCTAACCTCAAGTGGTTTTATATGTCCAGTACCAGTCAAAAGTTTGGACACAACTACTCATTCAAGGGTTTTTATTTATTTGTACTATTTTATATATTGTAGAATAGTGAAGACTATGAAAACTATGAAATAAAACATATGGAATCATGTAGTAACCAAAAACGTGTTTAACATATCAAAATATGTTATATTTGATGACCGCTTTGTACGCTCTTGGCATTCTCTCAACCAGCTTTGCCTGGAATGTTTTTCCAACCGTCTTGAAGGAGTTTATCGCATGGAATAGCCTTCATTTCTCAGAACAAGAATAGACTGAGTTTCAGAAGAACGTTTTGTTTCTAGCTATTTTGAGCCTGTAATCAAACCCACAAATGCTCATGTTCCAAATACTCAAGTCTAAAGGCGGCCAGTTTTTTAAAAATCAGAACAGTTTTCAGCTGTGCTAGCATAATTGCAGAAGGGTTTTCTAATGATCAATTAGCCTTTTAAAATAATAAACTTGGATTAGGTAACAACGTGCCATTGGAACACAGGAGTGATGGTTGCTGATAATGGGCCTCTGTAGATATTCCATTAAAAAAAATATCTGCCATTTCCAGCTACAATAGTCATTTACAACATTAACAATGTCTACGCTGTATTTCTGAACAATTTGATGTTATAATGGACAAAAAGTGCTTAAACGGTAGTGTGGATATTGAACAAAAATACAGAAGCAAGAAAAAGTTTGTGAACCCTTTGGAATTACCTGGTTTCCTGCATAAATGTGTCATACAATTTGATCTGATCTTCATTGAAGTCACAACAGACAAACACAGTCTGCTTAAACTAATAACACAAACAATTATACATTTTCATGTCTTTATTGAACACACCATGTAAACAATCACAGTTCAGGTTGGAAAAAGTATGTGAACCCTTGGATTTAATAACTGGTTGACCCTCCCTTGGCAGCAATAACCTCAACCAAACGTTTTCTGTAGTTGCAGATCAGACCTGCACAATGGTCAAGAGGAATTTCAGACCATTCCTAATTACAAAACTGTTTCAGTTCAGCAATATTCTTGGGATGTCTGGTGTGAACCACTCTTGAGATCATGCCACAGCATCTCAATCGAGTTGAGGTCAGGACTCTGACTGGGCCACTCCAGAAGGTGTATGTTCTTCTGTTGAAGCCATTCTGTTGTTGATTTTTCTTCTGTGTTTTGTGTCGTTGTCCTGTTGCATCACCCAACTTCTGTTGAGCATCAATTGGCGGGCAGATAACCTTACATTCTCCTGCAAAATGTCTTGATAAAGTTGGGAATTCATTTTCCCATCAATGATAGCAAGCTCTCCAGGCCCTGAGGCAGCAAAGCAGCCCCAAACCATGATACTCCCTCCACCATACTTTACAGTTGGGATGAGGTTTTGATGTTGGTGTGCTGTGCCTTTTTTTCTCCACGCATAGTGTTGTGTTCCTCCCAAACAACTCAACTTTAGTTTAATCTGTCCACAGAATATTTTGTCAGTAACACTGTGGAACATCCAGGTGCTCTTTTGCAAACTTCAGATGTGCAGCAATGTTTTTTTTGGACAGCAGTGGCTTCTTCCATGGTGTCCTCCCATGAACACCATTCTTGTTTAGTGTTTTACGTATCGTAGACTCGTCAGAGATATTAGCATGTTCCGGAGATATCTGTAAGTCTTTAGCTGACACTAGAATTCTTAACCTCATTGAGCATTTTGCTCTGTACTCTTGCAGTCACCTTTGCAGGAAAGCCACTCCTAGGGAGAGCAACAACAGTGGTGAACGATCTCTATTTATAGACAATTTGTCTTAACGTGAACTGATGAACATCAAGGCTTTTAGAGATACTTTGTAACCCTTTCCAGCTTTATGCAAGTCAACCATTCTTAATCTTAGGTCTTCTGAGATCTCTTTTGTTCAAGGCATGGTTCACATCAGGCAATGCTTCTTGTGAATAGCAAACTCAAATTTTGTGAGTGTTTTTTATAGGGCAGGGCAGCTCTAACCAGCATCTCATCTCATCTCATTGATTGGACTCCAAGTTAGCTGACTCCTGACTCCAATTAGCTTTTGGAGGAGTCATTAGCCTAGGGGTTCACATACCTTTTCCAACCTACACTGTGAATATTTAAATGTATTCAATATAGACAAGAAAAATACAATAATTAGCGTGTTATTAGTTTAAGCTCACTGTGTTTGTCTATTGTTGTGACTTAGAAAAAGATCAGATCAAATAGCATGACCAATTTATACAGAAATCCAGGGAATTTCAAAGGGTTCACATACTTTTTCTTGGCACTGTATATAAATGCAACATCAAATCAAATCAAATCAAATCAAATTGTATTTGTCACATACACATGGTTAGCAGATGTTAATGCGAGTGTAGCGAAATGCTTGTGCTTCTAGTTCCGACAATGCAGTATTAACCAACAAGTAATCTAGCTAACAATTCCAAAACTACTACCTTATAGACACAAGTGTAAGGGGATAAAGAATATGTACATAAAGATATATGAAGGTAACATGCAACAATTTCAAAGATTTAACTGAGTTACAGTTCATTTAAGGAAATCAGTCAATTGAAATAAATACATTAGGCCCTAATCTATGGATTTCACATGACTGGGAATACAGATATGCATCTGTTGGTTACAGATACCTTTAAAAAAAAGGGGGGGGGCGTGGATCAGAAACCCAGTCAGTAACTGGTGTGACCACCATTTGCCATATGCTGCACATATAGTTGATCAGGCTGTTGATTGTGGCCTGTGTCCCACTCCTCTTCAATGGCTGTGTGAAGTTGCTGGATATTGTCAGGAATACGTCGATCCAGAGCATCCCAAACATGCTTAATGGGTGGCATGTCTGGTGAATATGCAGGCCTTGGAAAAACTGGGACTTTTTCAGCTTCCCGGAATTGTGTACATTTCCTTGCGACATGGGGCCTTATCATGCTGAAACATGAGGTAATTGTAGTGGATGAATGGCACAACAATTGACCTCAGGGTCTCGTCACGGTATC